>NW_021620295.1:1080338-1102805 GCF_004785775.1 Grammomys surdaster
TCCATCCATCTACCCCTCCATCCATCTACCCCTCCATCCATCTACCCATCCATCCATCCATCTACCCACTCACCCACTCTTGTACTCATTATCCATCGTCCCATTACATACATACATACATACATACATACATACATACATACATCTGTTTTTCTTTCTCTCATCAAATACATATTAATACATGCTCTGTATACAAAAATAAAATCCTTGCCTTCAAAAACATCCCATTCCAGGAAGTAGAGTCAGTTGGCAGTCAAGTGGTATGATGGTGGCATTTGAATAAAAATAGGATGATGTGAGAGGGGCTAAATGAGGAGAGGTTGCAGCTGGAACAGTGCAGGCCAGAGGCCACAGCAAAAGACATAACCATATCTACTCTTTAGGACTGACTGACTTTAGTTAGCTGAGAGAGGGTGAATTCCTGCACACAGTACAGAGGTTATATCCCTGAGGATTCTCTCAGGGCAGCTAACTAGACCCTAAGGAGGAACACCTTGAACTCATTCACAGTGGCAGTTTGGGAAGTGTTTTTGATCACTGATCTTACTGTCTGATCTCAGCATAGACTCTTGTGTGGTCTCAGCACAGTCTCATGCTATGGACATGATCTGTACCCATGACCGAGAGTCCCCCCAACCCCTATCGTGTTGGAATTTGGTAAGAATTCACACATGAAGTTTCTATGTGGCCCTGCATTGCAGCCTCCTGTTGGGATATAGCACATGATCTAACAGAATTTCCCTACTTGCAGGTCTGATGCGTTTTGTGGTCTTCATCTTCACCGTGGTCACCATGTGGGTCTTCCTCCGAAGCTACACTAACTTCAGCAGGAAAACCATCCGTCTGCCACGCTGGCTGGGTAAGTGGGGCTCTTGGCCATAATCCACAGAGCAGGGATTGGGGTGCTGAGGGCCTTTCTCCTGAGGTGAGTCAGGAGACAGCCAGGTGTGATGAACTGAGCCGGCATTATGGGATATGGCATAAGATTTCCGGACTGCCAGGAAGCTATGGGGAGCAGAGAAGTGTTCTAAAACCCTTATCTAAGGCAGGGCCAAGGGAAGGAAGGAAGGAAGAGAAGAAGAAATAATGTTGTCTGAGTTGTGTGTGAAGAAGTAACGTCAGTGGCTTCTCCTGCCTATTGTCCCCTCTGCTTCAAACCTTCTCTGAACAGGGCCTGCATGTCTGTTCTATTTCACCTTCAACCTCCTACTCAAATATTACCACCTCAAAGGCCTTTGTGACCCCGCCCCCTGCAACTTCAGCTGCAGCCTATCCTCCCCATTTAGCCTCTTCCATGCCATCCTGTTTCCATTCCATACATAGATTCCAAATTCTAGCATCATGTTGTCTGTTTTCCTAGTCATTGCCTGACTCTACCTCCTAGAATGTAACTTTCCTGATGGCAAGGATTTTGTGTATAGGGTAGTTCCAAAAAGTATTGGATGGATGGATGGAAGGATGGATGGATGGAATGAATGGATGGATGGATGCAATGAATGGATGGACAAAAGGATGGATGGATGGATGGATGGATGGATGGATGGATGGAATGAATGGATGGATGTAATGAATGGATGGACATAATGAATGGATGGACAGATGGATGGATGGATGGACGGATGGTAGTTGGCTGGATGTAATTGTAAGTAGGTAGATAAATGGAAAGATGGATGGACGGATGGAGTAGATGGATGAACAGATGAGTAGGAAGGTAGATTGATGGGGTGGATGTTTGGGTGAATGGATACATAAGTGAGTGAATAGGTGAGTGAGTGGATAGATAGATGGTGGACGGACAGACAAGAGGGTGGGCAGATCAATAAGTGAGTGGATAGATGACAAGTGGGTAGGTGGATGGATCAGTAAGTAAATAGGTGAACTGATGATAGAATGGCAAGTAGCTGACTTGGTAGATAGATAGTTAAGTGAATGGATGAGTGGGTGGGTAAATAAATGAATGGATGAACAGGTGGATGGACAAGCTCTTTACCTTTACAGTTTCATTTAAGCTGAAAACACCCTCGGGAAGTGGTCCTTAACATGGTTGTATAATCGAATCAAGCATGATTTGTGGCATGGTTTCATCATGCATATTTGAGAAAGTTGAAAGTCAAGGCAACTTTTAAAACTAACCCAAGTTCTCCCTTAGAGATGTCAGAACAGTGATGGGAGCCTGGGTGTGTACATTTAAATCCTTTCAAGAGAAAAGGAAATGGGGGTGTGTCCTGAGATCAGTCTGGGAACCACCACCACTGACAGAGTTCAACATAATCTGCATGGACCAAGATGGCTCCCAACTTAACCATGATAGAAAGAAACCAAGAACTCCATCTTTAACACAACTACACAGTGTTAGCCTTTACTGGATAGCCTTTACGCCATCTGCCTCATGTCAGCTGAGATACAGAGCCCACACTGGATTTCATTTATACAGACATTTGGTGGCTGCTATGTCCCTGATCCAGAGATGGATTCCACTGCCTGTTGGCCTCAAGGAGATGTGAGCAGAGCAGTGGGGGGTGGGGGGTCCAGGTATCTTGTACAGGACAGAGCCAAAGTCAAATGTAGTGGGCAACTGCTGTAAAGAGCTTACTCAGTAACTATCTCTCAAAGCTCAGTTACCTGGGAGCTGGCAGACCAAAATAGTTCCAACACACAAACATCAGGACTCTAGCTATGTGTGAGGTCACAGGGACCCAAAAATAAGCAACAGGTGGATCCCATTTCTGATCCAGAGAAACAAACAGACTTAGCTACAATGTTCAAAAAGATAGCAGTGCATTTCCCTAACTAAGAGTATCCAGAAATGCAGGTGTTTGTCCAGAGGGAAAGACAGACAGAAAAACCTACCTGCAGCCCAGACTCACCGTCTTCCCCTCACTACACAGGCTTCAGCTCCAGGGAACACACACCTTACTTTTTTATTTCACTGTGCTGATGCTAAAGTCTACATTTTACTACAGCACAAATTTATGCTTATCATCATTATACAGAAAGATAATGATTGGCTTTCTTGGTGACTCTATTGGGCTTATTTTATGCACTTTATAGCTTGCAACTCTGCTGAAGAAGAAAGCTACTAAGTATCCTAAGAGAGTGAGGACAAACTTACTCTGAGAGAAGCTCATGGGCTTTTCTAAGCCACTAAGGCCCAAAGCACAGGAATGAGGAGGTTAGGAACTCCTAGCTTACCTGTCAACCCAGACAGAAGAGACATGATCAACTAAACTAGTTTCAGTATGACAGAGCTCTGGAGCCTTGTAACTGAGAAGTCAGGTGTGGCTGGTTCCAGCGGGGTACCCAAAGTCTCTAGGGCATGCTATGGGTGCTGTGGTTGCTGTTCTGTTCTGTTCTGTTCTGTTCTGTTCTGTTCTGTTCTGTTCTGTTCTGTTCTGTTCTGTTCTCTTCTCTTCTCTTCTCTTCTCTTCTCTTCTCTTCTCTTCTGTTCTGTTCTGTTCTGTTCTGTTCTGTTCTGTTCTGTTCTGTTCTGTTCTGTTCTGTTCCAGTCCCATGTAGCCTACTGCCCTCAAATTGACTGTGTACCAGAGAATGACACTGAATTTCTGATCATCCTGCCTCTGCCCCTGAGTACTGGGATCACAGTTGGGCACCACTGGGCCTGGCTTATGGAATGCTAGAAATTGAACCCAGGTCTTGTGCATGCTAGACAAGCACTCTACCAGCTGAGCAAAATCTCCAGTCTACTAGTTGCTGCTTTCTTTCAACAGGGTAGAAGCTCCACCCATGGTTGGCCTTGCTCTAGAACACATGATGGCTACCAGCTGTCCAGATTCTCTCTCTCTCTCTCTCTCTCTCTCTCTCTCTCTCTCTCTCTCTCATACACACACACAAAGGGGCTAAGGGAATGGGCTCTGTCTCCAGACAACTGTGGTATTGTGGTTGGCTCAGCCTTGGTCATTTGTGCCTAGGGCCCAGAATAGGCACACTCCTTCCCTGACATTTTCACATCCACTGAAGGAACCTGTTCTCTAGGACTCAAAGCAATATGGTGAACACCTGACCTAGAAACCTGGCAACAACTAGGACAGAATAAGACAATATGCCGGGCAGTGACCAGATCCCTTAGGCCTAGCACAGACAAGCATTCCAGAAAGAGATGGCCCAGGGACAAGCAGCACAATTCTTTCCTTCACTGAGGCCCTCAAGATCTCACTGAATCCTCTCAACAGCCCAGTGAGCATCACCATGATGCCCTTCTATGTGTTGTTAAGTAAACTGAGTCCAATGGGTCAGGGTTCAACCTCCAGGCTTCTCACAGCATAGAGCAGCTTGATTTTAAACACGAATAATTTGTGTCCATGCATATGTATGTTTATGCATATGTGTGTTGAGTATACATGTATGTGCCTTTCGTGGCTGTGTATATGTGCATGTATGTATATGATTGTATATGCATGTGCACCTATTTATGAGTGGGTGGCAGCAACGAGTGAGGAAAAGCTCCCACATGTAACAGGGGACCTAATTCATGTCAGTGGAAGCACATCAAGGTCTCCTGTTCCCACTGCCCAGCCCCCTCCCCATCCTGCAGGAGGATTAAGTACCTTTTCACTGAACAGATTCTTTCTCTCAAACAGGCATGCCCCCCAAGGAGATCCGTGAGTATCTACACAGCCCCATCCCCTCATCTGCCCCAGGGTCTCTGTCCCCAGTGCTGCAGGCCCCAGAGAAATACAGGTGTCCAGGGTTTTCAAGCCCACTCCTCTGTGGCAGTGGCAGTGTGACAGTGGTAACTCCAAAAGCAGGGTCTGGGCAGTCCCTCTCAGCCATTCAGACCACTAGGGATTCTTAAATCTTTCCCTTCTGCAGTTCCTTCTGGGTAGTCTAGATGATGGCACCTTGCCTCCTCTCTCTAGAACCTTACCCTGTTATGACTCAAAATTGAAAGAGGGCTTCAGCAAGGACCAGGGCTCCAGAGAAACAGAGAAAATGGAGGGAGGGAGCCAGATGCTGTGTTCCATTCTCATAGGTATCTCATGGAAGGCTAACACACCCCATGTAGGTTCCAGGAATGTTTCCTTTCTATAGGTGGGGAAACCAACTTGGAGAAAAGAGATCTCCTGGCTAAGGCCAAACAGTTGTAGTGACAAGTAGGGGGTCAATCATTCCCACCCTGCTAGTCCAGAGATTTTTACGTAAGGCCTCCCAGCCAGGTCTCTCAACCCCTAACCCCACATGGTGACCCGGGAGACAGCTGAGCCCTCAGGGTTAGGATTTTACTGATCAAGAAGACATGGGAGTCCAATGCACACAGGATCACAAAGAGCAGACTACAGGAATCAAAGTAAACCATTTATACACTTGACCTCACCCCCCCCGAAGCTTCCTCAGTCCAATTATGAACCAGACCCAAAGAGTTAAGACATCTTGCAGATATTATCTGCTGGGAGAATAGAAAACTCAAGCATATAGACTACATCCTACCCTTCCTACTGCTCCCACGGGCAGACATCACTAATCAATTCCCACATCCCCACTCTCCAAGCTCATAGCCAGCTTCAGGAGTTTTATCATTAAGCCTTTCACAGTAGGTCCAAACTGACATTTAAGAGAAAACCTTGTAGTCCATTCTGATCAAAACCAACTCCTTGATTTGACAATTAGCAAAGATAACTGGAGAAGCTTCTAGCAAAACCACATAGCAGATTGGTGGAAGAGCAATTCATAGTTGAGGGACACAACAAACACACACACACCAGGGTCCCTGGAGGGATGGAGCCCAAGAGTTTGGGAGAGCTATGGAGACAACCCTTTCAGCCACAATCCAGAAAGCAGATCCTAGCTCCCTGTGACTAAGATCTCCCCATGGGCATCATTTCCTTTCATCCAGTAGCCTGGTGGTAAAGGTTGGATGGTCAGAAAATCAATTCCAGGAAAGCCTACTTAAGCTGGCCTGTTGACATCAAGCTTGTCAGACTTAGCTGCAGTTGATCAAGCAGGCTCTGGGAACTCCAGCTGTGGTCCCCAGGGTAGAGGGGAGGTGGGGAGGGGCGGGGCTAGAATCTCCTCCACCAGTGAAAGCCAGGGAGACCCTCTGCTTGCTATTCATCGCCTTCTTCCCAGCCCAAAGCCAAGCCAAACCACAAGGTTCAGTGTTCACCCAGTAAAGAGGGACCAAGCACCCACAAGTGCCCCAGCACAGGGTCTACCAGGGTGATCCAACAAGGCATTGTACCAGGCTCTCAGCAAGCTCTACAGGAGCAGTCTCAGTTAGGAAGCCTCCAAATTAATTCTGGGGTGTCTAGACCCTCAGCCAGAGTCCTATACATTTTGATGCATTTAGTGGAGGTCTGGCAGTGCCCAGAAATGAAAAAATCCTCCAAGCTCAGTCCCCTTCCCCAGATGCTGCTCCTATGAGAATGCTGTGTTCCCTTCCCAGAGACCCCAAAGTTCAAATGTGGGCTCAGCAAGGCCTGCCTAAAGAACTTCTTCGCCTTTAAAATCAGCAGTGGAGCTGCCAATGTCGTGGGTCCCTCCATGTGCTTTGAAGATGAAATGTAAGTACCCAGGGCAGCTGTGTTTCTTTGAATTTCATTCACCCATTCAATCATTCATCCATCCATTTGAAGGTCCAAGCTTCAGGGCAGGCCTGCGAGGAAGCCTGCCTTTCCCAGGCTACCTTGGATACCAGGTGGATGTGTCCCACATAGCAATCAGCCAATGAGTTCCCAGCTCAGCCACACCTCAGTAAGTTGCCCATCCCTTCCCAGCACAGGTGGTTGGGCTGCCTACCAAGCTGAAGAAAGGTCTGTCCAATAAACAAGTTGCTAAGCTTCTGGTGAAAGGGATACCATGTGGGGGAAACTGTGTACCCATTCCCAGCCTAGGAAGTCACGTTTATCTGACACGGAAAACAGGATAGCAGAAAAACGAGAACAAATCAGTGTTTCCATCGGTATACTGAACCTGAATGCGACTTGCTTAGGCAAAGCAGGAACTGTACTCATCTGTGTAGTTCAAACGCCAGAGGCTCCAGGCTTCAGGATGAGCAGGACCATCAGCACCATCGGGCCTTCTTCTCACAGCATCCTTAGCTCTGTTTTCTTCTGCTATCTGCTCTTTCCTCCACTGAAGATGGGACGTCCCTATGGATGGGGGAGGCCACAACTCTGGCATATTAACACCACCTTAGCATATTAGCATCACCAGAGCTATCCTAAGCCTGTATCTCCTTGCTGCCTTGGGACCCAAGTCCAGTCCTGGCCTAATCACCATGGCCTAACAGCATAGTCTGCTGCCCCAGAAGTCACAGCCTAAGGGTGGGAATGCACTGTGGTCCTGAGGAAGTGGCAGAGCACAGTGTGTAGATGTTGGGCTGCTGGGAACCCAGCTGAGCTCCACAAGGGAACCAACCATTCTAGGATGGCAAAATTCTCTTTTCTACTTCTTCACATCCTAGAATGGGGAAGCACCCTACCCTGCCACACCTCAAAAATCCTGGGCCAGGCAGGACTCTGCCTCTCACGCCGTGCAGACTGGCCCAATGGACTAATGAGCTACAGCGTAAAAAGTGCGGCCTACCACAGACTTTGGAAGCCCAAGCTACTACATGTGCTTCTTAGTGCTTCTGCCTTGGGCAGGCCCTCTGAAGGTTCCCAATACTAACACAGAGCTTTCCTTCTGCTCCTGGGACCACTGGCTTAGTTCACTTTCCTTCTTTATCTGCAGTATCATGAGTCCTGTGAGAAACAATGTGGGCCGAGGCCTGAACATCGCTCTGGTGAATGGTGAGTGACCCAGGAAGGGGACCTGTCACTTGCTGAGTCATCCTGTAGAACTCAGGACAGGGCGAGGCTGGACAGGGGAGGATCAGGTCTTACAGTCCTGATAGCCCTAGGCTCCTGCCCAAGAATTCACTGCTGTGACCCATGGCTCCACCCTCAAAGCCAGTTCAGCTCAGACCAGCACACATGAAGTCACGGTGGGCAGATGGTGGCAGGGTGAGGTCGCATGCTGAGTACACATATCATTCTTATCTTTACAAGTATGAACGCCAACTAGTGTGAACCAAGTCCTGTCAGAACACTCAGAACAGCGACAAGGACAGGCTTGACTTCATGGTCCCTATAGGCATCACAGTAAGGGGACTGAGATGTGACAGGTAGGGCAAGTGGCTCCCGAGTGGGCGGTGGCTAGCTACAGCTAAAAACCAGCAGGGAATGGCCAGGAGAAAAGGAGAGACACTCCCTCCAGACAGCAGGGAAGGGAAGAAGGAAGGAAGGTCCCAGATTGAGACTTCCTGTCTGACCTCTTACAAAGCCAAAGTGATTAATAATAATAATAATAATAATAATAATAATAATAAAAGCTAACATATTGAACATACACTGTGTAGGGACTAGCACCCAGAAGATTGGGCTGTCCCCAGGAGGCAGTCTCCTTCCACTACAGTGTCTCCAGCACGCATCTAGGTCGGGGCATCAGGATCCTCATAGATAATAATTAGCCAGAACAGCAGAGCATAACTAAACACGGCTGGCTCCTAGCCTTTTGCTGTGCAGAGCTTCTTTTGAGAAACAGTTCAGACTATGCTACTCACCTCTACCCTGACTAGAAAAATCCCTTAGTGCAATGCTCACAGAGACACACAACGCCTTCCAAAGTCCCCGGGTAAAGCTCCATATGGCGCTGAGACTCTGGGAGGGCTTTGCCAAGGTAAGCCTGCTCCCATTTACAGGGAGAACTGCTACTGGCCATGGCATCAAGAAGCCAGAGCACACCTATACCCTCTGCAATACTGCCATCTAGTGACGAAGATTGAGACCTGTGGCTTTCCTCCAGATTACCAAAGAGTTTTGTCCCCAAATCACAAAAGCCATTCAGACCCTGAAAATCCAAGGACCATAATTACTGAAAGTTCCATGGCTTCCAAAAGTTAGAAGATTTGGCTTGCAGATTTCCCACATATTTGGGAATGGTGATTGATAACCACGCCCTTACAGCTTTTGCCAAAAAAAAAAAAAAATCTAGTAAACTTACTGCTTTAGACACATCCCATTTCAAACCAACAGCTCATTGAACTTGTGCAAAAATTGTGCAAAAATTGAGGATGAAATGGTAACTTGTGTGCAAGCAGCTGCCATGACAGAACACAGATCTTGAGTGGTTAGATTCCATTGTCTTCTGGACGTTCAGCCAGTATGTTCTACCTCTCAAACAAGCCTCGACCCAGGAACTCTTGGGCCCCTCCTGTGCCCCCCTGCATGATTCTCACAGGACCCAGTTCCCCTCAGTTCTCCTTCCGGTTTGAGGCCTTACACTACCCATGAGCCAGATTCAGCAAAATGACAAGCAGAGCAACTCACATTATGGGATGTAATAACTCTCTTTCCACTAGGAACTACAGGCCATGTGATGAAAAAGGGCAGCTTTGACATGTACTCTGGAGGTAGGCACTGCCGTTGGCACTGCTGTCATGGGGGCTGGGCCCTTTATGGGGCAGGAAGTTGTGGGCACAAGGAGGGGAAGATTGGGGGTCATTCTGCCGCTTCCTGGGGGCTGGGCACAGATCCTTAGATGACGGTTTGAGTATTCTGGTTTATTTAGAAGCTGATCTCTTTTTTGTTTGTTTATTTGTTTTTCTTTTCTTCTTTTTTTTATTAAAAAGAAATCTCATAAGGAACCCCCAAAGCCTACTTACTGTGCACAATTTACAGTCTTAAGGTTACTGGTGTAGTAAATGGGAGAGAAACTGCAAGTTGTAAATAAAAGGGGCTTACTACTCTAGAATACAAAGAGAGACATAGGTCTAAGCTGTAATTCGAGACTGTGGGCACCACACCACACTTCCTAGGGTTGAGACGTAAGTTCCACATAGAAAACTTACTTAATGTGGCTCCCTATATGTGTCTATGGTGTTCAGAAGTGAGTGTTATGTCCCCTGGAACTAGTTGCAGATGACTGCAAGCTACCAGGCAGGTTCTGGGAAGCCAACCCTAGCCTTATCTATCCTAGCCTTATTTGCCTGTGGTAGGTCAAAGGAGTGGGACAGGAGAAAAAAAACAAAGCCAACCTGTGGAATTAGAGAACTGTCGCACACCATGTGGAGCACAGACAAGGGGGTATCCTTGAAGCTCTAGTTCCTCATCACAGCCTAGCAATTCTGGCTTGCCCTCAGAGGCAAGAGGGTTCTTAGAGGCCAGGCAGAACTCTAGGCCAAGAAATGTCATTGTTGGCATTGGTTCCAAACATACGTGCACCAACTGTTGTGCTGAGGCTGAGGGCATAAGGCCCTGGTACCTACTCAGGCCCTGCTAGGGAGAGCACTCAAAGTCGAGGCTGTAGTGAGCTCCAGTGGACCCAAGCATAGGACATAGCCGCCTAAGATCGTAGATAGATAGATAGATAGATAGATAGATAGATAGATAGATAGACCCCTGTGCATATGGCTGACTCTTAGGATGCCACTGCCTTCTTCCTTCTTTAGCACGACAGACAAAGCAGGTCTCCTTGGGCTGCAATCCAGGCATCTGAGTCCCATGAACAGTTTGGCTACCAGTTTGATGCTCTATAAAGCATCTATAGTCTTGACATTCTTAATTCTTTTATTTTTTTATCAATGGTCCTACATTTTATTTTTCACTGAACTCCACAAATTATGTAGCCAGTCCTGCTAACAATTTGTAATCCCATTTAGAGGCATGTATGGCATGCCCCAAGTTATCACATGTAAACCTCACAAAGATACCATGTGCAGGGCTATTGCTCATCCTCGTATATATGTCACAAGACCCCTGAGGGCTGTGACAAACTTCCTGTGTAACCAAAGACTACCAACAGTCTAGACTGTCTGTCGTGCTTTATAAGATACCATGTGGTCTTAGACAGTAGAGCTCTACAAATTCTGACCCTCCTGCCTCTACCTCCCAAGTGCTGGGACTACAGGCATGTACCAGCACACTAGGTCTATATGGCACCAGGGATCCAACTCAGGCCTTTGTGCATGATAGGCAAGTATCCTAGCAACTGATTTAGATACCTAGCCCCACCCCAGGGGACTTTAAAATGCCAGTGTCTAGTCACCACTCCCAGTCACATGAATGAAGTCCCCTTATTATGTTCTCTCATTTCCCTGCCCAAGGACAAATGCAGCAGGAAACCCCACCACCATCATACTGACTCCATCTGGCTTCTGGGCTCCCATCAGCCTGGCCCAGGTCCTCCCTGGGTCATTAGAGTAGTAGAAGAGAATAAGGACTAGCAGCAGTCACTTCTCCTAAAGACCAGTGTCTCTTCTCTTCCTCCCCCAGATCCCCAACTCCTGGTGAACTTCCTTGAAAAAATTCCACATAGCACCCTGGTGATTGTAGCCTCCTATGATGACCCAGGGACCAAGTAAGTGGGACACTTTACCTGCTAGACCACAAGAAGATACAAGCCTAATACTTCCACACTTTCCTGCATCCATTTCCCCACTTTCCTGAACGCCCTACATTCCAGCAAATTATCTTGAGAAAAGAATCAGGGAAGTATGGGAACTGTTCTGGTGGTATGACTTGCCCTTCATTACAGTGGTGGCACACTCTCCCTATCCAATAGCAACTAGCTGGTTACAGAAATTATAGCACAATGACATATATCATTCTATGTGCACACAAGAAGACACATTGCAAATGATGGTATGAAAAATATTAAGGACTTGTAAGAATGTTCACTGTCTCAGTCAGTGTTCTATTGCTACAAAGAGACACCATGACCAAAGCTACTCTTATAACAGAAAGCATTTAATGAGGGTTCTGCTTTCCCATTTCAGAAGCTTAGTCCATTTTCATCAGGACAGAAAGCATGGCAGCAGACAGGCAGGCATGGTATTGGAGAAGTAGCTGAGAGCTACATCTTAATCCACAGGTAGAAAGAGAAAGAACAAGAGTCCAGTATGGACTTTATCCCCAGTGACACACTGGTATGGCTAGTTTGGCCACCCTGTTTGCTCTGATAATTCTTTGTCTCGGCCTTCAGAGGCTACAGTTGCAGGCTATCACTGATATGAAGAATTCTATCTACACCTATCTACACCTACACCTACATTTACTCAGCCCTAGAGGGTGAGTGTGGTGGTTTGAATAAGAATGGCCCCCACAGGCTCATACACTTGAGTGCATTGTCACCAAGGAGTGGAACTGTTTGAAAGGATTGCAAGGATTAGGAGGTGGTGTGACCCTGTTGGAGGATACCTAACTCACCTAACAGCACTTTTCTTAGAGTGGATCCCATCATTCAACAACTCATGGTCATGTTAAAATGTTTATGATGGTTTCTGCAAGGCAAGAAGGGTAAGCTCCACCTTTTAGTCAATAAACGTGTAGTGCCTATAAACAGAGCAGTACAGTTCAAGCTCATCTCCTGGCCACAGGAAGTTCTCTTGGAAAGTCTCAGACCCCTAGCCCAATCCCAGTGAATTTCGAGAGCTCCGAAGTCAGGTGCTATAGGTGCAATGGAGAGTGGGGCCAGTCTTTGGGAACCTCACCCTGGTCGCACCTGCCACCAAAGTCTTCAGCCTCTCCCGAACTGTTCTCTCTCTGGCAGAATGAACGACAAAATCAGGATGCTCTTCTCCAACCTGGGGAGTTCCTACGCCAAGGATCTAGGCTTCCGGGACAGCTGGGTCTTTGTAGGTGCTAAAGATCTCAAGAGTAAAAGCCCATATGAGCAGGTGGGTTCCTGGCTGCCTCCCTGTCTGAGTGAGGGATCGGTGGACAAGGAGCTACGGGAGACAGTAACTCACGTAGGCTATATTGTTGGTCAGAGACTGTCTACAGAACCAGCATGCAACACTCCCTGACTTCTCAACATTCACCTCAGTTTTTGGTGGTCCAACTGGCCAAATCCCAGCAGGAAGCTACCTTGCAAGAGGTGGCTCATATAAGAATTTACAAGTGCTCAAAAAGAGAGGACAAAGAGGGAGAAAGAAGGAAGACAACACTAAACTGAAGTGGAAGAAAGAAATGTTGAGATAAAGTCAAGTTGGGGTAGGAAAGGGTAGGGTGCTGAGTGGCTGGCTTCCAGTCCCAGCTACGACTCTGAGAAACCCATGTTCCTGACCTTTCATCTCAGCAGTAAAGGGAAGAGTTTTGGAGCTGTGGGGCTTTGAGTCCCCTTGGGGGCTCCCTATGGAAATTATGGCCATGTACCAGGAAGGGGACAACAGGACACTGCACCCCAGCATGTGGAAAAAAAAATACTGAACTCTGTGGCCATGGCCTGAGGGTAGCCCTGAGCATGGGGGTCTAGGAAACTTCAATGTGGAGTTTGAAGAGTACTCACAGGATGGAGGAGGAATAATCAGAGCTTCAAGGCTCCAGAGAAAGTTAGACCTTCTCCCCTGTTCTGTACACCGCAGCCTGGAGTGATCCTAGAAACCTAGCAGAGCTGACCTGTCCTTCCCATCACGACCCAGATCCCAAGATGGGAGCTAAGGGTTAATGATTCTACACAAATACTCTGTAGACTCAAAAGGAAAGTATTGGAGAACCCATACAGGGCATATGCACGAGAGTGGTAGGATCCAACTCATAGTAAGCACTCACTCTGCTCAGGCATATGTCAAGCAAGTTGCTGGCTTGGACCCATCTAACATGCACAGTGAAGCAGATGTGATTATCATCTTAGCACATGTGTGAGATACCACAAGCATGGAGAGCTCTGGTCTCAGAACAACTCTGAGAGGCAACTCACGTCTCACAGAGGTTCGCCCAGCTTCACAAAGATGTCCTTGTCCCTCGGGAAGCCTCATTGGCCAAACACAAAGAGCACTAGGGAAGAGAGCTGGGAGGCAGAGAGGATACCTATGTGACCATGAGATAGGGCACAGCAACCCAGATGTATAGAGACAGTGCTGGCTCATATATTCGTGATTCTATAAGGACATATCTACATTAGAAATTGTGATATGTTCTTACGTCTTTGCTGTGACAGAGATTTGAGAGAAAATAAATCAAAAGGACAGATTTGCTTTGGCTTCTCCTCTCAGAGGAGCCATGGCAGGGCAAAATAGCTCACCTTGTGAAGGCCAGAGGGCAGAGAGCAGAGAGGCCTGGGCTAGTAGCTCTCTTTTTTTCCCCCTTTATCCAGGCTTCCAGCCTATGAAGGGGGTGGCTTGAATTAATAACTTCCTCCTTCATTAATCCTCTCTTGAAACACTCGCACAGATATATCCAGAAAAGTATTTTACACTCCTAAACACTTCTCAGTCCACCGTCACCCAAATTTAGAAATCAGGTCTAGTTCAAGATGGCCTAAACTAGAAGAAGAGAGGGGAGAAAATCCATGGCCTCTGGGCGAGAATGCAGGGTCTGGACTGGGCTCCAGCACACAGGACACTGGGCGGAGCTAAGGCTGCACTGGCCAAGCAGGTCCTCTGTCTTCCTCCTTGTAGGGAAGGGTCCATAGCCATCAAAAGCAGATGACCATAAAGCAAGCCCCCAGTGATGTCCTATGTTCCCATACTGGTAACACATTAGGGAAATCACATGAAGAATTTCCCACACAAAGTGACACTACCTCTCCATGCCTCAGTTTCCCCCACAGAATGGAACAGTATGCACTTCCCAGGACTGTTGTGAAGACTAAGTACATAGAACAGCTTGGGACAGTACCAAGCATGCAGCAGATGCTCGGTAACTGTTAGGATCCTTCTTTTCCGTGTTGTTACTATCATGATTTGGGGCTTTATGGGAAGAGAGTGAGGACTTTGGAGGAAAGCTACAGATCCCCAGTCTCCCCCTATCCTTGATGACCCTGAAGGGTATAATAGGCTCTGATACCAGTGCTGAGACCTTGAGCAAGTTGTGGTCCTCCCCTGAGCTTCTGGCCCCATCCAAAATGAGGCTGTGGCAGAGCTGAGTGCATCCTCTGAGAGTCAAAGTACAAATGTTTTCTCCATGAGTCCTGGACAGCCTGGACCGCTCACTGTCTGAAACATCTCTCTTCTCTCCCTAGTACTTAAAGAACAACCCAGAAACAAACAAATATGAAGGATGGCCGGAGCTACTAGAGCTGGAGGGCTGTGTGCCACGGAAAGTAATGTAGGGTGGCCTTGGCCCTTCTGGCCTAGGGAGCCAAAGAAATGCCCAAATGACTTGAGAGCAGACCCCAGGAGTGCTGGGTCTGTGCTGACAGGAGCTGACTGGAAGGAAGAAAGGAGAAGCCATATGGGATGCTCTGATCATCCCCTGCACAAAATAACTCACTCCCCTCTAAGGAAGCAACAGCCTCCCACTACCCCATGGTGACCGGCTTGACGATGGGCAGCCATGGGGCCTGTGGAACCAGCTGTGGTGGAGAGAGCAAGACCTTCCAAGACTGCCCATGGTTGTCTCCAGAAGGACTGACTGCCTACACTTACCTGAGCAGGATTAAATTCTATTTTTGCTGATTTTGAACTTTTCCAGTCTCTCCCATTGCTGTGATTCTCCCTGGGAACGTACTGGTCTAGTCTCCGTTGACATGGGTCCCGGTCTGGACAGGTATGGGATAGCTCATTTGGCAGCTGGGATGGAGCCTAGTTTCCTGAGATTTCAGTCGGGCAGGAAGGAACTTGGTTCCCAAGATGGACAGGAGCAGGGGAGCCTAGAAGACAGGGCACACAGACTGCCATCTTGATGTGCCCTTTTAAGGAAAGCCAGAGCTGGATCAAAAGAGGAAGGGAAAGCGTCTATAATATTGAAAAATCTGCCTGGCTTTGGGGTCCCAAGAGGCAGAGTCTGAAACAAAACACAAGGACAGCCATTGTGTTTGGGGTAGGAGGCAGCCAATAATGGGTGTTATCAACCCTACTACTGGAGACTAGAGTGAGTTCCCATAAGAAACTTTGGGAGTCTGTAGAGCACACCCCACAGAGATGGCATCCTTCAGATCTTGAGCTATGGGGTGTTCACATGCCAACACCACACAACCATTTGGTGAGGGAGGGCTGCTGTTGGTGGTGTGCATCCTTAGGCACTTCTTGTCCACCCCATGTAGGAACAAGAGGCCATCTGTGTCTTCACAGGGAGTCAGTGGCCAAAGGATGTGGGTGCCAGCTGCCAGTAGACTAGTGAGTGCACTGAGAGGAAGACCAATCAAAAGACATATGTGGTGACAAGACCATGGATCAGGATCTCTGAGAGGGTTCAGTGCCCAGGTTCTAGATGCATGGTTCTCAACCTGTGGGTCCCGACCCTTTTGGGGGTCATATATATCCTGTATATCAGATATTTGTATTTTGATTCCTAACAGTAGCCAAATTATAGCTACAAAGTCTCAATGAAATAATTTTATGATTAGGGGTCACCACAAGATTAACTATATTAAAGAGTCGCAGCATTAAAAAGGTTGAGAGCCACTGCTCTAGATCAGATCCCACAGGGGCTCACAGAATTGTGTGCTGAGGAAGTCAGATGTGCACTCAGCCATTCCAATAAGCCCCTATGTTCCAGACTACCCTATAATGTCTTTAAACCTCATAAAAACTCCTGTACCCACACCAGTATAATGCATCAGAAACCCACCATGGGAGTAACATGGCAGCCAGTCTTCATGAATACACTCCTGAAAAGGTTTATTTACAATGAGCAAAGATGCCCTATAAGATTTAAAAGAAGCCAATAACGTCTTCAAAAAGCAAGTTCATGGCCAGAGTATAGGACTTGGCAGACAGCTCGTAGCAGTGGTCACTATTTTCAAAGGACCAGGGTGTCCATCTGGGTGTATGTGAAGACACTGTACACACTCCACAGTGTACCAGATGAGGTTGAGATTATGTAACCAGCTCAGAACTGAGAAAAGAGACTCCCAGGGATGAAGGGGCTTGGCGAGACAGCAGAGGAGATAGCAACAGCAATACTGCACCCAGGTCCCCTCACCTATGATGGCTTCGAACGGTAACATCCACAGAAGCCTGTCTGTAGAGTGCCAAGGAGTCAGCTAGCAGCAGTGGAACAGAGAGGTGTGTGGATGGGCAGACCTGTGAGCAAGGCCTGGGAGGGCTGCAGGCTGAGTGGATGAGCTGGGCACCAGTTTTCTGTGCCAGGCAGAGAACTTGGACCTGGGACAGTGGTGATGTGGATGTTGAAACTAGACTTGGATCAGTTAGGTCTAGTTTTTATAAAACTCCATGTTATGTAGAGGCAAGGAGGCCGAGAAGCAGCAGAAGGTGATCAGCTAAGTCAGGAGGGCTCTTGTGGGCAGTAAATTCAAAAGATAAAGTGGGTGAGAGTTGCTTATTGACTCGCTCGTTGTTGTCAAGCCTCCAAGAATCTCTGCTTTGAGACGTGTATGGGCTTCCTGGATCCAAACCAGTGATTGGCCTGCTGTGTACTCTAAGAAAGCCTAGTGTGGCGAGAGCGCCCCTGAAGCTGCAATTCTGATTTACACCAGCAGATGGCAGCTTAGGAATGAAAGGGAGGACAAGGTACCCTGGCTTTCACCTCTTGGAAAGTGGTTGAACTAGCTCTCTGGGTCTCACCAAAATGCAAAGGACTCACCCTTGTTGGCATCCTGATAACAGCAGCACCTTGCCACTGGAGAACTGCAGACTTCTAGAAGCTCTGCCCAGAACCAAACATCAGTACCTTCCTGAGTTCATCCTCCAGGTACCATGGAATGGGGACCATAATATTCCCTTTCACACACAAGAAGGTTCAGAAAGGTCAAGCATCCTGTCTAGACCCACACAGGTGAAGTGCCTCTGAATAAGACCTGAAATCCCACTGTCTCTGTCACCACCTGAACCCACCCTTCAGATACCATCACCCTAACTTCACTCTGAGGTAAATGGTTCTCTCCTCCTTTCTTCACTGCCTCTCCTCTCCTCAGTGTGTGCCTGAATGACATTTGAAAGTTGTACAGAACCTTGGGGTCAACATTCCAGCTCTCTGCCATCGTAGCTTTGGGAAGAATCGAAACCGATTGGTTATGTCATTTGTTGTGTCTCTTTCCAAAGCTCATACCCTCTGTGATCCTGGCGATCTCCCATTGGTTACTGGAAAGGAGTAGATACTTATTTCCATCTTACAGATGAAAAGCAAGAGGCTGGGCAGTGTGGAGCTAGGTACAAAGAGAGACACGGAATATCTGATCCTTAGCCTTCCACTTCCCTAGGGCCACTCCCATACTTCCTGCTCATGTAGTGTGGTCTGAACATTGCAATGGGTTCTTCTGCCCAGAGCTGGGCTTCAAAGACCAAGAAGAGGCTCAGTCACTAGGCTCCTGTGCAGCTTATAAACCCTACTTCAGCAGGAGTCCAGAGAGACGAAGGAAATGTAATGAGCGTGTGAAATTCCTTCCCTCCTGCTTCACTAAGAGCCAAGCCAGTGGATAATTACAAAAAGGATGACCGAAGAGAGTGACTTCAGGTTGACTGCTCCAGCAGATGGCCATCTGGGCCCTTTGCAACCTCTCTCCCAGCAGGAAGGAAGCTAAGCTCATGCCAGACTGTACTGGAGAAGAAAGTAGCGCAGAGCAAATGTATGTTTTCTTGGCCAGAATGTGGGCTGCAGAGAATACGGCACAAGAACTATGGAATTAAAATGCCATGCATGTGACGTGTGTGTATGTGTGTGTGCCCATCTGTGAGTGCATGTGTCTGTTTGTGTGTAATTGCATGGGTGTGTATAAGTGTATGTGTGAGTGAATATGTGAGTGTGTATGAGTGTGTATGTAAGAATGTATGAGTGACTGGGTATATGAGTATATGAGTGTATATGACTCTGTGTGTGTGTGTGTGTGTGTGTGTGTGTGTGTGTGTGTGTGTGATTGCATGGATGTGTATGTATAAGTCTATGTGTGAGTATATATGAGTGTGTGTGTAAGAATGTATATGTGAGTGAGTATATGAGTGTATGACGGTTTATGTGTGGGTGTGTGAGCATACATGTGTAAATGAGTGCATGTGTGGGTTACTGTGTGATTGCATGGTTGTGTATGTATGAGTGTATGTGTGAGTGAATATGTGTGAGAGTGTGTATGAGTGTGTGTGTGTGATGTGTGTTTGTGTGTGTGAGCATGTGTGTGTGGGATGGAGGCCAGATGTTGATAAGATAATTTCCAATGTCGCCATCCACCTTGTTTTTGAGACAGGGTCTCTCACTGTCTTAAGGTTAGAGGAACGGAAATGCTGGAATGAATCTCTGACAGGATTGTATATATCAAAGGGGGATTCATTATACTGACTTGCAGGCTGGCGTGACGATTCTTGGTTGTCAACTTAATTACAACTAGAACTACCCAAAACCCCCAAATGGAGGGCATACCTATGATGGAGTTTTGCTTAATTTGAAGTGAAAAGATCCACCTCTAATCCAGATCTTGAGGTGGGAAGACAGACCTTTAATCCAAATCTTTTGATCTGGGAAAACCCATGTCTAACCTGGGCCATGCCTACTGCTAGAAACCTATATAAGGACAGGAAGAAGGAAGCTGTCGCTCTTTGCCTGCTTGCTCTCACCCTCACGAGCAAATCCATTTCTTCATGGCATTAGCACCTACTTCAGGAATCTGGTGTCTCCTGAAGACCAACTGAGACGTCCAGTCTCTTGGACTGAATGGATTAGCTGGACCACAGCCTGTAAGTCATTCTAATAAAGCCCCTTTCTGTATATAGAGAGATCGTCATTTTATAAGTTCTGTTTTTCTAGAGAACCCTAATATAGCTGAGTTCTGGCTCATCCAACAATGGCTGTCTCCCAATGGAAAGACCAAGAACCTAGTAATTGTTCAGTTAATGAGGCTGGATATCAGAGCTGGTCTTCAGTACTTGAAGAAGTAGGTTCAAACCCAGAGAAGGAATGCCTCAGCAGCAGGACAGATGAACTTGTCATCAAGAGTGAGGGCAAGCAGGCAAAAAGCAAAAGGCTTCTTTTTTCCATGTCCTTTTTGGTAGGCTGCCATCTGAAATGGGAAGAGGAGAGGGATGTAGGGTGGCCTCAGATGATCCAGATTATGTGCAAGTCTTCTCACCTAAAATGATCCAATCAAGAAAAACCCCTCACCCGTGTGTCTGGCTGCATGGGTTTTAGTCAATTCCAGATTAAACCAGTGGAAAATCAAGATTAGACATCACACTGAACTTGGAGCTTACTACTCCAGCCCCAAGGATCTTCCTGCCTCTGCATCCCAGCACTGGGTTTATAGGTAGATGTCACATGCCCATGGGTCAAAGCACTTTACCCATTGAACCCCGCCCCAGCCCTCATCATGACCTCTTTCTGAGAGTGAGGCGGAACCCCCTCCATGCTTAGATTGTTTCAGTAACTCCACCACCATTGGGTGGCACTTGAGCTACTACAATGGGACCAACACTGTCCTAAAGCCAGAGAGAAACTAATAAACCAGACAGGACAAATCCATTCCAGACGAGAGAGGTAAGCGAAGTCCACAGAAAATATTTCGGTTGCTATGAGAAAATATTGACCAGGGATCCCAGGAGGTGACTTTGCATGGCAAGTCAAAGAAGGCTTCTCTCAGGAGGTAATACCTGACAGTTGGGGGCGGGGGATCAAAAGGAGAGAATCTGGCAGGAACCAAAAGATGAGGAGGAGAAGGAGGAAGAGGAGGAGGAGAAGGGGGTAAACAGACAGACAGAGAAAGAACAGCAAATGCAAAGGTCCTGTGGTATAGGGAGGATACTGTGGACCAGACTCTTGAGGCGTTGGGTGAGGAATGAGAGTAGGAAACAAGATTCTAGAAGTAAACACAGCTTAATCGATCTTCCCTGTAAATGTGGAGGTGGGGGTATTTTATACATTTGGCCCTTTACCACCAAATGCTACTGTAAAATCAGCTGCATGTACTTCATAAAACCTATTCCATGCCAGGCTCTGTTCTCTAGGAAATGGGTGGCAGCAGGACTTCCCCTGTTCCACATCTTGGGAGAGCCGTTGAGTTAAGGTGTTAGCTCCCTAGGACTTGCTAGTGGTCACAGAACTTGGCATCATTTACACATCAGCTCGTGACAGCAGTGCCTTGCTATGCAGAAGCTTTATCCAGAGCGATACCTCCTTCCATCCTCAGCCTTACAGGACGGGGCCACTGTAGCCCCTCCAATGCATCATAAGGTTTGAGTATCTTATTTTCCTTTGATTTAGAGAAAGAGTCGCACATAGCCCAGGCTGGCCTCGAGCTCACTGCGTAGCTCAGCATAACCCAGTTTTCCTGCCTCTACTTCCTGAGCGCTCAGGTGGCAAGCAGGCACCAGCACACCACCTTCAGTCGGTGATGGGGACTGAAGCCAGGTCTCTGTGCACTCCAAACTAAGCTTCAGCCACAGCCCAAAGGATAAGCTTATAAGTGGCATGATTCAACCCATATTTTAGTAAACTTCAGTATACACGGGGTCACCCACCCGTACGGGTGGATGAAAGGAGTACACAGAGCTGTGAGGGGCAGAGCTAGCATTTAATCCCAGTGTGACTCCTGCCTTACCCTACCCCAGGCTGGTGTCAGAGAGGAGCCTAGAGGTAAGAATAGGAAACTGACTGCTGGGGGCACTTTGAGAACTTGGCCTCTGGCCTGGAATCCAACCTCCAGACATTTTCCTGGCCTGAGCCCAGCCGGCTGCCCTCCAGCCGTCTCACGGCACCATCCAAGTGAATGACAGAGTCTGCTCTCAGAGTTTCCACTCCAGAAGAGCCCCAACCCAATTGTCTTCAGAGGTGTCCTATTAATAAGGCTGTCCAGCCTGACACTGACATCCCCATACAGGCCCACCCTGCACCCCTCCCCTCCCCCAGCTGCCCTCTGCTAAGCAGTGTGTGGCCAGAAAGGGAGACCAAGTCCTGTGGGCAATCCAGCCAGAGTTCACCTGCCTCACCCCAGCTGTGTGACCACTTCATCCCTGCTCTCTGCTCCATCTTCCGGGTTACCTTGGTTTTCCTTCCAGAGAGAGGCTAGGATCCTTGGGGAACCCCCAGAGGGCCTTAAGCTGCCCAGGAATGTGCAGCTCCACAGCCTGACTGAAGTGCTGCTGGCTTTGGAGCCTCTCTGAAAGCCACCATTGTGTATTCGAGAATAAGCTGTAAAACAGATCAGCTTGGACAGGGGAGCCTGGACCTAACCCTGAAGCCCACCCAAGCCTGGGACACACTTCATGCCACAGGAGCAATCCAGGGGAGAAGGCGGGGCCCCTGTGTGTCATACAGGAGTTCTGCATGTGGATAGGGGGACTAGACCCTCCAGAGGGGGACCCTAGCCACATCTAGGAGCCTTGCCACTCATGCCCTCAAAGATGTCTCCAACTCACAGCCAGGATTTGCTCTGGAAAGCTGGTTGAGGTTCAAGGCAAAGCCTGTGTCTGATTTCATTTCTGCAGTGAGAGATAACCTAGGTTCTCTGTCTGCTAAGGGAGTGTCCAGCACAGACAGATGGATATATATATATATGTGTGTGTGTGTGTGTGTGTGTGTGTGTGTGTGTGTGTGTGTAGATAGATAGATAGATAGATAGATAGATAGATAGATAGATAGATAGATA
>NW_021620295.1:1102815-1121247 GCF_004785775.1 Grammomys surdaster
ATAGATAGATAGATAGATAGATAGATAGATAGATAGATAGATAGATACCAAGCATGATGACAGTTACCGACTGACCAACCTGCTGTCACCAGATACAGGGATGTGGGCATGTCACGTAAGTTTTCTATTCATTTCCTTGTGTGTAAGAGTTGCCATCTAAGTGACTCACTGTGGGAATTATATAGACCGTGACGTGTTTAGAATAGTCTTATGTGTGTAGGCTATGCACCAGCTTTGCTATGTCATTAGAACTATGTTCAATTCATTAGCCATCTCAGGCTTTGCTTTGAGCCCTGACCAACTTTCCACAGCAAATCCTGGCTTTGAGTTGGAGACAGCTTTGAGGGCAGGAGTGGCTGAGGCTCCTGGGTGTGACTGTTACTCCATGGGTAGGGGCTTATTGACCATTTATTTCCTCCTGATACTCACCTGGAGAAGATGATGGCCTCTGCAACCAGCATACCCAGGCAGAACAGAGAAGCAAGGACAAAATACAGAGTGACAGGAAGCGCTGTGAACCTTGAGATGAAATCAGACAGTGTCGCTTGTCTCGGGCACATTAAGAGCTTCCCCGGCACTGTGAAAGCTTTAATCTGCAAAGTCAATCCGCTGGCCATAACCAGGGTTACTACAAGGAACAAATCAAGGTATTTTTAATTTGTGGGAGGAAAAATTTCAGACCACTGTTTGGAACATTCCAGAAGCTTCCCAAATTGACCTGGTAGGCATACCTTGATATTACAGAGATGACTGTAAGCCTGCTTTCCTGAGTAGGAGCCATATTTTAAGCTTTCGAGTTACCAGAATCTTTCTTCAACTTAAACCAACAGTTAACAAAAAGATGGGATGGATCTCTGCACTTCATGGATAAACTGTAATGAAGTGTTTCTTCCTTATGGAGCCAGAGGCACAGCTGAGCTATGCTGATTCCTGTAGTTATCTCCACCCATGATGAGAGTGCCACTGTGTGCCACTGCTCTCCAGCACCCAGATCAGTGGTTCATGGACTCCTTAGTAGCATCCCTCCATATCAACACCTCATCTCACTCTGCCTACCACCTCAGATAGCAACTCTGAGAGAAGCCAAGCATCCCCTCAGCTCCCCAGGACTGTGGGAGGTCACAGCTGAACTCCATAAGGACCCACAGTGGAAGAGTTAATGTAGGTGAGGCATGGGTCTAGAGCCCATAAGATGTGAGGAGGCAGCATGTCCCCAAATCCTTTGACACCTGACCACGTGCTTTCCCAACTCCTAGACACACACCACTCCTCTGAGGCAACATTGCCTACTTGGCTTAGACTGGGCTCTTGTGCATAACACTGACAGACACCACATCACAAAATGAAAGAGAAAACCAGGAAGAAGGGGTAGAAAGAAGAGGAAGAAGAGGAAAAGGAGGAGGAGGGAGAGGAGGAAGAGGAGGAGGGGGAGGGGAGGAGGAAGAGGAGGAGGAGAAGGAGGAGAAGGAGAAGAAGGAGAAGGAGAAAGAAGAGGAAGAGGAGAAGGAGGAAGAGGAGGAAGGCTACAGAACAGAGGCTGCCAGCTTCAGTTTTATGCTCTCCTCCCCAGAGCATCTGTATTCACTTGACAGATAAAGCTGCAGCCTTCATTCCTGTTGGGGCTCATTTGTCTGGCCTTTGGTTCTGAGGCTTGGAGACTTCGCCTGCCTGGCACAGAGCCACATGACCCACGCACTTTTCCTCAATCAATCCCACCAGCATCTACAAGGGAGGTCTACCCTTACTCCCATTTCACAAGTCAGGACACTGAGGCTCAAGGCTCATCAATGAGAAATGGCAAGATGAGGATGCGCTGAGATCTTCCCAGGCAGGAAGCACTGTGTAGGCCAGACACACTGTGTCCTCACCCTTCCCAGCACCTGCCCTGAGTGCAGAGGAGGGAACTGACCTAGGTCAGGAGTTGACATTCCTTGGAAATCAGGGGATGTGGTGGGGTCGAACAGAGGCTCCAGACCTCAGTTTCCTTGCATGTAAAGTGGAGATAAAAATACTCATTTGAGTTAATCCCAGCACTCAGGAGGCAGAAGCAGGCACATCTCCGAGTTCGAGGCCAGCCTAGTCTGAATTCCAGGATAGCCAGGGCTACACAGAGAAACTTTATCAAAACAAAACAAAACAAAACAAAAAACAGAACCCAGAGCCACACTTGGTGTTGTCAGAATCAGCTGTCGTGAAAATCAGTATCTTGAATATATCCCTCCCCTCTGGGTCTCAGTTCTCTGTCTGGAAATTGAAAAGGGCAAGTGAATTCACTCCCATAGCCCCCAGCCCCGGTAAAAAAAGAACTCCAAGTATCCCCCAGGAGTGGGTGGCTACCTTTCTCGGCCTTCTCCCAGAGGTCATGGAAGATGGTCAGGCCACTGGCCTTGTCGCTATGCTTAGCAGGACTCCATGCAGAGTGCACACGTAAGCCTCTTGTCCAAAATTTACCAAGAATCTCAGTGGAGGATCAGTCAACTGGCCATCCACCCTTTCCATGGATGCAGCAGAGCCCATGCAACTGTGCAGGCCACATACCCAGAAAGAAAGCTAGTTTTGTTAGACGTCCGTGCACAGCTTAGAACAGACAACACCAGACCAAACGGTTTCAAGGGGGGGCAGGATTATTCCAGGCAGAGGGCAAAGGTGGGGGGAGAGAAATAGGAGACGATGGCGGAGGAAGAGAGTGAGGTCAAGGAGTTCTGCCTGTTTTATATGAGCAGTGACGTAGTAGCCTCTCTCAGGTAAAGGTGAGGTAGCCAGGTGGATTCTGGAGTGTATGGCAGTTGCCTTGGCAATGATGTGGGGGTCGCCTAGATGTGATGTCACTGAGTTCGAGTCTGATACCAACAGGTTTAGTGCCAGCCAAGAAAACATCCAAGTGTGAGAGCCATACCCCCAGGCTAGGGGGTGAGCAGGACCTTTCAGACTCTGGACTTTTCCATCTATCCCAGAATCCTCTGCCACTGCATCTGCCCAGTCTCTGGATCTGGCAGGCCCTTGATGTCTTTCTCCTGAGCACACTGGCTAATGTGTTATTGTCTCTTCACTGTGACTGATCTTTCCCTGTTAACTCCCACCTTCAGAATGGCCCCAAACTGCAACTCCTAGAAACCAGAAATGTTCCTTGGGGAAGCCTGGGGTCAGAGGCAAGTGGCTCTTGGCAGTCACTGAAAGGCTCATTTGAAAGCAGATAGGAGACAGGAAAACTGAACAGTTTACTCTCAAGGCTTCTCAGTGGGGCTTTTCTTATCTTCTGTCCCTGGTCTTTTTCAACCTGAGGTCAGGAGTTGAATTCCCAAGCCTGCTTCAAACAGAGTATAGGCTGGGCACTGGACAAGGCATCCAGTTGATGGCTCACTTACTGGTTTTGGAAATCCAGCTGCCCTCTGCTGTCAGAGGCCGGTGCCCCGACACTGGCTTTGGCTGCTGGAGGAAGGAAGAAATACTGCCTTGTAATTGCTCAGTGTTATCACACACGACCTTGTGATGACCTCTTCAGACCAAAATTTCTCCTGGATATCTTTATAGATGCCCCCAACCGCAGTAAAAATCACACACACACACACACACACACACACACACACACCAAACAAACAAAAGAACTACAGGTTGTGAGGGAGGGAAAAAGTTGTTCCCTTAGCTGACACTTCCACCAGGAAGCCTTCCCTAGGAGGCTTAGAATATCTACACAGGGCAAGAGCTTCCCTAGCGAAAGCAGACATTCCTCTTAGAGAAGCACTTGTAGAACCAGTTCTAGTGTGAGGTCAGCCTGGAACTCTTCTGATCACTTCCCTAGGCCAAGGGCAATCACAGCACATTCTCAAAGCACTCTGGGGTCCACAGGGCTGACAGCAGTTGTGACTACATCTTTAACCCTGTAATTTATCACAGAAGAAAGAGAGACTGTGTTTGAGTCATAGTTGACCACTGTGTCCCCAGCTCCTAGCTCATGGAAGAAGCTCAATAAATTGAGCGAGAGAAGAGAGGGAAAGGAGAGAACTTGTTTCCCATGAAGGAACTCAAGGGTAGATTGAAGGTCAAGTTCTCAGGGAAGCCAGGCTGAAATTTGCAGGTTCCCTACTGTATCTGCTACTGTGAGGAAACACCAGACAAAAGCAACTTCAGGAAGAAAGGGTTTATCTTGGTACATAATGGACCAGTGAGGTCTCTCGTGGTGAGGAAGTCACAGGAGCAGGTACACGAGGCAGCTGGTCACACTGCACCTACAGTCAGGAAGCAGAAAGAGAGGAACACCTCTACTCAACTCAATTTCTCCTTTAGTCTTAATTCTGGGGCCCCATCCCACGGCATGGTGCCACCTTCACTTAAGGTCAGGCTTTTAAACTAAGTTAACCCAACATGGGATCTCCTCCATCACAGCCATGCCCAGAGGTTTGTCTCTTAGATGATCCTAAATCCTGCCAAGTTGACAAATTGGCTTAGACACCTCCCGGGTACAGAGTGTCAGGCACTGGAGACACACCACTAGAAAGAACTGGGTAAAGAGCCCAATAGAGGAATAAACCCCACAGAGGTCCTGGTAAGTGCTGGGGACCCTGAGGAGAGCATTAAACCCTGAGGAGAGGATTAAACACTACAGGGCCCCAGGAGGAGGCCCTGGTACCCTAGTTCATCTAGGTGTAAAGACTGACCAGGTAGGGGAAGGAATCAGATTTCAAAAGAATCTAGCCAGGCCTGTAGTATGAGATCCTGCATCCTTTACCAGGAGCCAAAAGAGCAAGGCTTGGGATAAATGGCCTTGTTGGAGTAGGTATAGCCTTGTTAGAGGAAGTGTGTCACTGGGGTATAGGCTTTGAGGTTTCAAATGCTCAAGCCAGGCCCAGTGTCTCTCTTCCTGCTGCCTGCTGATCCTGATGTAGAATTCCCAGCATCTTCTCCAGCACCAAGTCTGCCTGCATGTTGCAATGCTTCCTGCCATCAGGACAACAGACTAAGCCTCTGAACTGTAAGCCAGCCCCAATTAAATGTTTTACTTTATGAGCTGACATGGCCATGGTATCTCTTCACAGCAACAAAACATTGACTGACACAGGAGCAAAGTGAGACCAGGGAGAAGATAAGAAGATAAAAGGATAGAAACAAACCTGTCTTTAAGAGCTAACTCTGCCCAAGGTACACAGCCAGGGCCTGTGAAGCACGTCAAACAGCTTTGACCCAGTAGAGAATTCAGATTCCTCTCACAGACACCAAACAAGGTCTCCCAGGAACATGCACAGCCCAGCCAGCCAATATCTACACTCTGGCTCTGGGGTTCGCTCTTCTCCTCCATAGTGTGGATATTGCAAGAAGACAAATTAAAAATGTCTTCTCGGAGTTAGAGAAAGTGGTTAGCTGGTGAAGTAAAGGCCTGAGCTTTTGCCCCAGAATCCACGTAAAAAAGCAAGACATGGTGGTGTGCTTGTAATCCCAGTGTCTCTGGGGCTTGCTGGACAGCCAGCCTAGCCAGCAAGAAACCTTAGCTCAAAAAAAGAAAGAAAGAGAGAGAGAGAGAGAGAGAGAGAGAGAGAGAGAACAAGGGAGAGAGAGAGAACAAGGGAGAGAGAGGAGGAGGGAGGGAGGGAGGGAGGGAGGGAGGGAGGGAGGGAGAGAGAGAGAGAGCACAAGAGAGAGAGAAGGAGGGAGAGGGACAGAGAGAGAGAGAGAGAGGGAAGGGAGGGGAGAGGGGAGAGGGGCAAGGAGAGGAGAGAAGAAAAAGAAAAGTGAAGTGGATAGCACCCAAAGAACAGCACCTGAGATGGTGAGTGGTGAGGTAGGTCTCTGGCCTCCACACACATCACACATATGTACCTCTTGCACACATGCACACACACACATACACACACATGCACACCACACACATGTACTTGCTACACACACACATACAAGTACCTGTTGCATTCCCTCAGCACACATGTAACTGCTGTACACATACTGCACACACACACACACACACACAGCACATGCACACACATACACACACACAGGGTTTGGGGGCATACACACTGCACACACAGCACACACAGGGTTTGGGGTCACACACACTACACACACAGCACACACAGGGTTTGGGGTCACACAGACTGCACACACAGTGCATGAGCACACACAGCACATGAGTACACACAGTTCACACAGACACACATTGCACACAGAGCACATACACAGCACACACAGGGTTTGGGGTCACACAGACTGCACACACAGTGCATGAGCACACACAGCACATGTGCACACACATAGCACACACACACACAAACACGGAGATTGGGGTCACACACTGTACACACAGTGCACACGTGCGTGCACACACACACACAGGGTTTGGGCTCTCACACACACATGCACACACACACAGGGTTTGGGGTCACATATACTGTATACACAGCACACACACATAGGGTTTAGGGTCACACACATGCACACACACACACACACACACACACACGGTTTGGGGGAGATACGTAAAACTGCCTCCTAACTATTGGACTACCACAAAATGGCTGCACATGACAAAGGAACCCAAGCCCACATTTCATCAAAGCCAAAGTGTGGGCTCTGAAGGATAAAATTTGCTGTTCAGGATCACACTACCGGTTCAAGACTGAACCCTAGCTACAGGGGACCCCAAAGCCCACACTTCCCAAGCATCAGGATTGAAGCTGTGCTAGGGTCAAATTAAATCTTCACTGCCAGGGAAGGTAACAACACTCCCCTCCCCCTGGGAGCCTCAGCAAACAGGGTCCTAAAGTTCAGAAGCATCGGATTTCTTTCTGGGAGGTGGAACAGGAGAGGCCAAATCAAAGGGGCGCTTTCCTGCAGGCTGCGACCCAAATCACAGCTCCCTGGCTGGGCCAGGACCAGCTCTCAGATAACAGGGAGTCTACCATAGTGCTTGAATAAGGGGCTTTGTTCAAGGAGAAATCAGATCCCGGAGCTTGGGGCCTGGGGAAGAACAAGGCCTGGAACTTTCTTTTGCCATCTACTCTCTAAGTAGACTGAAGACAGAGGCAGTCTGGGAAGCCGAATAACCCTTGCTCTGTCACAGCGATACCTTGTTCCTAAGGAACCTTGGAATAGGTCCTGACGTGTCCCCAGGGAATGGCACACCTGAACTCTGCAAGGACTGGGCCAGAAGGGGGGGCTGGGAATGGTGTCCATCATTCTGAGGGACAAGACAAGGTTTTCTCTATCTGCCTACCCTTTAGAAATGCCTTGGGTCATTTTGGGGTGCATGATGTGACAAATGTTTATGGAGGGTTCTCCACGCCCTGAAGCAACCAGCTTCTACACTGGCCTGGTAGTGATTCTATGACCAGCTAGGCACACTGGTAGTGCCGCGTTAGTTCTCTGATGCTGCTGTCAAAAACAACGGACAACTGGCTGGCTGGAAACAACAGAAAGATTTTTTCCCCCAGTTCTAGAGTGGAAGTCGAATGTTGATAGGGCACTTCCCAGAAATGTTCTAGGGATCTGTTCTAAGCCTTTCCCTACCTCTTCTATGGCGAATAACAGAGGTTCTCAGCTGGCACGTGCCCAGGTCAATCCAGTCTGTCATTCAAGCTTCCCCATTCTCAGGGTAGATTGTCCTTTTATGACTGTATCTTATTTTATAAAGATGTTTGTGAGTCACCATCCTCTGCACCTGTGCTGTTGTGCCCAATACCCCGTCTATTCCTGTTCCTGTTTGTGTTCCTGTTTTGTGGGGAGTATAAAAGGGAGCTACGCAGTTGAAAATATAGCATTTGGTCTTTACCAGATGACTCCTTGTCTTTCTTTCTCTCGCCCTCAGCCCTCCACCGATCCAAGGAACTCAGTCAGCTATGCTGGCGTAGCAGACAGATGTTATCAGGGGCTTTGGAGATGCCCAACCAGCAAAGTGCCTGTCGTGCACAAAAGACCCAAGTTTGGATCGCAAATACCTACATAAAAGCCAGGGTCGGTCAGAGGCCTGTATCTGAAACCCTGGCCTGGAGCTCATCCAGCTGCCAGCCTAGCCAATCAGTGAGTTCCATGTTCAGTGAGAGACCTTGTCTCACAAAATAAGCTAGAAAGGAAAAGCAGAAGACACTTGATATGAACACTTGGTCTCCAAGCACTATTCTCCACAAACACCATATGCAAATATATGTATATGAATATTGGATACATACGTACATATACATATCACACACAATATATCAGACCAAGACCCACTCTTAAGATCAGACAGTAGACATAAATGGGTGAATGAGCCTGTGGCTACCATAGAAAGAGCTCATTCATTTATTCTGAAAATAGTTCTGAGACAGAAAAAACCTGAGCCCAACACCTCAAGGCCACCTTGGTGGTCATAATCTGCTCAGCAAGTCGCATAGTATAAGCCGAGTACCCAGCACTGGGAAAGAGCAGAACGTGCTTTTCCCTTAGCCTTCCTGACTTTGCAGAATATGCTAACTCTACTGGTTACCATGGCAACAGTTGAATGCCAGTATGGACATGCCTCAAAGAACCAGCTGTCCCTTCTGAGTATCTGAGCTCATTCTCCTCCTAAGTATGCTCTAAAGCCGCAGCCTTCCTGCCTCATTCAGAACTGCTCACTGGTCATCCTGAGGCCACGGAAAGAGTCCTAGAGCTCCAACCTCAGCCTGCTCTCTAGAAGGTCAGTTATTCTCTTTCTGCTAAGATCCCTACTTGGGTCCTTCTTGGTAACTAGATGCAAAATTTGTGACCAGATAATGCACAGAGGACACATAGCCTTCTGCTTCTTGCAAGTCTGTTTCTTTTTTCCTCGAAGACTATTTGTGGGTAGATAAAGTCTAAAATGTCCTATTATAATTGTGAAATTTTTAAATTATTCCAATAGTTAAGTCCTACAAAGACTGTTTGGAAAATGTATAGATAGATACACAGGGTGCAATGAAGTGTGGACCCAACCATCAGTTAAAGCAAACAGCTGTCTGTGGCCTGGAAAGACATCTGCACCCTAATGGCCTTTCTTTCCCACCCCTGTCAGGTATCACACTCCTGGTCATTGTTTGTCACTCAATCCCAGAGTTCTAACCTCTTTTCATTCCAATTTAACATGAACACAACCAGTGGGTACTGTCTGCCACAATTTGCTTTTTTCACTTAACACCATTTTTCTAAGATTCATCAGTGTTGTCCTGTGTGTCTGGGACAGATCTTTCAGTATTCCACAATACAACCTGTCCATACCATGGTTGACTGGCATTTGGGTATTCTCCACACAGAGACAGGAGGATTCAGTGGCCAGCCAGTCTAGCCAAATCTGCAAGGAGCCAATGAGAGAGTCTGTCTCAAAAAAGAGAACACAAGGTGAATGACTCCTGAGAGTGACACCTGAGATTGGTCTCTGACCTAAGATACACACGCACACACACACACACACACACACCACAAAACAAAACAACAACAAAAAAGAACACAAAACAGTACCCCTGAACTCCAGCAGTAAGAACTGGTAGTACTGAAATCACTTCTAACCTAGGTACCTGTCCCCTACACAGTTTCTCTGCTTGTCTGCACCAGGTAGCAAGCTCAGCTTTGAAGTACAGGGATGTATTTGTCCTTGGAAGCCAGTGGTTCTTTACGCAGGGATGTCCTTCATTGGGGAGAGGGAAAAGCCGTGGATGACTTCTCAGGTCTGGGCCTACCACTTCACTGAAGCTAATGGGAACTCTTCTGGCTGGGCCACCTTAGAAATATAAGCTGCAGGGAGTGATAGCACCTCAAGCAAAGAATGAGGGTATCTGTGACTGTAGACATAAAGAAGGCTGCAAGAACCAATGCTTTCTTCTGGTTAGCCAGGTCTCTGTACTATTCCAAGGCAAAGACTTGTCAGCTATAAAGGAAAGAAAGATCCTTGTGTCCTGGGTGAGATCGGCCTCTCTGAGAGGCCCTCAGATCAACCCTCCCATGGAGACAATGACCTATACAGTTCTTACCTGGTCTTAGGGAGAGGACATCAAGGAAAGGTTCCTGAAGAGTGCCTAACTCAGAGTTCTGAAGGATTAAGCCAGACAAAAAAAATGTGACATCAGTGCAAGTTGGAGAGCTTTCAGTTGCAAAGGTGAGAAAAGAAGCCTTGATAGCATTCTGGGTACCAGGAGCAGCTCAATCAGGCAGGAGGCAGACACTGAGAGGGTACAGGGGTCAGAAGTGGACAGAACCTGGGGTGCAGGCCAGGAGCTGACATGAGAGTCCCAAGGCCAGAGGCTAGACTTGGTATCAGCACAGCATCAGGAACTGCTCACATCAGGCGCAGTTCCCCTTCCTTGTAACCTTGGTTACCTGTAACCCCTCCCTGGTTTCTCAGCCTCACTCACCTTCCTCCTCTGTTCGTGGTTTGATAGAACCCACCAAGCACAGACCAAGGCACTAAGCAGGAGGTCCACGGACGGCTGCTGTTTTGTTGTTATTTTTATCTGGCCAAGCAGGTCACTGGCTAGAGGTCCAGGAGGATCTTGGCTGTGTAAAGAACAACGGCCACAGCTCAGTACTAAGAGCAATGGAGGGAAAGCATGTGAAAGGGAGACAACTTAGTTTACTACTTGCAAAGCCAGGCATCTACCCAGAGCAGTGGACTGAGCAGAGAGGAAGGCTTTTCTAATTCTGGATGTGGGTCCCTTCCTCCCTCTACTCATTGGCCAAGTAATCAGCAGGGTACCATCTTCCTCATCATCTATCTTATGTTTTCCTCTGTCATTTACATGTGTAAATTCTCAACAAAGACTATCTATGGGTTCATCTCTTTACCTTTCTATTTTAAAGCTTACCAAGCATAAGACCTTGTCACATCTGCAGGTCATTAGGCAAGCCTGCCTGGTAGTCATTTTCTACTCTAAACTTCTAGTTTGGGCAAGCAGGTAGCTAGCCTGCTTGAACAAGGGTGGCTAATCCTGCAGGCTACACCAGAGCCCTGCTTTACTTACTCATCTACAGTTGGACCATCAGATTTTATTTCTTACAGCAGGCAGTGAAGTCCTGTCAGCCTACAACCGGATGCTCATCTTCTAGAGAGGCCATCAAGACTGAGGAGATGGCTTAGCCAATAATGTGCACTCCCCACAAGCATAAGAACTAAGTTCAAGCCTATGTTAAATACGAGCACAGGGGCACACTTGTAATCTCAGCACTGAGAAGTGGAGATAGGAGGAGTCAATGATCAGCAAGTCTAGTCTAATTGGCAAGCTCCAAGCAAGGGAGAGACCCTGTCTCAAAGAATGTAAGAATAATCATACAAGGGGACGTCTAGGGTGGGTGCACACCTTCCTGACTGGGCAAGTCCTGCCTAAACCATACTAGCAGCAACCCACTTGTTCAATGACACACTCTCTATACATACAATGACAACCTGTTGTCAAAATTTTGCTGAGTCCACTCCCACCTCCTCACACAAGGCCTGAGTGATAGCCTGGGTCTGGGCAGCATTACCTGGTATAGAAGAATGTTCCAAATATCAGAGAAAACCAGAACTTCTAGATACTACCAGCTCCACCCCTGAATATTGGAAACTAGGCTAATCTTAGGAAAAATACCAATCTTCCACCCATGAAATTAACTTTCAAGAGCTTGTGTCCTATGTACTTTCTGCACACCAAAAGTTTGAGTGTCTGGTTGGTATCATTGCATTAGCCCATTTTATAGATGTGTTACTGAGGTCTGCCTGGAGAAATGAAGAAGATGACAGAGCTAGAAATAGTCTTGTCATGATCTGCACTAATGCAGGCTGAGTTTAGAGTCACAGACTCCTCCCTGGCCTTTGGAACCCAGAGAATTTCAGAAAGTTGCAAACTTTACTCTCCCATAGGACAGGGCTCTGGAGATAGGGTTGTTCCTCTGTCATCCCAGTAGGCCAAGCTTCGTGGGCAGCATCAGACATCCCATGAGGATGAACCTGAGATCAAGTTTCCATATTCAGCTGCAGCTGGGTGGTCTTGGGAAGGTCACGTAAGTCCTCTGAGCCTCAATCTTATCCCATATGGAAGGGGCTGAAGACAGATGATCTTCTGCTACACCTGTAGGCAGCAGAGCCAGTGATCAGTGCTGTATCTTGCCTGCTGGGGACATCAGCATCTGCCTCCTAGGGTTCATTGCAAGTTGGGCTCCAAACCAGAGTGGCCTCAGGCTGTGGACCACAGTTGGTAATAACCACAATGTCTGGGACCCATGTATAATCCACAGGCTGCCAATCAGTCAGCATGGTAGCCTTTTACACATTAGCTAGTCCCAAGGTAACCTGAAAGAGATTCCAGGGGGCAGAAATGGGCTACAGCTGTCCTGGCCAGCTTGCAATGAGAGGGAGGGGCATAGATACCCTATCATCAGGTTCCGGGCCCTGGGTTGGCCCATGCCAGGAGCTCACTAAATAGCTTTATTTCACCCTGTTCTCTCTATGGCTCTGAGTGAAGCCAGAGGTTGGAGGATACTATGAGGACTGGACTGGAAAAAGAGGTATTATTTGGGTGCTGGGATGCACCTACCTCTAGGCTATCCTGAAGCCAAGGGCTGGTTAACTGAGGAATAGCTGTGGGCTGCAAACACTGGCCCACTACAAAGCATAGCAGCTAGCTGTGTCTGACCTGGCCATTTCCCCATGTGTATCCAGAGCTGGAGTTCTCCATCTGTGGGTTGTGACCCCTTTAGGGTTGCATATCAGGTATCCTGCCTATCATATGTTTACATTATGATTCATAACAGTAGCAAAGTTACAGTTACGAAGTAGCCAAAAGCTAATTTTATGGTTGGGCGTACATCGCATTAGGATCTCTATTAAAGGGCCACAGCTCGAGGAAGGCTGAGAACCACTGGTCTAGAGGAACCTTAATCCCTTGCCTCTTTAACTGAGAAAGAGCAGGGAGCCAGGATCCAATGCTCCTTTGGTATTCTTTCTCCTATTCCTTCTCTTCATGTCTACAAAGAGCAAGTGTTAATATCATGAACAAAAGAAAGGGTTTTCTGTGAGTTTAGGATTCTTTTTCTTTTACAGAAGATGTGAATGCTCACAGGAATTAAACCATTTGCCCAAGGCTACATAGCCAAAAGAATGGCATTAACTCTAGCACCCGACCTGTTGGAACCAGAGTCCCTCATTTTCTAGTAGGTTGAGGCCATGCCTCCTCTTTCTCTAGGACCCAGCCATGAAGGTGCTCTAGCCTTGCCAGCAACCCCAGCCCTTCAGAGAACTGAGAGGTATAGGTCCCTACAGACCTTGGGAAAGCAGCCAGTGGAAAGAGGTACCACCCCCATGCCAACTCCACCAGCTCCCTGCTTATTCATTAATAAAAGAATGCCCAGGCTATTTGGGGCACCTGTAATTTTCTACTTGAATAGCCAGGGAAGTGGCTGCCTGCCCGCTCCTCTGCCCTGCTCATGGCGCCGGAATGGAGGAAACGTGATCTTGCCTAATGTAACGGGATCTGAGCCGGGCTTCACAGACGATTTCCCTGCCTTTGCCCCATTCTAGAGGTCCCAGTGTCCCCCATAGCTCTCCCAAAGGAGCCTTGAGGTAAAACCCAATCCAAGTTTAGATGCCTGCTAGAGAAGAGATGGCTTCTTCTAGGTGCAGGAAGCGAGTGCAGGTTGGCCATTTGCCACCTGTCAGCCTTTGGGCACGCGACACAACCTCTGAGCCCCAGGTTCTCCGTCTGGATAATGGAAATAATCATTCCCCATGGCAGGTTTGGATCCAACAAGGTATTTGATGTTTGTGATGAATGAGCTGTTGTTATGGCTACCACACATTTCAAGGATAAGAAAGGTGTCGTTCTGGAATATTGTGGACTCAGTATGACCCAGGTAAGAACCCAGAGCTCCTAAACGGGGCAGAAAACAGAGAGCTGGAACTGGGGTGATAGTTCAGATGCTAAAGATCAACTCTACAACCAGCTCAATCTCCAGAATCCATTTTTTTCTTTTTAAACCTAGCATGGAGGTATACATTTGTAATCCTAAGAGACAAAAATGGATGGCAGGGGTTCACTGTCCAGACAGCCTAGCCTCCTCAGTGAGTTCCAGACCAATGAGAGACCAAAAATATACAATAATAAAATAATAATAATAGAAAGTAGATGGTGCCTGTGGGATGGCACCAGAAGTTGTCCTCTGGCCTCCACATGCACATTTACATACATGCACCCACACACGCATACATGGACATTAGTTAAAAACACACAAAAGGAGGTGGCCCAAGGATCTATAGGGTTCCCACAGACCCACAAAGTCTTGCCTAGGGCACAGGCGAGACCGGCTGAGATTCACCAAAGACAAGTTGTCAGGGGAGTGAAGGTGACCTGTGTTACTCAAGGTCAGGCAGTGAAGGCAGACCCAAGGACATTCCTCCCAGACACCCAGCTGAGCCACCTTGTTCCTCTCTTTAGGAACAAGGGCATGAGGGAGTGAGAGACTCCCTCCTGCCCTGTAGAGATCAAATCCCTCAGGATGTTCAGAAAACTGACCAGGAGCCAGCCCGGTCTGAAAGGCTTGGGAGCTAACCAATGCTTTGCACACAAATCCTCCCCTAAGAACAAGCAAACCCAGCTCCTGTATTCCCCGTTAGACCACTGGGAAAGCAGACCCACGGAACCACAAAGAATTGCTTAGAGATTTTACTACCTGCTAAGACAGTTTGTAACACTTTTCTCAGGAAGGGAACAGAATCCAGAATCTAAACAATGTTCAGGATAAGATCAGTCTTTTGTAGACACACAGAGAAGTAAGATCAAATAACCTTTCACTAAAAAAAGCTGATGTCAAAATGACCCTGGGCCAGAGTCAGCATATGCAGAGCCTACAGATATGGCCCAGGGACTGGCTCCACCATTAAAGGCTAGGCTCACAAGACATAGCCTGCTGTTTGGCACATCATTAATTCCCAATAAATGTCAGCTGTTCATTTCCATGTGGGTAAAATAATTGTCTGTTCCTCTAATGACTTTGAACTGCCTCACATACTGAGTTCCTATTGACTGTACAGCAAGGCCTATAGGAAACCATGTGCAATGACAAGAGAGAACCATCCTCTGCCCCTGACTTGCAATATGGGTCCCTCAGCTCCCTGCCTTGCTTTCCTTGTCTATGAAGTGGGGGTGCAGGCAGATCACCTCAAAGGGCCCTTTCTCTTGAGGATTCTGAGTGTGTCTAGCATAGCCCAAGATAAGCTCTGAGCTAGACCCTTAAAGAGGCAGTTAGAGACTAAATCAGATCTGCTGCCAACACTTCGTAGGCAACCCATCCTAAGATGTTCTTCTCCGGGTATACCAATGCTGGGCTGGGGTGGAGCTCATTTTCTGAAGAAATATCTCCTAGCAACCGGCTGCACAGCCCTTACAGAAGCACAAAGGCTTACGGTGGTGGCTCCCTTCCTCAAAAGCCCTCCTGGCAACCACTCATCATCTGAGGTGGGGGTGCGAAGAGAGCTGGTGCAAGGGCATCTGGTAGCTTGTAACACTGCAAGGACCCCCACCCACACCCGCCATTTCATTTCCTTCTCAATAAGCAATCTAGCCTTTGTACGATGGCATGGCTTCAGATCTGAACTCTAAACTCAGTCCTTACTAGCTGGGTGACCTAAGGCAAGTTACTTCAACCTCTCTGGGCCGCCATGGGCTACACTCTACAGTCCCACCTGTAAAATGGGAGTGTTAATTGTAGATGCATGTTCCACTCAGATCCTATCAGCAAACGGCTGGTAGGGATCGCTGCAACCAATGGTATTTGGGCTGGGCACACATCCAGGGAACCCTCTTCCAGTGTGCAAGAGCCAGTGACTAATGGTGGGAAGTACAGAAACACATCCCCACTGCTTCAAGGGATATCAGTGCTGTGGTACCATACCACTCTAGACTCCCCATGACTGAGGCTATACTCACGGGACCCCACAGCGTTGCTCAACTGCCTCCCCTGCCACAGCTGGTTCCCCGATTCTTTACTGGCCTCCTTTGAGAACTGTCCTGCAATAAATCACCTGCCCCCAAAGTTCCCATCCCAGACTCCTTCTGGGATAGCCAAAGATGCGACAGTACCTAACTCCTCCAAGCTACAGAGAGGACCCAGCAAAAGAATGCCAATGTCTACACATGGTAGATGCTCAGACCATTCTTCCTCCCGTTATCATCATACTTAAGATCGGGCCTGAGGCTCAGGACAGCCTTGGTGTGCAGGAAGCATTGCGTTTGGACTGGTTAACACAGTGAAAAAGATTACCAGCTTCCCTTTATTCCTTACTTAATAGTAGTGAATTATTTTCCCAATAAAAGCAACAAAAATTCAATCTAAAAAAAAAAACTTCAAAAAATGCAAAGAGATACAAAATGAATGAATGAAAGAATAAAACCCCCTACCACTTCAAGTATAATCCCTGAAGAAATTTTAAATTATATCCTTCCAAATGTTTCCCACAGATATTTATATAATGCCTATATACAGATACACGTATGTACACATAAACATGTATAACTGCATATATATGTATTACATGCATATGTGTACAAATACATAAGCAATACCAAAATATAGAGCATAACACTACAAATGTCATAATATACACAATTTTAACCCCAACTGTACATTGTATAGAGACAGTACAGTCCATTTAACCAACCCCTTTCTCAGAATATTTACTTTATTGACTATGGGGGTTTTGGAGGGGTGGGTGGGTATGTATGTGTACATGTTCGTGTATGTACATGTTTATGTACATGTGTACACATACGTACAAAGTCCAGAGGTCAACATCAATCGGATTCACCAGTCACTGCTATCTTATCTTTTTGAAACAAGGTCACTGAATTCACTGATTTGAGCTACACTGGCTGGCCAAAGAACTGCAGAGATGAGCCCATCCTCTCGTGCCTACCTTCTTGCTAATGTGCTGGAGAGCTGAACTCAATTCCTTGCACTTGCATAGAAAGTACTTTACCAAGACTGAGCAAGTTTCCCAGCCCCAGTCTTGTTCTTATGAACAATGCTGGCTGGTGAACATCCTTGACCATATGTCTCTGAACATGGCTCAAACCTTTAAACCAACTTCTTAGAAATAAAACAGCACAGATATTGGGGGGCACGCCTCCAGCAGGATGGCAACAAGTCCAACATTCTCTCCTGGAGTGGAGCAGAGTGACCACCTCCCCATACACTCTCCAACAGTAGTGTCGTTGTGTTTTCGTTTTTGCCAGTCTGACAGGAGAAAAATAATGGACTATTGTTGCTACAGTGTGTATTTTTCCTTGGTTTCTGGGGAGGCCAAGCATCTCTTCTTACACTTGTAGGCTGTTTTAGGTTTTGCCTGCTGAGAACTGCCCTTGTCCTGTATTGGCAAGGCCTCTCTAGGTATCTCCTCTCTTCCCTCCTCCCTGTCCAGAATCACGGGCTCAGTGGCTCCCTGGGGTGTTGTTTCATAATCTTGCAAAGCTCTGCTTGCTGCTGGATAGGTGCCCAGGCAGGCAGTTTTAACCCTCTGTCCTGAAGCCCCTTGGGCTAGGATTAGTGGAGATCCAGTTGCTTGGATTCCAAGCACCTCTCACCAAGTACCCCACCCCCATCCACATGCCTACCCCAAAGGACAGCAGAAATCAGATCCGGTTTCTCCCAAATCCCAAATCCACCCAACAAATACATTCCAGGAGTGATTATTAGCGTGACTTGAGGAATCTTTTCAGAACTTACCAGAACATTGCTTTTAAGTCCAGTGCTCCTAAGAGGTTTAAAATAAGCCTCTACTCAGGTCAAGGTCTATCACAGTTAAAAACCTTCCAGCCATTGGCCCAAGAATTCCACTGGATAACAACCCATCTCTGGGTGAGTACAATTGCCTATATACAGAAAGACACATATCAGATCCATAACTGAAAAATAAGTAAAAGGCCAGCCTCTTCCTCTCACAGAGTGGGGATGGGTGAACCAGGCCTCATGTGAGGCACCAGGAGCCTGCCAGCCATTCCAACTCATGAGGAAGGGAATAGGGAGGAGGAGGAGGAGACAGTGGATGTAGAAGAGGAAAAACTGGAGAAGGAGGAAAGTGCATGAGGCAGAGGGAGTGAATGTGGAAGAGGAGGTGAAGGAGGTGGAAGAGGAAGAAGTAGAGAAGGAGGTTGGAGGGGGAAAGGGTGAAGTACACGAGGAGGAGGAGGAAGAGCAGGAGCAGGAGGAAGAGGAGGAGGAGGAGGTTGAAATGCAAGGGGAGGTGGAGAGGAGGAGGTGGAGGAAGAAGAGGAAATTGAGAAGAAAGAGGAAGTGGAGGAGGAGAAGGAAGGCAGCATCTCTGAAGGAAAAAGTTAGTATCGCCAGGCATGAGGGTAAAGTGAGTCTCTCCACACCACCCAAAGAACATATTACAATACTATCTGTATTCTGTCTGGAGTCACAGGTGAACCAGATGGAAGGAAGGAAGGAAGGAAGGAAGGAAGGAAGGAAGGAAGGAAGGAAGGAAGG
>NW_021620295.1:1121347-1123154 GCF_004785775.1 Grammomys surdaster
AGGAAGGAAGGAAGGAAGGAAGGAAGGAAGGAAGGAAGGAAGGAAGGGGAGGGAGGAAGGAAAGAAGGAAGGAGTCTAAACTCCCATCAGAAAGTTATCCACAAAACAAATCATGAATGACTCTTCCCTCCAAATGTTCCCAAACCACGAACAGTCCAGTGCAGGTGAATTACCAGTATGGACTAACACCCTTGCACATTGCTTGGTGTCTGCTTGGAGCAATGTGCATAGTTGCGAACCCATTAGCACGTTTGAAAAGAATGGATGAAAATCTTTCCACTGGCTTATAGAAGCAGAGTCGATTCCTGGGCCAATGTGTAAGAAATTATTTACAACGGAGTCATCTGGGAGTGTGGCGTTGAAGAGTACGGAGATGTTCGTTTTGGCTGTGCTCTAACACGTATCAACATCAGTTAAATCATGAGCAGTGTGCTTTGCCAGTCTGTCCGGACAAAACTCCCTGGAAGGCAAAGCCGAGCTGATGATCAATGGCAATGGAGGTGATGATGATGTGAGCATTAAGTGGCCTCATGGGGACTTGCTAGAGGCCATCTGCTGTGTGTACTGCAATGTAATCTTAAAGCCAAACTGAACTGGTTATCCATTTTATATGAGAACACTGAGTCTGAAGTTAGGAAGCTTGTTAAGACTATAAAACCCTGTATCTTTCTGCAAGGCGTGGCTCAGGCTCGAAAGAGGTTGGTCCCCCGTGGTGGGCTGGAATCTGTCCCGTGTGGTGGCTACTCTACCATTTATACTCATGCCTGCAGTTTTTCGCCTCTGGTCTCACAACTCGTCAGAGCTGCACAGTCCGGTGTGACTCACTTTAATTAAAATGAGTTCAAAGTAAGGTTTCAGGCTCTCCACAGCACGGGTCACCCTGTGAGAGATGAATAGAGAGATGTCAGCAGTGGCATCCTGACAGCACAGAAGCACGGTGCATGTAGCAAGGGGCACTTCATCTCTCACAAGCAGAGCACTTACTGAATCTGTGCTCTGAGAATCTGATAACATGTCAGATGAGGAAGCTGGACATCACCAGCATCCTATAAGCCCCCTTAGTCACGCACCATGCATTACTGTGGCCCCAACTGCAGGATGCGTTGAAACTTCTAAGGCCCCAATGCCATAGAAGATAAACTAAGCACATAAGTGCTCATGAGGGAGTAATAGTCATTGTGGGTATGGTTTCTGTTACAACCATTCTGGAGGGTAATTTGGTGACATCTGCTAACTTTTTAGATGCATGTCTTTCTCGGCCTACCATCTCGATTTCATAGTATCTACTCATAGAAGCCAGCATGTGGACAGGGAGGCAAGCATGGGACATGTGGAGCAGAATCATTTATAATAGTCAAAAATGGAAACAAACTATATGTCCAACTGAATGAAACAACACAAAACCACAAAAGTATAGGGCATCGCACTGCACTGCACACAGTCTCGTGTGAAGGGAGCGAATAGAACATGATCTGACAGAGAAACATCCCAGTTCAGTCTAAAGGGCTTGCCTGGCAAGCATGAGGGCCTGAGTGCTATCCCCAGCAGCTATTTCAGAAAGCCAGGTATGATGGTGCAAATGTGTGATTCCCATTGCTAGGGAGGCAGAGGCCAGCGGATCCTTGGGGCACACTAGTCAGCCAGTCTGGCCTAATCAGCAATGATGGCCGGCCCGTGAGAGATGCTGTATCCAAAGTAGGCAGCACCAAACATTGTCCTACAACCTCACACAAGCATGAGTACACACACACACACATACAGAGAGAGAGAGAGAGAGAGAGAGAGAGAGAGAGAGAGAGAGAGAGAG
>NW_021620295.1:1123164-1134567 GCF_004785775.1 Grammomys surdaster
GAGAGAGAGAGAGAGAGAGAGAGAGAGAGAGAGAGAGAGAGAGAGAGGAGAGAAGGAGAGGGAGAGAGAGAAACAGAGACAGAGACAAAGACAGAGAGATAATTAAGAAAATAAAACCCCATGACATTAAAGACAAGCTGCAAAGCTGGGCGCTATGCTCACTGTAATCTGAGTGCTTGGTACGCTGTTGGGATTCTGAATTCTAGGGCAGCCTAGGCTAGACAATGAGATCCTGTTTCAAACTCCCTAAACGCCTCAAAAAAGTTCGTTGAAAACAAGACAAAACAAAAACCTACCAAGACACTCATGAAGCTTCCAAAGGTAATGGCGTTGGGACAGCAGTGCTCCACAGCCCTGTGTGCATCTTAACTGTCCCAACATATGCCTCTGAAGCAACAAGGGGTGCCTCATTACCTCATTAACTGTTTTTGCAAGCTTTTGAGAGGCTAAATCACCCTAATCACCAAGACCGGGTGTGGAAAGGAATAGACGCTCTCAGCCTCTGACTTAGGCAGGTAGACTCAGCCTGAATCCAGAATAGACGCTCTCAGCCTCTGACTTAGGCAGGTAGACTCAGCCTGAATCCAGGAGGGCAGCTTTCTGGGCTTCCAGGGAGAGCCTGAGATGAGTTACAAGTCAGCCTGAGCCACATAGTGAGATTCTGAATAAGCAGTGAGAAGACCCTAGAAGCAGGAACTGTGGCAGTTTCCTTTTCTGCTGTGCATCTAGGCTATGAACCCAACAGCAGAGAGCTGAATCCCAGCATGGGGAGCTGCCCCAGAGTTAAGCAGCAGCTCCAACAGCTCCCTTTAATGGGATCACCAAGTTTGATTTCCTCATCTCTGAGAATAGAGGAGCGAAAAGACTGGCAGATGTCACCTCACACAATAGGGCAGCTTTGTGAAGGCAAGATGCTGGGGCAGAAGGTACAGGTGGTCCTTGTAACACACTGTGGCTGTGGCCTCACTAAGTTGGTAGTCCATGGGGTGGAAGTCAGGGCTCTTGAGTTAAAAACATCCAAGCTTTAAGATTAGCTTAGTCGGAAGAGTGGCTCAACTGATCCTGTGCAAAAGGGTTTCCTTAGCTTCCTCCTCTGTCGAGTAAAGTGAAAGCCAGGCATGGGGAGGCCCTCCTGTAATCTCAGTCAGTACACAGGAAGCTGAGGCAGGAGGATGTGAGTTCCAGGCCAACCTGAGAGTCAAGGTGAGGCTGGTGAGATGGCTCAGAGTAGAGGTGTCTGCCCCACAAGCCTGGTAACTTTAGTTCAATGTGTGATGAACAATTGTAACCTCATCGCTGATGTAGTAAGACGGGACAGAGATAGAGGAATTGCCTAGAAGCTTGCAGGCCAGGTAGCCTGAAGTACACAACGTGGCAGAATCAGGAGAAACACTGCATCACAGCAAGGTGAGAAACCAGAATCGACAACAGAAAGTTGTCCTCTGATCTCCACACTTGGATTCTCACACTTCTTATATACAGAAGCGGGCAGAAGATCCTAAATCGAATTGTCTTGAATCTACTCACGAAATTCAACTTGCTTCCTTCCTGGGGTATTAAACAGGAACCTCACTCCTCTTAGTCTCAAAGGACTGTCAGGAGGCTTAGCTGAGGCCTTACTAATGCTGTTTTATCAGCCCGGTGCCAGGCTGAGGTCATGGATGTTTGCTAGAGTTATTAAGTTATCAATATGTAGCACGGAAGACCCCTCCCTCAACAAGCTCAGTCTCTACTCTCTTGACAATTACAGTCTAATGAAGAATGGCAGTTTAAAAAAGAAAATTCACCCAGAGGCAGACATAGTACCCACCCCCCCTCCAAGTTTCAAGGAAAACAACACCCTGAAGAAGTCATACCCTCTTCTCCAAGTTCAGGATTGACACTCACTTATATTTATCTAGGGTGCAAGTCTGCTCCTGTCTCTGTGATGAATTTCAGTGCTCAGCTTGAACTAGTGTAGTATCACCCAGGAATAATTTCAATAACAGATTGACTGGCTCAGATTGGCCTCTGGACACGTCTGTGTGTGTCTTGATTACACTACTTGATGTGGAAACACCCTGCCTAAAAGTGGGCAACACTACTCCCCGGTGGGCTGAGGTGTGAGCTGAGGTGTGAGCTGAGGTGCTGAGGTGAGCTGAGGTGTGAGCTGAGGTGAGCTGAGGTGTGAGCTGAGGTGTGAGCTGAGGTAAGCTGAGATGTGAGCTGAGGTGTGAGCTGAGGTGAGCTGAGGTGTGAGCTGAGGTGAGCTGAGGTGTGAGCTGAGGTGTGAGCTGAGGTAAGCTGAGATGTGAGCTGAGGTGTGAGCTGAGGTGAGCTGAGGTATGAGCTGAGATGTGAGCTGAGATGTGAGCTGAGGTGAGCTGAGGTGTGAGCTGAGGTGAGCTGAGGTGTGAGCTGAGGTGAGCTGAGGTGTGAGCTGAGGTGTGAGCTAAGGTGTGAGCTAAGGTGTGAGCTGAGGTGTGGGCACCCACTTGTCACCTCCTATCCCTGATTTATGAATCTCTGTGATGTCCCCGACTCCTTCAGGCTCTTGCCTCTGCAGCTTCCCTGCCAATGGGGTACCACAACCTGAAACTGTGAGCTGAAATAAGCCCTTCCTCCCCTGAGGTGCTGTTGTCAGAATATTTTATTACAGTAACAGGAAGGGAAACTCAGGGTTTCCCTCAGGGCCTCCTTCTGCCCAGCAATCCAAAGCATTACACATAGACACTTGCTCAAATGTAAAAACATTTACCTGGTGAAGAAGTCAAAGCAGAGCCTATAAATAGCTGCAAGTGCCCTTGGCAGTGTCTCTCCTCCCTTACAGGCCAACAGGTCCTCAGCCAGGCATCTGCACGACCAATGTGTGCACTCAATCAGCCACTGTAGAAGAATGTTCATAGTGAGTGTTTTTAGTGCTGTCCAAAAGCCACAAAGTAGTTACTAAATAAACTAGAAAGCCACTCAGCAACAAAGAAGAACGGACCAGAAATGCAACTACACACTCAAACTATCAAGAAGGAAGCCAACCCAAACAGCAAATTGTACAGTCCATTTTTTTAAATGGTGACTCAAATGGCCATGGCTAATCTTGAGGATGAATTTAAACATCTGATCCTCCAGCCTCTATTTCCTGACTACAGGGATCACAAGTGTGCATCACTAAACCAAGTTAATATAGTGCTGGAGACCAAACTCAGAGCTTTGTGCATGCTAGGCAAGCACTTTACCAACTGATACCCAGACCCAGGCCCAGACCCAGGCCCAGGCCCAGATGTGTTTATGTGTACTGCTGAAGCCAAAGACTCAAGGCCACAGTACAGAAGACAGAACTACACCTCCTGGAGCAGACAGTGGGCGTTGCCTGAAAAGGAGCAGTTTTACGCCCCAATCGGGAAGTGGTTATAAGTGAGCACACACAAAAATTCACTGAGGTAGCACTCAAAATTTACTTCTCTGTGAGCATGTGCTGAACCTCAATTTTTAGATTTTTTAAACCAAACCAAATGCTGGGTATAGTGGTGCCCACCTTTAATCTCAGCACTTGGGAACAGAGGCAGGTGGATCTCTGTGAGTTCTCCAGAGTTTCAGGCCAGCCAGGGCTACATAGACCAGCCATGTTTCAAAAGACAAAAGACAAGACAAAATAAACCAAAGTTTCCTAAGTGTCATTTGCTGTGGGGCAAGTCTATGGATATGCATTTTGAATGTCTGTCTGATAATTATGACGTTATCATACTGAGACATTAGCCTCTAGGAGACACAACGTGGCAGAGTGGAAAAAGGGGGGACTTTAGGGACAGGACCATTGAGGTCACCAGCCACCAGCTCCTAGAGATTCTCAGCAATCAGGACATGGAAAGGAGGCAGATGGTGGCCTCAGGACATACAGGAGGGATGAAAATGGCCTCAGCTGAGGCAGAGCTGTGGTCAGCAGGGTATTTTACAGGCCTGGCTGTAACCGGTCTTTGTTACTTTGTAAGTTCTTCTTTTTCTCACCCTTTATTCCCCAGGTTTCACCCCTAACACTGGAAAGGAAAGAAACAAGGATGGAAAGGAAAGAGAAAGGGGTAGGGATCCCTGAATCTAATTTCTTTCCTCTTGTTTCTTCTTTGACCATGGCTACTAACAAACCGCAACCAATTTCCCTAAGTGACCAACAAACAACCACCCTGCCTCTCAGGGTCCCTAGCATTTATATACCCTCTGGAAAGTTCCCAGAATTCCAAATGTCATGTAATCCCAAAAATATCTGCAGCTGGCAAAAACCACACTTTGACTAGAACACAAGGCAAATCAGAGTCAGCTGCTCCAGACAGTCCAAAGCAGCCCCACAGCCATGTACCTAGGATTAAAGCAAAACTTCATTCTTATATTCTTGTAGTTTTAAAAGAAACCAGAATTCCAAAACTCTCAAAAATGTCACTACACCTGGCAAAAGCAGTGCCCCTGAGCATCATGGGTGGAGCTGGCACCTGCCAGTCTGTCTGTGGTTAATGGCTGCATGACTTAATTGGCACAGTCCCATAGAAGGCTGTGAGTTACAGGACTGCATCAGCAAAGACCCAGGCGACTTTTCTGAGCTACCTTGCTTTGTCAGTACCTGGAGTGAAGAACCCATTTGTCCACCAACTCTACTCAGCAAAGGAGCATCCCCCCCAACCTGGCCACCGTTCTCCATGGGGCACTGGTTAGCCTTACTCCTGATGGGCTCTCCATTTTAAAAGCCTGGCAGGTGTGCCGTGGACATTTTTTTGAACTCCAGTCTGGGAGCTACACTGTCTTTGTAATGCTAAGGATGTGTGTGAAATCCAGTCTGCTTCTCAGCTCCATGTCGGGAGACACAGGAGAAGAGTTTGTGAGTCCTTCCAACTCTCTGGAGTAGGTCCTTTTTCTATGTCCCAGAATTTCCTTCCATGGATGACGTTACTTGTGCCCTCAATCCCTTTGTAAAGGCAAACAAAAAGAAGCCTGACCAGTCCCCAAACACTGTCCCTCTTCTCTGTCTTCTTTGGTGGCAAGGTTCAAAATGGGAAGTCCCTGGGGACTCCAGCCCCTCCTATCTATCCCACAGTGCTACACAGGGAGCAGGCAGCCTCCCTTGATTTGTCTGTGGAACTACATGGTAACTAAAAACTGTGAAGGTCACAGGCAAGAAGAGCCTAGGGGACACAACACACAGCAGACTGTCTGGTATCCTGGAGATGGTCCTGGGACCGAAGGGCATTCAGTAAGAATTTCAGAAGTATGAATAAGGTGAATCAGTTAGCAAAAGTGTATCAAATTGGTTCATTCATCTCAAGAAACCTACCATGGCAATATACTCATTTGCATACATTTGATTACACTTATTTATTTACTTATTTATTTGTAGGAGGGTATGCATGCCATAGCATGTTTGTAGAGATCATACGGCAACTTGTAGGAGTCATGTGGGTCCCAGGGATTGAACTCGGGTCCTCAAGCTTGCCTTCAAGTTCCTTTGCCTACTGAGTCATCTTGCCTGCCCTGCATACATTATGATGTTAAGGACAAGGACACTCAGTGTGGAATACAAGAAACTCTTAGTACTGTCTTCTTCACTTTCTTCTAAATGTGAAGGATCCCCATACACCTCTGCAAATGCTTGTGTGTCCAAAGCTTGGTCCCAGTGGTCACACGGTCAGTGTGAGGCTTTGGGGAGGTGGTTAGGTCATGAGGACTCACTTCATGGGTGGGTTGTTCTCTTGATGGATCTATAATTTGGTGGCACTGCTGGAAAGCAGAAGGTGAAAAATGTGGGGTCAAGTGATCTTTGGGGGTGTGTCCTTGAGTCATTGGTGGTCTATTCTTTCTGCTTCCTGACAGCCGCGAAGCCAAGCTTTGCTGTAATAGCTACTTTCCCCTGGAATACTCAGCCTTACCAAATAAGATGGCACCAGAGGACTGTAGACTGTCTCTGAAACCGGGAGCCAAAAGCAATCCTCCCTACTTTCAATTGTTTGCCTTGAGTTAGCAAAAGAAAGCTAATACATTTGTTGTTGATGATGATGATGATGATGATATTTAAGAAGCATAAGTAGGGATTAGAAAATGACTCAGAGTAAGAACAGTTGTTATTCTTGCAGGGGACCTGTGTTTGGTTCCCAGCACTCACTTAGGATGGTTCACATTGGTCTATAACTCTAAGAGATCTGACCTCCACAAGCACCCACACACATAAAAGAAAATAAGTAACTCTTTAAAGGAGCATACGTCTTGTAAATACACACATATTCAAAACATTATAGTGATTTCTCCAGGGAAGACTTTTACCCTTTACCAGTCAGTCCTCTCTGTGGCCAAAGAATCAGTGATTTTTCGGGGGTGGGGGGGATGGGAGGGGACACATGTGCCGTGGTTGTGGAGGTCACGTGTGGATGTCAGAGGACAACTTACATGAGTTGTTTACCCCCTCCACTGAGTGAGTCTCTGAGATCAAACTTGAGTAGTTTGACTTGGTGGCAAGCATCGTTACCCTGAGTAATCCTCAGGGATGTCTCCCTGAATCTGGAGCTCACTAAGTCAGTCAATTAGACTCGCTGGCCAGCCTGACCCACAAATCTGTCTCCACCTCCCTGGCACTGGGACAAGTGTATGTCACTAAACCCAGCTTTATGTGGGTTCTGGGAATCCAAATTCGGGACTGCTTATGTGGCAAGCACTCCTCTGCAAAATCAGAATGCTTGAGACCCAACTTCATAAAGAGTAAATGAACCAGATCACATCCTGCTGTTTTAGTTGTAGGGCAGCCTAGTGCTGGCAGACTAGGTAACCAAGGCTGCAGACGGCTCGAAGATTCCACAACTGCATGGTGGATTTTGCCCTGTCAACCTTCAGACTCTTCCATTGGTCTTCTCTGGCTGTTTAAGAGACACAACAAAGTCAGAGAAATCAGTTCAATCTTGAGGAGTCCTACTGGTTCTTCCCTACTCCAGCAATGCCCCAGCCTCACAGTACCACTCAAAGGTTGTTGCTTGTGTTTTGAGACACCTCTCCTGTAGCCCAGACTGGCCTCAAACAAGCTATGTAGCCAGGGAAGACCTTGAACTCTTGATTCTCCTACCTCCACTTCTTAAATTCTAGGGTAACAGATGTGCACCACCTTCCCGGGTTTTTTGCTATGCTGAGTCTCGAACCCAGGGCTTCACATCAGCACTCTACCAAGTAAGCAACATCCACAGATCACAAGTTGTCTTTAAAAGTACCAGTGCATAGTGTCTGCTCTGAACCTGCCAGGTTCTAAGCACTTCCTCTTATACCTGCCAAGCCTCACCTTGTAACCCCGTGCAAGAAGAACTATGGATCTCTGCGCATCTCAGATGAGGACCCTGGGCTTCTTCTCTTCACCAGCTCAGCTGGGAACAGATCCCAGGAATAGCGCTTCCTAATCCCATACCTGCTCATAGCTTTCACAGAGGCCAGTGGCCAAGAACAGGGCGAGGTGGGCAGGAGGCCAGGCTGGCAGCGCTCTCTGTGATACTGCAAGAGTGTCCGGACACCCGCCCGCTTCCCGGGGCACAGAAACGGCCTGTGCCCCTTGGTCCTCCCACACCACCGCACACCCCACGCAGATCTAGGAAGCAAGCTGGGTCTCACACACAGCCCACGGTAATCAGATCCCCGGCGGGTGGAGCAGCCGGGCGCGTCACTATCACTGAGCCTCTGCTCAAGCCCTCAGCCCAGGCTCCGCGGTGGAGATACACAGCATAGGGCATGACGCAGAAGCTGAGCGAGTGGGCCAATGCGCCCGCCGAGGCCACCGGGCTGTACCGAGCGGTGCTGCTCAGATCAGGTAAGTGGGAACTATGCCACCACTCTGCAGACAGCGTCCCTGGGCCGTCCTTCCTTGGCGCCAAGTTTCTTCCTTCCCATCATCTCAAAGCTTCGACATTTCTTCATCACGTCTTGCTCTGTCTGTCCTTCCGTTTCTTCTCTCTCGTCTTCGATCCCTGCCCTCTTCCTGAGTGTGAAAATACATGCGCGTGCACAAATGCAAACTTCTGCAAACACTATGTGTCCTACCTGCAGAGAGGTCCAGCGAGGTCCCTTTCAGAGCTGGTGCCAGGCAGGGACCCTAATTCAAGAGCTTTCAGCAGGCAGCGAGGGTGATAAATCTGAGAGCAAAATGGGAAGTCTGGCGGGGGATGGAGAGAGGAAAAGCCATGAGCCTTGGCCACAATCCACCAGGGAGTCCTGGTTGTACCGTGGGTGGTTGCCCGTGATGAGGGAACAGCGTGCTCCTTTGCTGATTGTGGACTTGCAACAATTGGGAAGGAGACATGTGATGAAAATCTTGTTGATGACAGGTGTTCGTCTCTAACTTTTTGTTTGCTTATGCGCGGATAAGCACTGTATTTTCTACTAGGGATACTTCAGAAGTCTTTTTTATTCAAATAATAAAATAAATGAATATATGGTCAGCATAAAAATAATTTGGAAAAAATATCGGGATATAGAAGACTAGAAGGAGAAAATGCCTTCGATGAGGGCTTAGGATGTTTCTTTTCTTGAGGAACTAAACTCCTACTGGTCTGGGTTTGGCAAAAGTGAAAATTGCCCTCCTGGGAAGTGATTTGAAAGCGTCAAGAGACTGGGCCCTTTTGCCTTTTGCCTTGGGCAAGGAGAGGGTCTCAGCTAGTGGTTAGCCAGCAGACTATGAAGTCAGAAGTGCTAAGGCAGCTGCATCTGCAATACATTTTGCCTTGGCGGAGCCTGCCTGCGTCCCCAGGGTGCCTAGAGTTCAGTGTTGCAGAGACCCGACCCGCCGAGAGAGATAATGCCACCACATTAGTTAGGGTTTGAACTAGGGTTGCCTTAAGCCCCCAGACAATACCCGGCCAAGGTTTCAGAACCAACAGTGGCTTCTTGGGGGGAGGGGAGGTCTAACCCAACCCGAGTCCAGTCGAGCCAGCAACCCCCAATCAAGGAATCAGATTTCAAAAGTTCACATAAAACTGGCAAGATCTCTAATAGGAAGGCCTAGCACTTTCTCTAGCTGGAACTGCTTTTGTGAACTGCCTTTCTCAGCTTACAGCAGACAAGTCAGAGCTCCAGGGTCATAGGCGGGTCCGTTTCCCCCCCACCCCACCCCCACCCCCTGCAACCCCCCAACCCTTCCCTACCCCCACCCCACAAAGGGACAGAGGGCCTCCTTGAGGAGTGGGTGCTTACAGATGGAACACTCACTAGAAACATCAAACATTGTCTAGTTCCACCTTACAATTCTAATGGAATCCACTAAATATTCCCTCTTTAGCAAAGAATCTTTCCACCCATCTCAGGTAGAAAACACTTTTAGACACAGGACTACTTCTCCAAAGTCAGCCTGTCTCCCTAGGACTGAAATAATGGCAATGATTCTGGCCATCTCTTACTGTCGCTGTCTTCATAAGGCTCCACCCCTGTCATCTGGCCAACCCAGTTCACTCCTGTACTCATCCATCTAAGCATTACTGCCCTCTACTACGCACTCTGTCTTATGGGGACACAGGATGTGTTGATAGGTAGAGCAGGCATGACCTCCTCCTAAAGTATAAGCAAAACCCACTCCTGCTGGAAAAATGAGGAAACTGGAACTCAGAGGGTAGCATGATTTGTCTAAGACAACACAGACACTTAGGGGTGATACCGAGATTCCAATCTACAGCCATGAACTCGGGAATAACTCCCCCACTGTCCAACACAAGGAAAAACAGAAGAACGGGAGTGAGGTGCCCTTTCGATGTCCCCAGGAGAGTATTATAAGTAATGGGAGAGAGTAACCACACCCTTGGATAGCAGCCTTGAGCCTGACCAAGTAAGAGTACACTTCTAGAAAACACAGAGGAGTATAGTGCCACTCAGGAGGATCATTGCAAGCCCAAGGCCAGCCTGGGCTACTTAGTGACTTCTAGGCCAGCCCATGTGACATAGCAAGATCCTGTCTGTTGTGTTTTATAAAAAAAGAAAAGGAAGCCAGGGATATATTTGGAGGAAGTGTGGTATGGTGTGGGGGAAGGGAGTGCTTCTGCAGGCCCATGTTGAGGCATCCCTTCCCCCTGAGGGACCAGCCACACAATGGTATAGTATAGAAGAGAATTTATTTAGGGCATAGGGAGGGGAATTGAAGGGGTAGTAGAGACAGAGAAAGGGAGAGAGAGGGAAAGGGAGAGGGAGAGGGAGAGGGAGAGGGAGAGGGAGAGGGAGAGGGAGAGGGAGAGGGAGAAGAGGCCGGCCATGAACACGTGGAGGGGGAAGAGGAATGGAGAAAGAACGGACAGAGGGAAGAGGGGAAGGGAGTTGCAAGAGCAAGAGCAAGGTAGTGAGGGGTGAGCAGCCCCTGTTGTAGTGAGCCAGGCATACCTGGCTGTTGCTAGGTAACTGTAGGCCAGAGCCTAGACAAAATGCTCACACTGTCTCCAACAAAAACAACTGTAACCGACAGGCACACATCCACAGCTATTTGGAGAACTTGAGAATCACAAGGGACAGAGCTTACCCCATAATCCTCCTAGCTACAACCAGCTACTAGTCACACTTAAGGATGCTGCATTCTTGTTTTCCTCAGGCATAGCTGACCTGTTCATTTGCTTCCTAATGAATTTCCAATCTTTTTTCACTTGAATGGAAACTTTGATGCTGTTACCTGCGGTACTAATAGCTGCCACTTAGGCAGGTGGCCCGACTCAGGGCCAGAGGTTTCCATGCCCTATGCCCTCTGTTCATCAGAACAACTGCCCCATTTTAGAGATGAGGAGAGTAGGTTGAAAGTCATCTAGCTGTTCAGCCACGGATCCAGGGTTGGTGTCTGGGTTTACACCGGATACTCAGCCCCCCTGTCTGGGAGAACTCACTCTGTGACATAACTCATGCTCACTCATAGCTGAAAAGCTATTTATTGTCTCTTCATAAATGTCTCCCTGGCATGTGTTACTTCCACCTTAGGGAGTATTTCTTTATCTCTTACAGTGTAAACAAGAAGGTACTTCCCCAGGTGCTATATTCCTTGTTAGCCACCAGGGGGCGGAAAACCTCCACTCCACTACTACTACCAAGGAGCACTACAGTTAAAAAAAACAAAGTGAACAAAAATCTGGACCCTGGTGCAATTTGAACCTCATATAAATAAAAAGGAAGACTTTATTGTAAATAATTCCGAACATAAAATGGGTGAAGTTGTACTAAACAACTCCACTGCTTCTCTGCAATTCAAAGTTTTTAGGGGTACTGCTCTCTACCACCCAGGCAACCATGGGCATTCTGAAATTATATGGTTTACTATGATCTTCTCATCATACCCATAAGCAGAGAGAGGGAGGGAGGATGTGTGTGTGTGTATGAGAGAGAGAGAGAGAGAGAGAGAGAGAGAGAGAGAGAGAGAGAAGAGGGAGAGGGAGAGGGAGAGGGAGAGGGAGAGGGAGA
>NW_021620295.1:1134667-1165723 GCF_004785775.1 Grammomys surdaster
GGGAGAGGGAGAGGGAGAGGGAGAGGGAGAGGGAGGAGAGGAGGGAACATGAGACCATGAGACTATATCCTGATTTGACTCACAGCAAGAAAAGTAAAATAAGGGTAAGATCACTCTTAGAGACCAAATTCATTACACCAATGGCAGCAGGTTCAGAGCCAGCTTTCAGGAAAAAAAAAAAAGACTCTTGGTTCTTGCTGCCCTGCCCCACTTCCTGTATTCACGCTTGAAATCCCTTCGGTGGGGGGGAGGGGGAGTAAATGTTTCCCAGTTCAAACTTGGAAAGGCAACTCTTAGCCAATTTACAGTCTCTCTGTGGGCCCATGGCAAGCTCTGCCAGCTAGCTCCTTCCCCTGCCCCAAGGTCCTTTCAGCAAAGTATGTCCAGAGTGGCCAGAGAGGCAGCCAGTTTGATCCAGGGACTGTTTTGTGGGCTTCTTTGGAGATTGAGACTCCAAAACACAGGGTCAAGGAAGAAGTTTCAAGTTGCTGTGGAAACCTCTCTGATGTTTGCGGGCCCATCTGAATTGCTTTTGTCACTACTGGACTGAAGTAAACTAAGCCGAGAAGAAAGGAAAACTGTTTGGAAGGGTTTCCCTGCACAACAGCAGGAAATGCCCCCCCCCACCCCCCACCCCCCCGCACTCAGCTCTGCCTTCCCTGGTCTTCAGGACTCTCTCCTCTCATGCTTCCCGAAGCCAAGGGTGAGTGTGTCAGGGAGCCATGACAGTCTCCTTCAGTCCCCAGCCCACTATGGGGCTGAGTGAGAATTTTGTCCCATAGGCTGCTAAAGCTCTTCATTTCAGAGAACAGCTTGGGCAGAAAGGCAGCGGCTCCACCTTGAACCCTGAAGATTTCTGGACCACTCTCCTGACAGGTTCATTTGCTCAAGCGTCCCTGTTCTTCCATATTACAAACGAACATAGGTGTCACACAGAAGATTTCAAACGGACTTTCAAGACAGGTGCTTGGAAGAGCTGGGTTTCCCCATGCTTTGTGGCCTTCCTGCTTTCCTATGACAACAAAAAGCAATGTATAAATGGGTTTTTTCATTATTAAGCCACAAACATTGCAGAATAGTAACAAGAGAACAAGGACTTATACTTTTATTTTATCAAAGAGTAGTTCTCAAATGTTAATACCAAGGATTCCTGAGGGGGTATATGAAATCCCAAAATCCCTATTCCTAGGCCGGGGAGGACCTCAGTGGTAAATCACTTATGTAGCATGCCCAAGGTCCTGTTTTTGAGCCTCAGAAACACAGACAGACAGACAGACAGACAGACAGACACACACACACACACACACACACACACACTTCCCTGTCTAGGCTCCCATCAAAAGTTCTGATATGGTAATCTATGAGCATATCCCGATGTTTCTGTGTTGCACACTCCAGTGATCCCTAGCTATGACAGTTGAGATTTGTTCTCCTAGAACTGATCACTGACCACTGCTAACAGATTTGTTTGCATAGAAATGGGTTCTCTATGTATGCATCTAAAAAGAGGGGAGGGGATTATACTACATGTTTTCCCTACCATGTAGGGGACCTCCTTTACAGGTTGATATTCTGGTTGGCTACACCCCATGTAAGGTGCTACAATCTCTCCTGTGGACAGCTGTGGTTTGAACGTGGTGTCTCTGACTGCCCATCTCCTATGCAGTGTCATGAGCACTCACACAGGACAGGAAGAGCTGCAGCAAGTTCTTGGTGTGCATACTTTGGATGTCTTCAAGTCAGCTGTAGTTTCTGAGCACTGCTACCATTGCTCATGACAAGACAGAAACATGGTGGGAGTGTTTACCACATGAAGTCCAAGGGTGCAGGACAGGGATAAAATGTACCCAAAGTCACCCCCTCCCAGAGACCTACTTCTGATAGCCTGTTAACTGTAACACCATCAGTACATTGATCTATTGCTGAAGCTAAGGCCATCATAGCTCATGTGGAGAGTAAGCCTTCAGCACTGAACTTTAGTAAGGAATACCTCATGTCTAATCCATAGCAAGCATCTCAGTACCGGGACAGAAGTCAAGATAAGAATAAGGCAAGGCCCCTGATGTTGAGCTGTCAGCCTAGTGGGTGAGCCTGTGGGTCTGTACCCAGGTTGGGCTATGGCAAAAGCCTTGGTTGAAGCAACAGAGAGAGTTATGGCTATACAGAGAAAGTGACACCTTGGCTTCAGGTTTCTTGCCTAACTGTCCTTGGCCATCTGTTGTCTTGGACCTGCTACCAGGACTTTCTAGAACAAGGAGTGGCCAGTATGGGGACTCTCAGAGCCACTTCCTCTAGAAAGGACTGGGATGTGGGCTTGTCTTTTCTGGACATGGGTAGAAGCTGTCTGTCAGAGTCCCTACTTAGAGCCTTTAGATCCTTGGCTGTCAGAAGCCACCAAGGTCAGTTCTGATGAGCCACCTAATACCCCACGACATGCCCAATTCCTTCTCTATGCAATAAGATGAAGGAAGCAGGCACAGCAATAGTGGTTTGACGAGTCTTTGGTTTTGATTTTTAAATGCAATTCCATGTGGCTCAGGCTAGCCTTGAACTGATTTTGGAGCTGAGGATTGTCTTGACTTGTAGACCATCTGGGATTACAGGTATGAACCACCAAACCCAGCTTTATACAGTGCTGGAGATAGACCCCAAGGCTTCCTGTGTGCTAAGCAAGCATTCTACAGCTGAGATACACCCCGGGCCTTTGACAAGACTTTTGTCATCTTATTCAGCCGGAAGAGTTGAGTAAAATGGAGCAGCCAGGGTGGGAAGCCGGGGGAGGCCACCATTCTAGGAATTTCCAGAAAGGCAGACTTGGAAGCAGTAGACATAGAGAGCTACACATTGTTCCTAGAACATTGTCTCATGCCCGAGAATGTGCGACGCTAAGTTTCTGTGGACTCAGAATGGTCCACTCCAAATACCCTCCCGCATCTCCCTTTTCCAGGCCATTCCACCATCTGCCTCCATGCCCCCTGCAGCTCTACTGGCCTTCCTCTATCATTCCCAGCTCGTTCCTACTCTAGAGTCTGGACTCTAGAGTCTGTGCTCACCCTAAAATTCTGTCCCATATAAGCAATGACCAACTCCTTGTGAGTCAGCCTCTGCTGTGCCCACCCTTGCAAGCTTCCAGCCACTGCCCTTCCCTCACTCATTCTTCTACACAGCCATACATCACTGGCTGACACCGTTACACACACACACAGAGTGTGGATTCGCTGAGGACAGGGATACTACTGTCTGTCTCTATCTCCTTCCTATCACGTGCCCACTTAGGTCATGCCAGGAATTACTTATATATATTAGATGTTGAGTAAATGAACAGATCCTATGGCTAAAAGAACCCAAAACAGTATGTGGAATGTGTCTACTTACCTGTCATGTGTGTCCTGGACCTCATCGCTCTTGGCCAACCAACACTCCATGAGAAAGTAAACTGGGGTCCAGGCCTAGTCTCACTGGCAGGGGCCAGTTTCCTCAGTGCGGGGACAGGGAATAATCCCAAAAGCCAGAAAAGACCCAATGCTCAAGTGAAGCTAATTCAGAGATGCAGAGAAGGCCTTTGATCTTCAAGCACCTAGATTGGCTTCAGGGTTCTGCCCACGTCCTCAGCTTTTATTTGCACACATCCTCATTGTGGCCAGGCTCAAGCATGCATGTTGGGGCCCTGCCTTTAGCACATGACAGTTATCTGCAGGCTCCATGTGCAGACGCCATCTCATTGAGGTGACACATTGTTTCCCTCAGCTGACAGACAGGAAAGCCAAAGTACAGAAAGAACTCAGATCAGAGTAGGGAAGGCTGGGTACAAATTCTATCCACTACCCTTTTCCTGGGCTTCTACACCCTGCTGAAACTTTTGTGGAAGTTTCAGGTATAAAGTCAATTATGAGAAGCCTGTTTTTTTGTTTGTCTGAGATTTGGTTTCTCTGTGTGGTTCTAGCTGTCCTGGAACTCATTCTTTAGACCAGGCTGGCCTCAAACACAGAGATCCACCTCCTTTTGCCTCCCAAATGCTGAGATTAAAGTGTGTGCCACCGCTACCCTGTATGCCCAGATGCTCAACTCATATGTAGATGACCACTTCATTTCATAGTGTTTCTTACACCTATACCTGAAGGATTGCCAAGAACTGACTCAAGATATAGTTCTCTCCCTGCTAGTATTCAAGAGCCAAGTTCTAAAGAATCCCTCACTGCAGCAGGAAGCATGGTTCCCTCCCCCTACCCCCCACCCCTCTAACCCCCCCACCCCGCTTTGGGGAAGTGTTGAAATCCCCTCCCATACAAACAAGGGAAATTCCTCCACAGAAGCCAGGAGCCGCCTAGTTCAGAACAAAGCTTGGCATGATTCTTATGCCTCATCAATCTGACAAAACATGTATTTATTTGTGCCTCTCAATCAGGGTGGCTTGGACATGGTGTTCTGAGTCTCGGACATGGCCACTCACCAAGTGAAATAACGGTTTCTATAGCAACAGTTCTTTTTTATTGATATCAGAATAAATGGGAATGCAAAACTGCCTCCCATCTTGGGGGTTTAAGGCCCGCCCTATGGAGGCGGCTGCCTCAGTCATCTGGGACCTGCTTAGCACTCCCTAAGTCTGAGACCTGCAGAGGAGCTAGCAGCCCGGGCACTGCAGAGGAGCTCACAGCTCAGGACCTGTGGAGAAGTAAGACTCTGATCTATTCTGCTTCATATGCTGTTAGGCTGAGTGTGTTCCGGGAAAAGGTGGAAAGAAGGAGAATGACCTAGGAGCATCAGAGCAAGCTGTCCCAGCAACTGAACCCTTCAAAATTTAGGTACTGGGACCCTGCCTCACTGGGGTGTGATGACGTAGGGATATAAAGTGGGGGTGAGAAATGGGGATTACGTAGGCTCTCAGTTACATCTCTGCAATCTGGTTGACCTTTTGCTTGTAAATACTGAGAGGAATTTAACATCTGCTACAGCCTCTCTTAAACCCATTATCATACAGTAGGGGTATGTAGGGTCAGCAAGGAGGGTTCACTTAATAGTAAACAGATAGACAGAATCAACAGATAGTCCATGTTCTGTATGCAATGAGAAAAGCACAGCTTTGGGTTTGGGCACCAGAGCTCAACTCAGATTCTGGCTGCCTCATACACTGGTTATGTGATCTGGAGTAATCAGATGACCTCTCTGAGGTTTGTTCTTAATAAAGGGTTGCCTACCTTCTCAGTTTATTGAGAGTTTTGTGAGTCAGGGACTAGATGCATAACATAGTACCCAGCCTGTGCTAGGAGTGCAGGCAATGGGTAATTCTCACCTTGCCAATGGACTTGGCTTCATCATGTAGTACATGGCCAGTCTCGGATTAGAGAAACCAGGCACTAGGGGATTGCCTGTCACTAGGAAGCTGCCATAAGTGGGATGGCCTCTAAATTTGAGACAATCCCTACACATAGGATTCTGGGCAGCTTGAATCCTGATGGCTTTCTTAGCATGAAGTGTGCTAACCCCTGCTGTGATTTTTCCCTGAGCCAGCTGCCAGGTGGAACAGCTGGCATCAGATCACAAGGGCAGCAGTGTGGCAGTATGCTCATGCTGGTTCCTGCTCAACAGCATGGCACAATCCCCAACCTTGCTAAGGACCCTATATGCCTCCCCCTTGAAACCTAACCCTTCTTCTTACTGGTTAAACAGTTCCAGGGGACCAGGACAAAGAGTTGAGGAAGCTAGTCTACAGTAGTCTGGAGCCCTCTTGCCCAAATGGACAGGTAGCTCCAAGATGAAGAAGGTTAGCCTGAGTCTGCAGGGAGACCGAGAAATGTCGCCAAATATGTTCTTGGGTTACTGGCCAGTGAGCTACAAATGCATACCACCCGCAGGGAGGAAAGGGCAAGCAGGACATGTGGCAGCCAGCTTGTCACTTTTCTGAATGTTTCTCCTTCTCTTGCCAGTGCTTCTCAAAGCCTCCCTTCTAGGCCTGCTGATGCTGAACCAGAAAAGTTTGGAGGGGGGATGGGTGTGTGTGTGTGACATCTGACCACAGGCCTGACAGGAAAGGCTGCTTCAAGCAGCAGAGCACTGTTTGCATTTCTCACTGGTTCTCTGGCCTTCTTGTTCTCAGCCAGCAAAGGGGATCAACTGTCTCTTCCATAGGGTTTCTTGAGTATACAGAGAGAGCAAAAACACGCCATTCCTAGGAGACAGTATTGTGGTAGAAAGAGTACTAGGTTTGGAGTCCAACGATCCTGGCTTTGCTAAGTACTCAATGTGTATCTTACCTTAATAAGCCCTGATTTCCTCAACTAAGAAATGAGTTGCCTTCAAGATAATCATGAGATTCAGACCAAGTCCCATGCTCACTCCAAAATGTGCAGGACAAGAAGCTTACAGTTTGCTAGCTGGAGCTTACTCAGCCAGGTAGTATACAAAGTACAGTGTGCATACCACACCATCTCACAGCCTAAAGACCTTAGGGTAGGGAAGGTTGCCATGACCTCCACTGGTCATAGGCTGAAGAGAGCATGAACTGTTTGCCAGGGGTCACACAAGCTAAGATCATGGTTACATTGGTCTCTTTTGCTTTATCCTCTGAACACTTTACTGGACTTTACTATTTGTTGTAACTGATGCATCAGAAACACAAGAAGAACATCAAAGATAGAGGGAATGCAGTCAGAAGGCACATGAAGATCATAGTCAAAGCTAATGATTCAGCCCAGAACCTACCCAGCATGCACAAAGCCCAGAAATTGATCATTGATACCTCATAAGTGGGACATGGTGGCTATACTTATAATGTTAGCCCTTGGGAGGTGGAAGCAGGGCAATCAAGAGTTTAAGGTCATCCTTGGCTATGTAGCAAATTTGAAGCCAACCTTGGATATGTGAAACCTTGCCAAAAGGGATGGAGGGTGGAGGAAGTAAAAGGACCTTGAGCAGTAGCCAGCTCCCACAGCTGTTCTCAGTATAAACTTGACTCTGCAGCAAGAGTATCATTCTCCTCTGGCTCTCCCCTCACTGCCCAGGAAGGGACCAAGGATTGGTATCAAAGCTAACTGCTCCAACCAGGCTGTGCACACCCAGAACCAGACTCAGTCTTTAGGAAGGAGCTGTGGGACCTTTTGAGTCACCAGCAAAACCTGTGGAGAATGAGAAGACCCAGTCTCTCTTCTGTACTCTTCTCCTCATGGCCCTCCCACCCTCTTAGGGATATGCAGGCCACTCATTTAGCCAACACCTTCTGGCCCCAGAGTTCCATGCCCAATAGAGGCTCCTCAGTCTTCAAACACCGTGATTCTCCAGAGGAGGATGTCTGGGTTAAAGACCTTAGAAGTATCCATGAACCAGACCTGCTTGTGATGAGCGCCAGCCACAGCCAGCTAGAGTTACTCAGTCAGAGCAAAGAGGCTTGAATGCTTCCTGGCCCCCTTCCTCCTGCTTTACAAAATCAGCTGACTATTGAATCACCCAGAAGTTTTCAACCCACTCAAAGACTGAACTCCTAAGCCAATTGAATTGGAATTCTTAAGGTAGGATTCAATGCCCCCTGAAGACCCCGACATGTAGCCAAGGTTAATATCTAACGACTTAACTAATTTCTCCTGTTTTAAGGAAAATAAGAGACTAGGACCAGGATGTATTCAGCAGCAACAGCAGCTAATGAGGTGGCCACACTGCAATTCTAGGCCACTATTCATAGTTTAATCTACGAGAGTTGAGGCCTGAGAGTGCAACTCACGAACTGCATTGCTATTTGTGGCAACCTTGGGAACCAGCACAAAACCTTCAACTCAGAGCTAGCCAAGAGCCTTGCAAGCATCATCAGACTCCAGTACAGAAACTTTCAATGATGTGTCAAACATCATCAGACTCCTGTACAGAAATCTTCAATGGTATGAGGACAGAGCTAAAATCCAAACCCAGATGTGAATGTCAAATACTTCTAAGTCTCCCTTAAAGCTATAAGCCACATAACTCCTCTTTTACCAGCCCTTCCTCTCCCCTGCCAGCTTGTTTCTTTCAGCGCTGCTCTTTCTGATGCTCAATTTGCTGCCTCATCATGACCACACCCGGAATGGTATTAGGTTGCTCAGAACCCCAGCAGCTTTCGGAGTGACCCCAGATTTCTACCCCAGGAGCACCACCTGACCTCCAGGATAATCCAGATTATTTTCTGCTTTGAAGTTAAGCAGCACCTGGTCAGATGTCAAGATTCAGGGCTCCTATTGGCAACCAGGGCTGCCACCTGCAGTGAGGCAGGTTGTGACCACACAGCTCCAAATCCTCCCTTGAAGAGTATCTTCATGACAGGACGTACTCAAGGGCCTTTCACACAGAAGCCTCACCTATCATATTAAAAGGCTAGAAGGCTCACTTTGCAGTTCTTGAACCCTGAGGACTCCCATGAGTCCTGTACGTACACACACACACACACACACACACACACACACACACACACACACAGACGCGCGCGCTGGAGTTCAGCACTCAGAGAAGCAAAAACTTCCCCAGCTCCGCCTCCCTCTCAGAGACTCCTGCCACCATACATCATAGATTTAATTTAAACAGAATGAACAGCCCAGAGAGATCCTTAAGCCAGGGCTGGCCACTGATGGACCTGTTGTGGAGGTGACCCCATGTGCAGGGCCCAGGACAAAATGGAGGCTCCTCTCCAAGGTGTATGAGATATTTCAAGACTGAAAACAGAAGGTTGAAGCCAGACAAGACTTGTATTCCCAGAGTCACCCTGGAAATCACAACTTCCTGAGGGGGTGGTCTGGGGGTGAAGGAGGTCAGCCAGGCCAAGCTGAGGTTTCTCTGGAATGTAACAGGAGACTAACAGGCAAACAGAAGCAGCATACTGGAAGTGAAGGAAATAGAAATTCCTAAGGCCTGCTCATTCCATGCCCTCCATGGCAGCCGGCATGACCTTTTAGAAATCCAGTCTGCCTTGCCCTTTCCTGGACCTGAAGCCAGCTGTCCACCCTCACTGTGAACACTCCACCACCAGAGCTTGCCACGCTGGGCACAGTTGTGCCTTTGTGTTCCCAGAACAGACGCAGCTTGTTCAAGGTGTGGGAGCCAGACGACTGCTGCCCAGTCCTACAGCAGCCTCCCCTTTACTCTTGATGAGCCCCACTCCCCAGAGAGGTCCTCCCCGGCACCTGGCTGAACTTTGTCCTTTATACAGGTCTGTCTGAGCCATTTGTAATCTTTAGAGCAGGGCTCCCACTTGCTAGGCTCCCCTCTGTGTACCTAGTGCTACCACAATACCTGGAAAACAACAGGAATATAAGTATCTGCGGAATGCATGCCGTAGATTACTACACACTTCCTCAATGGTCATTCCTATTATGTAGTGGCTCTTAATTCTGTGCATTTATTCTGGTCATACAACTGAATCTCCTACTGTTTCGCTGAAAATATAGGTATGTCTTTTTAAAATATTCTTATTAAATAATTATAATACTATATTTTAATATTATTTTTATATAACCCTCCAAAAGTTATGTAACTTGTTTCTGTTTGCGCTCTTAGCATGTTGGCAATATACAATGAGTTCTTCTGAAGACGGTGTGACTGATGAGAAGGGCTCTGCACTGGGAAGCTTGGGGCCCAAAAAGGGTGAGGGCACAGTGAACAGCCAGACGACAGTCAAGGGAGACATAGAAGTGTGGTGTGTTGACAGCTAGGCCAAGATGACAACTGAAGACATGGAAAGTACTACAGAGGATTCATGTAAAGATCAGAGAACTCAGGAACAGAGTAGACTAGGATCTTAAGGATACAGTTTGCATCACAGCATTCTGATGTATTGGCTCCCGGAAGAAATGACCTCATCAACTAAAAAACTATACTCTCAATGGGCAAGAAGGGAGACGGTAATTTTCTAACGTTCCCACTTACTAGAGGTCTGGGGATGTAGCTCAGTTGGTAGAGTGCTTGTCTAGAATGCATGAAGCCCTGGGTTTTATTCCAAGCACTGATTAAAACCAGGCACAGTGGAATAGGCCTGGAGCAGCGGACAACAAGTTCAAGGTCGTTCTTAGCTATAGAGCAATGTTGAGGCCAGCCTAGGCTACATAAGATCCTGTCTCAAAAGCAAATAAATAACTAGGGTGCCTTACAATAATTTTCTTAAGAACCAAAAAAAAAAAAAAAATAGGATATAACCTGAGAAGAGAAACCTCTTGAGAAAGAGAGAGAGGAAATAATTAGAATTCTCATTTCCCAAGTGCTTCTAAGAATGCTAATTCAATAGAAAGCAGATGCTGGCATATACACGCACAGGTCCAAGCTAGATAGGGTCCAGTGTGAGAGGGGAAATGGATACAAGCTCTCATTCTAATCAAAAAGCCAGCTCCAATTGACAGCTGCTTGCAAAAGAAAAATTAGTATTCCCCAGTGGGATCTCCTGGGTATATGAAGTGCACTTAAGGGAGGGAGGCCGGCAGTAGATAGCCAACTGAAGGCTGAGCGAAACGAAATGAGTGGTGCTTCTGTAGTTTTTGTCTCATATTAATTTCTCTCTCTCTCTCTCTCTCTCTCTCTCTCTCTCTCTCTCTCTCTCTCCCTCTCCCTCTCTCTCTATGTGTGTATGTGTGTGTGTGTGTGTATGTGTATTACTGGTTTTTGGCTCCTGTATTGTGGTTTCTGTGTCTGTGTTTTTATGGGTTTTAATTTGTGTGTATGCATGTCTCTGAGCGTATGTGTTTCTTGTGCTTTTTTTCTTTGTTTTTATTCTGATTTGGTTGGGTTCTTTATTTTTTAATTTGTCCATTTGTGTTTTAAAGAGATAGAGAAAGAAGGTATGGAGTTGGGTGGATGAGAAGGTGGAATGGAGAGGGGGGAAGGGAAAGTGTGATCAGAATATTTTATATGGAAAAATGTTTTCAGTTTTTACAGAAACAGATACTCTTACACGTCACCTGGCTACCGCCAAAATAGCTTTGGATGGTTAATTGTTTTCCATTGCTGCAATTGGAGGTTGAGGCACAAGAACTATGAATTCAAAGTCATCCTCAACCATGTAAGAAGTCCAGGACCACCTAGGCTGAGAGAGAGACAGAGAATGTGGAGTCTCAGTGTGTGTGACGTGGGGACATGCTACCTCCGCTGCCACATAGAAACCAACTTAGCCCTCTGGTTCCCCAAGATCAAAACCTCAAAAGTTTTATCACAAATTACCAACAAACACTATTATTGAGTGCTCATTGCATATTACACTAGGTACTGCCTATGTTCACCACACAGTAAAGGCTCAAGCCCACCAGCCAGGCCGGCTGACATATGCACTGGTTAGTCCTGCTAGCACTACAGAGGTGAACAGGAAGCTACAGAGCCAGCACCAGCTGAGGCTTAACAGGATGACCTGTGTCAGGAAGGGGGTTAGGGTGCTCCTGAAAGCCAGGCCTAGGAGGGAAGCAGAATCTGCACCTAACATTCACTGTAATTACTGTAAACTGCTAATCGCTAACAGCCAGGCAGTGGCTGTCCCTGTGACTGTGACTTGTTTTTATAGAACTCTCCTCTCCCCTCCACTCTCCTCTTCCCCCCACCTCTCCTGTCCCCTTCCCTCCCTCTAAAGCCTTTCAAGTATCAGATGCTATCTGTGGCAAAGAAGCCTTTCTGCCTAAATCTGAAGTACATTGATACTTGGTAGAAGTGGGACACATGAGTGTGACAGACAGCAGTCGTCTGTTTGTTACAGGGATACAGCAGCATTTCACATACTACCCTCTGGTGTGGAGAATAGGGAACTGCGTCCCTGCCACACATCAGAACTATGACTAGGGGGTAGAACAAGGGATGATGTTTTCTTTTATCATAGCATTTATGCAAATTGTCTTTAACTGCTACAGATTGCACCCGCACACTTTATACCTTTTCCTTTTCTTATGCAAAGCAGAAACTCAAACATACCCCCTTTTGCTATTGGGATTTTTTTTTTTATTCTGTCAGTATCTTGTCTTAGTCAGGGCTATTTCTGTGATGAAACACCACGATCAAAAGCAACTTGGAGAGGATAGGGTTTATATGCCTGACACTTCCACATCACTAGTTATCACCAAAGGAAATCAGACCAGGAACTCAAACAGAGCTGGAACCTGAAGGCAGGAGCTGATGCAGAGGCCATGGAGGGGTGTGACACACTGGCTTACTCCTCATGGCTTGCTCAGCTTGCTTTCTTATAGCACCCAAGACTACCAGCCCAGGGATGGCACCACCCACAATGGGCTAAGACCTTCCACATTAAGCACTAATTAAGAAAATGCCCTATAGGCCTGCTTCCAGCCTGTTCTTACAGAGGCATTTTCTCAATCGAGATCCCCCCACTCCACCCCACCCTACCCCACCCCACCCCACCAGAGGACTCTAGCTACTTGTGTCATGTTGCTACAAATCTATCAAGCACACCCAGTGACTATATAGTTATATACACTTTGGGTGTGTCTGTCTGTCTGTCTGTCTGTCTGTCTGTATATAAAGGTATACATGTGCGCATATACATGTGGAGACCAGAGATCACCCTTGGATGTCATTCCTCGAGCACTGTCTACCTTGCATCTTGAGACAGGATCTCCCACTGGGACATGAAGTTCACTGATTAGGATAATAGAGTGGCCAGTGAGCTCCCCATGTCTCTACCTTGCGGTGCTAGAATTCCCAGCACACAGCATCATGCCAGGCTTTTCCCTGGGTTCTGAGAATCTAAATCAGGTCGTTATGTTCACATTGCAGACTCTTTCATGAATGAAACATCTCCCCAGTTACAGAACTGGGAGCTTACACCGGGAGCCTTGGTCTCCTTTCACTTCTGTTCCCCACCTCCCAGACAAATATCACCTCCAGTAATCACAGCAAGCTTTTTACCTTGGTGGAATGACTTTTTCCCACAGTAGAGAGGAAGGAAGCAGGACTTGGCTGGTCAGGTAGCTTACCCAAGTTGCTCAGAAACCACTGTCCGTGTGAGAAAGCCCCCATTAGCCTGTGCCCCAAAGGGTGGGCTGGGATGTGGACATATTTGAAGTAACATTACTTCCCATCACTACAGCCTCCATGTACTCAGAGATCCAGAGGGAACGGGCTGACATTGAGGGACTCATGGCCCGGCCAGAGTACAGAGACTGGAATTCAGAACTCATCAAACCCAAGAAGCTACTGAACCCTGTGAAGGCCTCTCGAAGCCATCAGGAGCTGCACCGTGAGCTGCTTATGAACCATAAAAGGTAAGACAGCACCCAGATGGCTGGCCCAGCAATATCCTGCACAGCCTGCTGGACTTGGGGAAATGCTTCTTAGGAGGACTGGTTTAGCCATTGCCCAGAGCCCCAACAAGGTCACCAGAAGAAAAAGTGTGGACCTTAAAGCCCTATCCACTTGCTGTATGCTTAGATGCCACATAGATTTACTAAATACCTAGTGTGTGCAGGGCACCACGCCCACATCTAAGATACAAAAAATGGAGACCCAGTTTCTGCCCTCCCCAGGGGAAATAAAAGTTGTTGGAAGCTTTAAATGAATATGGGACCCCAGAGGGACTACTGGGCTAGAGAACTATCTATATGACTTCATGGAAAAGATGATATCTAAAAGGCCTAAAGCAGGGACAAGAGTCAACCCTGGTGGGAGCTGGGTCGTGTTGGCAGGGAAAACTAGAGAGCACTCAGATATTGCAGAGAAGTTATCGGGGTAGTGATGGCTCTTTCTCAGGCATGCCCTCCATTCGGGGACAGCAAAAGAGCCGAGGGGGAAACTGGGCTATGGCACGTCTGTGATCAGCGATCGCAGGATGTCACATGTAGGAGAGGCTGAGGATCCGTTGTGAGGATCCTGATCTCCTGGCTTGGCTGAAGCTGGTGGTAGCTTCATGGCACCCTCTGCTGGCTGGTTGTGGTATTGCAGCTGGCGTGACCTCCATTCTAAGTCACACGAAAGATACCCCTTGCACGTGGGGCTGTTTGTGGGTTTGTTTTCTATTAATATTACAACATCATCACGTTCCCACAATAGTCATTCATTTTAGTATCAAAAATACCACCACGATGAAAAACAGCTTCCGGCAAACTGAAATATTTGCAATTAAATAAATTATATTGAAGATTAAATATATAGTATAAAATATTCATATATTTGTGTACTATAGTCTACAAGGAAAGAGTCAACAAAATGAGAGGGATTAATATGCAAATGGGAAGACGCGAATGCTAGAAACACTTTAAAGGCCGTTACATATGTGACTGATAATCAAGGAAGCATGAAAACCAGGCATTGTCTTTTGTCTCCTAGACTTGAAAAAGTTGGCTTGTAAAATGGGGATAAATAGATATTCTTGTAAGAAAAGTAATTCCCATGAGATTTTATCAGAGCGAAGGCCAGCATTTCCGACATCAGAAGCTCTAGTAAAATATCCAGCAACTACGTGACACCTAGTCTCCGAAGCCTACTCTGAAATTCTCACTCAACTGCTGTACCTGCACCTGCCCTGCTGTGTCGTGGGAGGCGGGCCTCTTTGCCTTTCTACATAGTATGGGTCAGTGAGAGCGCCCCCTTCCGGTGTTTCCCAAACACTCTAAGAGATAATGCAGGGATTGGTGTCACCGGGAAAAGTCAGACCCCGCTAGCAAAGAGTCTCCTGACAGCTCCCCTCACCCTCCAGGGGCCTGGGTATGGACAGCAAGCCTGAGCTGCAGCGAGTCCTGGAGCACCGTCGCAGGAATCAGCTGATCAAAAAGAAGGAAGAGGAGCTGGAGGCCAAGCGGATGCAGTGCCCCTTCAAACAGGAGCTGCTGAGACGGCAGCAGAGACTGAACCAGGTGGGTAGGAGGTACCCGGCTCCAGTCTGAGGCCCCTCCAAGAGGAAGGTCAGCATGGGATCAAGAATCTACCTCTGCCCAGCTGTGTGACTCTAGTCCCGTGCCATCACTTCTCTGACCCTCTGCTTTCCTATAAGGTCTATATCCTGCAAGTTAGATCCGCTGCTCATCCCTGCCCTGAAAGCAGGTGACATTTCTGTTCCATAGGCGGGAAGGTCTGAGGCCAGAGGAAGAAATGATTTGAACCAAGGAAATTCGGTTCTTACTGTACCCATGTGGGTAAACTGAGATATCCGGGTTCTTGAGTCCTGGTAGGGCTGGCTGGGGACATGGAGAGTGGCAGAGATAAGGTACATAAAGGAAAAGGAAAGCACTCTCCAGAATGGATATGGGCTACAGAGCTGGAACATGCCCAAGCTCAAAGCCCCAGGCTGCACGCATCCTGACCCTTGAGAGGTCATTTGCCAAGCAGCCTGACCCTTGAGAGGTCATTTGCACATCACCTTCTCCCCCGTATTCGGAGATAGTGGGATTTCCTCATGGGTACTGTTTTGATAATGTTTTCTGAAGTGATGGTAGATTCTTTTTTTTGTTCAGGTTAATCTTTATGACTCTCTTTCAAATGTCTACTCTCCTGATACACAACCAAACTTGATGATGATTTGTAAAACCCATCCCAGACTTTCCACATTGACAGGACCCTTGGTCCAACGCCATGGCTTTTGAGAATAGGAACCCCACCCCACCCCAACCCCAACCAACCCTGCCAAATTCACTCCTTGTGTTTCTCTGCTACAGCTGGAAAACCCACCACAGAAAGACGTGGACCCATCCCCTGAGTTCATCAAAGTCCGGGAAAACCTGCGCAGAATCACCACACTGACCAGCGAAGAGAGAACACTGTAGCGTTCCTCCACTCAGCTCCTGCCACTCACTCTGGCCCAGCCCTCCTCCAGCCTTCCTGAACCTGAGGACCCTAGCCTACAACAATGCCAGCTAGACACACCTGAAAGGCCAGCTATCCCTGGGAAGCTGAAGACACCTTCACCCGCATAACCCACAAGAAAGTCTCTAGACTTTTCTTTCTGAGCAGCTGGCCTTCCTGTACCAGAGAGGAAGCCACTGCCAGGAGAGACCTCTGGAGGTGCCGTCCCTGATCTGACTCACTGAGATTTCCCTAGCAGAAGTGAGGAAGAGGGCCAGGTATCCTTCCATTCCGCCTCAGTTGCCCAATAAGGCCTACTTCTTGGAGCAGCTCAGCTCCGAGCATTGGGAACACATCAACTCTGGCTTACCCTGAGGCCGAGGGCACCTGGTTTAGAAATCACAGAGTGAGCAAAAAGGCACCAGATGTTTGTAGCAAGGAAGGGCGTGGGAGGCCCCGGCAGGCTGTGGCCAGGTGAGAAGGATCCCAAGCAAAATAGCTTTAGGCCTTGCCAGCTTGCCTCATGGCTTTTATTTCTCCTCCCCACTGTCCCCCCCCCCAAATTACTAACCACACCTCACCTCAGAGCTCCGGCTTCCAGCCTAGAACAGCATGTTGCCAAGTTTACTGTATATACAAATCAGAGAGTCCTGTGAACAGTCCCTGGAAGACATATGTCTAACCCACTCCCGGGGGTGGTCCAGGACATGGGTTTGAGCATAGAACTAGACTAAAGCACCCAAGAGTGGTAAATTAGAAATATCTAACTCTCTTGGCTCCCTGGTGGCCTGGAGGTTCCCACTGCCTCCTCTGAAGCCCCCCAAGTCCTTCATTCACACACACACACACACACACACACACACACACACGAACCCTTGACCCGGTCAGGAGATTATAACAGCCAATCTTTATTTTTTACTGGTATAAAAACACTATCATACAATTCTAGCCAAAAAGAAGGGGAAAAGAACCTTAGCTTTCCACAGCTTTTTGGAAAGCAACTATACGATTTCCTCTGGAAAAAATAATATGGTAGTTTGAAGACTCCAATGCCATGGTGATGGAATGGACTCTTAGGTCAATATTGCCAGCACTGTTACCTGAGACCCCTCCTTCTCTCCCCCAGTCTGGGTCTTTCCCACCCATCCTTCTCAACAGCCCCTTCATCCACAACACCCAAATACTTGAATCTTTTGCTCCTATGCCATTTTTGAAGATCTATAGAGCAAGCCAGACCTGAATCCTTTCCCCTGAAGAATGAAATCCATGACTAGCTTTTAAGCCTTTCTCAGGTGGGAACAGCACTGCCAGACAAGCAGAGGTTCTCACTCCTCAGATGGCAGATTTCCCTGCTGGGGCGCCAGTGGCTCTGCCTCCAGGAAATGATGGTGGGAAGGCCAGCAAGATCTGATAGTGAATGGAGATTCTGTTTCTTCCTTATGGATGGTGCCTGCATAAATGTGTAAAGAGACTCTCTCTCTCTCTCTCTCTCTCTCTCTCTCTCTCTCTCTCGCTCGCGCCCCGCCCCCCTCCCTCTCCCTCTCCCTCCTTCCCTCCCTCCCTCTCTCTGTTTTCTAACTCTAAAAGTCTAAATCAGTGGTTCTCAACCTTCCTAATGCTGCAATGCTTTAATACAGTTTCTCATGTTGTAGTGACCCCCCAACTGTAAATAATTTTCATTGCTTTTTCATAACTACTACTACTATTAAAAATCATAATGTAAATATCTGATATGCAGGATATCTGATGTGTGACTCGATCCCCCCCATGAAAGGGTCACAGCCCCCAGGTTGGGAAATGTTGGTTTAAAGGCAGTGAAGCTGTCTTAAGTACTTGCTGGTGAGGTATTGTGCTGAAGGTGTGTGTTTCCTAAATAAAGAGAGGGTTGGGGGTTGTCACCTTACAGGTACATGAGCTGTTCTGACATGTAAAGAAGAGCAGGACAGGCCATCTGGGATAGAGTAGGACCACCCAGGGACTTAGCAGTCCCCAGAGAAATGGCAAGTCATGGAGAAGACACCCAAAAGCACAAGAGACCTCAAGGCAAGTCTTCCAGGGAAGCCATAGTAGCTGCCTTGATACTCTGTGAATCTGTTAGTCCAAATTCCGTCTCTCTTGCTGCCTTCCACCAGAGAGTGTAAACCTAGATAATCATTCTCCTAGCCTCCTCTGTAGGTTTGGGTGAGCATGTGACCAGGTATGGCCAATGAAATTGAAGTGAAAGCCTACAGGAGCTACTAGAAAAACCCATGCCTTTTCTGAGATCCTCACTTTGCCTCTCCCTTCTTGATTGAGGATGCAATGCCTGGACCATTAGCAACCATGTTTTACCTGAGGAAAAGGCCAAAAAATCCATAAACCCTGTGATCGTCTGACCAAGCAAGTGCCAACAGCTCTCCATCTCCAAAATCCTTGTAAATAAAAATAAATTCCTGTTTGGTAAAGCCATTGTAAGTCTGTTTCTTACCTTTCTCAGCTGACACAAAAGGACAGCCTTGCTTGCCTGTCCAGAAATCCCTGTAAGTGAGGGTAAAGAGTTGAATCCCTATTTTCCAATAGAAGCCTGTTGGGGCAGGTTCCTTACTTCAGGACGCACCCCCTCTGATGTCGCCTACCTGACCCTAGCCTGTGAACTGGAGCTCCTCACTGATCCACTTCCCTGGTGCCAGGAAGCATGTATTACCTGGAAAGATGCTGTCTTTCCCTGAGTCACTGCTGAGGCTCCACTCCCTTTGCTGTCCTTATGTCTCCTCAACAAAGCTGCCCAGACTGTTCTGTTACAGTGTTAAGTAGATCTTGCCATCCTTCATAGAGCCTTCTGCTGGCTCACAGGGGAGTCCTTCAAGCAATCTAGAAGCTTCTATCTGGAAGGTTCTATGTGCCCAGCTCCCTCTTTACCCTGACCTTCCACTGTGACAGCCAGCCTGACAAGCCCCACTGCTCTACTTGTTGAAGAGCTGTTGACTAGCAATAGGCTTTCCTCACCCAGCCCACACCCTCATTCTCTTCAAAGCCTCTCTCTCTCTCTCTCTCTCTCTCTCTCTCTCTCTCTCTCTCTCTCTCTCTCTCTCTCTTTCAAAAAGAGGCTTCAGTTAAGCTGTTGGCATCTACATCCTACTAAAGGAGATGAGCATGGGCCATCTCAAAATGCACCAAAATGGCACACTGGTCATTAGGAGTCCCTGCAGGAAAGAGTCGCAGGTGTGTGCCCAAGCACACAGTCTCAGGACCACTATGAAAGCAGCCCAGCACAGAAACATAAACTTACTTAAAACGTGAGATTTCTCTCATGTGAGATTTATTTTTTTCTAATCGATGGTTTCTCCATCGTAAACTGCAGATGATAACATCATGACACAATGTCCAAAAGGCCGCACCTCCCTGACAGCTTCAGAAAGAGCCATCCGGTCATCTTTTCCTACATGCAGTAAGCCATAAATGTTCCATAGGAAGGAGTGTTCTCCCCACACAACACCAAATGACCTTGTCACAAGACACCAGCACCTGGGCTGTCCTGAGCCGGAATAAATAACTTTTTTCCCTCCTGCTTTTATGGGCTGCTAGATATCTTCTATTGGCATCTCTAGAATTTACTGCCCCTAGTCCAGCGATCTGTGTCACACCAGGCTTTACAGGCTACTGTATTGTGTGTAAAAAGTCTAAAAACGTCATGCTTTGGCCATGTCTTCACACTTGGCTTTCTTGTGAAAATCCTCACATTCATGTAAAGATATTTTCTCTTCTTAGTCAGCCTTGTATTAACTTCAACCTCTCCGCTCTCTCTCTGAAGTTCCAATCAGTTGTTCATGTGCTGTAGTCACAGGAATCCAGGGACTTTCAAATATGAGTGACTAAGGCCAGGAGCACCGATTCAGGTTACCCCAAAACCCCGTGTACCTCAGAGGAATTGATTCTTTTAAGCAGAAGGAAGTAGTTCTGCTGTAATGAGCCTAAACAAAGCCCAGATATCTCCACTTTTTTATACAGTGATTTAGATCCTGAGGAGAGTAGCAAAGTTGATATTTGCCTTTCTGCTGTTATTGGGTTTACAGGAGATGAGACCCTTTCTCAATGGCTCCCAAGGCCACTAATCCTTGTTTCCCAACTTCAAGAATCAAAACCCTAAAGTTATTTAAGAACCAAACCTAAAGGTTTGGAACAAGGGCCTCCAAATATTTTTGGCATTTCTTGCCTTCAGCCAAGACAGGACAAAGGACATTTTTGGCTTTGGGCCAAGGATACAAATCAAGACCCTTATCTCTCTAAACTTTCTAGCCCATTTTTAGCTTTCATTTTTATCATCCCCCACTGTCTTAGTTAGGGTTTCTATTGCTGTGGCAAAACACCATGACCAAAAACAAGATGGGGTGAAAAGGTTTATTCAGCTTACACTTCTATATTGCTGTTCATCATCAAAGAAAGTTAGGACAGGAACACAAACAGGGCAGGAATGAGGCAGGAGCTGATGCAGAGGCTGTGGAGGAGTACTTCTTACTGGATTGCTCCCAATGGCTTGCTCAGCCTGCTTTCTTATAGAACCCAGGACCACCAGCCCAGGGATGGGACCACTCACCATGAACTGGGCCCTTTCCCATAATCAATTGAAAAAATATTCTACCGGGAGATCTTAGGGAAGCACTTTCTCAGTTGAGAACCCCTCTTCTAATGACACTAGGTTGTGTAAAGGTGACATAAAACCATCCAGCACACTCACAGTCACAGAAGCGCACATGACTTTGTTCTTTTCAGAAAACAATGGAACTTTTCCATGCTGTGTTAGAGCTTGCTAACGTTTTTCTATAGTTCCCTTAGCTACTGATACCTGCTTATGATGCATGCTTATGGGCCTCCAGAGACTCAATCCACCCTCTGTAAAAAGGGTATAACTCTGGCCTTAGTGTTTTATAGACAGTAATCTGCCATCTGGACAGTCTTGCTACTTGAGATTTTGGTATTAATCTGTGAGCCCTGACAAAGTCAGTGTTTTGCTGTTGTATGTGAGATACATTTGCACGTAACGTTTGTAATAACTAACACTGTTCCCTAGACTTGTAAGAGATCTAAAATTTGGGGGTTGGCGAATGATATGGCATTTTTACCTTACTGAGTCAAAGATCTTAAACTGTACTTCAACAGGAAGACTGAGTTAATATTCTCTCTCTCTCTCTCTCTCTCTCTCTCTCTCTCTCTCTCTCACACACACACACACACACACACACACACAGAGTTGTGTGTAATTCTTCTATGTAATAATACTAGGTGTCTCTGACTCTTTTATATTTGTATTACATAAGCCATCTAAGATATAAAGCTTTTTAAGACCACTTCACTGAAATGATGCCCTCCTAATGGTCAGTGTTCACTAACCTTTTCCTGGCTTTGTGTTTATATGACTGCTCTCCTTAGCAAACACAACAGAGAATGATCCACTAGATAGTTAATCAGCAACTTCTTTAGAAAATATTGTTCAAAGGAGAGACGGGGCAGGATGGGAAAGAGTCAGGATTGGAATGAGGTCACAGTGAGCATGCTAGAATGTGCCTGTAATTCCCACACTTGGGAAGCTGACGATGGACGGTTTTGAGTTTGAGGCCAACCTAATCTTGGTGGCAAGACCATGTCTTAAACCAACAAAATAGAATCCCTTGTGACAGCCTTCCAAAAGTCACTGAAAGTTAATTGGTTACTGAAAACTCAATATCGATATCGATAGTCGACACTGAGTGTATTCTGCTTATATTTGTTCCAGACATAAACATTTCTCATCCACCTCAAGATTTAGATGTTAAACAGAAATGCAACTAACCTGGAAGGAATGAAGACACCCCAAAGAAACTGTGTCTGCCACTTGGACTATCAAACTATTCAAACAATGGACCCCCAAGGAATTTGAATTTCCCTCAGGAATCTCATATTGAAGAGACAGAAATCCTAAACTCTGGACTAGCCAGAATGGAAACTTTTCTCCCAGAAGATTTGCAGCTTCTCAGACCATCTTGTAGGAGCACTGCCAAAATGATGCTCAGCCAATGATGAGCAGGACCACACTTGACCAGAACCGCTAAGAGCTACGTAGCTCTGGCCTTCCACACAAACTGAAACCCCACACTGGGACTCTGGTCAGGGAGGGAAAACTGTCTCTTTCTCTATCTTCCCAATGAAGCCACATTGAGTAGATCTTTTTATGCTTTTCAATATTGATCTGGCTCTTTTCATTGGCTCAAAAATAAGTGACCCAGTCTATTCTGTTGGCACTAGCTGTGACCACAAAGATAGTGACATTATCATCTTCCCAATCCCCAGCATCTCACTCCCTCTTAGTCCTTGCTGACCCGACCTTCTAAGGCAGGACAGAAAGGGAAAATTGTGGGGACATGGGAAAAAGAGCGAGCCTCTCAGCTCAGAATCTGTTTGAAGCCTCTCAGCAGCTACAAAATAGAAATTCCAGTGTCATTAACAACATCTGCTGTGAAGATTGCCTATACAGAAGAATATACTATTCTTTTACATTAGCTGGTGCCATGCCATTGAGTGAAGCCCTTCCATTTTGTTTACATGATGGTGGATCCTAAAACCACAGTGATTTGCATTTCTGAAACTAACACGTCTTCCTGAGTTCTTGGTCCTCCCCTCTTCACCCTAGTTAAATCCTGTGCCCGCAAAGGACATCATCCATTACCTGTGTTCTTTAACTCATAGCCCCTAACTCATGCACACTTCATGCTGGGTCTCAGCCCTACCAATATCCAGCCTGTAAGCAGGCAGCAGGCTCTGATTCTCACACTCGGCACTCCTGCAGATTTTACTCCCCGATAAGATTGGTAGGTCCCTGCGTCTGTTCCCCTCCTACCAACCGTACGTTTGGTCTGCACAGGAAGCAGGGGTGGGGTTATCCAAAGGGCATTTCCTTCTGCTCCTTTTCCTTCCCAGCTTTAGTATGTCCTGCCCGCTTTGAGCGACTCCAACAAAGAACACCATCAGTGTTGCTCTCCACCAACCACCACTGAGTGACTCAACTCTAGGTGGGTCTCGAAACTTTCTCCCCTCCTCTGGAAGCTGTTTCTCTCTGATGGTCCATCAAGAGCACCTCAGAAAGCCTCAGTGTCAGCTTCTCCGTGGTAGTCACATTCAGGTTTCCTATCTTTACACTGTCACTACCCATACCCTCCTCCCCTCTGAGAACTTCTCTGTGGAAAACACACATTTCTGTCTGCTCCCTATTCCCTTCCCCTAGCCCACTTCCTTTCACGTGAGTGCCTGGCCTGGACCTGGGCAACATCCCTCCATGAGTTGCATTTTGAAAAAGCTAACTCTACGTTCAATCTTCTGATTTCTAAACTGCTTCTCTAGTCTGTAAAACCCTTACCCTTGCCTCTTCTCTCCCCCTCCCTACCTCCAAAAGCCACATACCTAAGATCCCAAACTCCAACCTTACCCTGCCCTCCTGCCCCACACCCCTGCAGGGCAACTCTCAGCCAAAACACAAATGACAAAGTCTTCTAGAGATGGAAGAGGCAAATAAACTGAGCAACTGGCTCCCAGCCATATAGAGCTTTTATAACAGAACTCTTGCAAAGTCCACACTGCCTACCAGATAAAAAGCTACACTTTATCCTTTACCCTCCCCAGTGGTTCAACATAATTTATTATATGTTATCTCAACGTACTGGCCTGCTGTCTTATGTCTTCCTTACTCATTCTAAAAGCTAAAAGGCCTATGGTCACTCCATAAAGTACACAAAGTAAAAGAAACAATTACTTTAACTTCTTGATTATTGGTGTTTTACCTGCACACATATATCTGTGCAACACTCGCCCACCTGGTGCCCACTGAGTCTAGAAGATAGTGCTGTCCCCCCTGGAACAGGAGTCATGTGCTATAAAACTATATAAAATACCATTTCTGTTATTTTTAAGATGTGTACATAAAGTTATATATAGGGACATATGTCTATATATAAACACTTTAAGGTATTTTAATTTTTTATTTTATTATTTGCACAAGTGTTTGTGTCTTACGCCTACAGAGGCCAGAAGAGAGGGTCAGATCACATGAAACTGGAATTCTGGATGGTTGTAAACACCCATGTGAGTGCTAGGAATTAAACCTAAGTCTTCTGTAAGAGTAATTGGTATTCTTCACCACCGAGCTGTCTCTCCAGCCCCCTAATTTTGTTACTTTGTCTTTTTTTTTTTCAGAGCTGAGGACTGAACCCAGGACCTTGTGCTTACTAGGCAAGCACTCTACCACTGAGCTAAATCCCCAATCCCATCCCCCTAATTCTAAAACTATAACCTCCTTAAAGATATACAGTTCTCTTTAACAGTATATTTAAGTTGATTACCCTGCCTTGCCCGTACTTAAAACTATTAGATATTCAGAATATAACCATTCATGTTTTCTGTGTTTCAAATAAAGCTTAGTAAGTTACAATTCAAAATGTTAATGGTTTCAAAATTTTTATATGCAAAATTAAACATAAAAGCCATGAAATCAAAACTAAAGAAATTATAAGTACATAGCTTGTTTAAACTATTTAATACAGGCTAAAGAGGTGGGTGAACAGTTAAGAACAGAGGTGGGCTACTCTTCCTGTGGACCTAGGTCTGATTCCCACATGGCCACTTACGATCATCTGTGATTCTAGTTCCTGGGGTCTAGTACCATCTTTTTGACACAGCGGGCAGCAGTCAGGCAAGTGGTACACAGATGTGTGTGCAAGCAAAACAATAATAATCATGAAGCTAAAGTAAATGTTTTTTTTAAGTAACTAAATAAATTTGACATTAAGATATTTGTATAAGCCTGACTGCATAAGGGTTGAGGTCAAAAGTATCCCCTCTCCAGGAAAAAGACATCGGAACGGGTATGGCCCTCATGCCTCACTGGACAACGACAGGGGGACCAGAGCCATTACAAAGTCCCCTTCAATTACTGGAGGTCAGGCCTCTATCTCCGCCTTCGCAAGTTTAGAATTGCCCCAGCCCTTCTATACTTAGAGAAAGGAGGAGATGTCAGGGGCAGCCCTGCTTATACACTGAAGACCTAAAATCAGCCATAGGCCTAAAATCAGCAATAGGCCTGTCATACATGTTTACTAACACCAAGTCTTGGGTCTCTATGAAAAAAACATTGAAACACATGGCTATAAGCTATTGTAAACAGGCAGCTTTTGTGGAAATTTACCAGCCTGAGTAGTCGTAGACCTTGTAAATAGGTAGCCTTGGCAGATAGTACCAACTTATAAGGACAAGTGAATCATAGGCAGAGTCATAGTGACCTGTCCCCTGAACCTTCACCCAGCCGATACCCTGTTCTGAAAGATATCTGTATTCCCCCTGAACATCCACGCTCCAGTGTCATCCCTTTCCCCATGTCCTGCCTTTTTGTGTTTATAACGCCTGTGTGAATAAGTAAAAATTACGATTTGATTTAAAAAAATAAATAAAAATAAATAAATGAAAAAAGATATTTGTATAAAAATTAATTAAACTATTATAGTTCTAGCTTAACTATAATTCCTAAAGTCAAAATTCTGTTACATTGCTGGAAAACTGATGCCTGATTCTCTATTGATAGGCTTTCTTAATATTAACCTTCTTTGATCCTTGTAATAAATAAGATACTTAAAACCTGTGGTCTGCTTTCTCTAAATGCTGTCAATATGTTCATTTGGGGTTAAGCCTTCCTGAGCACTAAAGATTCTGTAACAAATAAGGATTAATACCATACTTGGGACATTCCTGAAAAACCACATGATAATGATGGAATTTATGTTAGTGGAGAAAACCTTAGATCTATTCATAAGTGTGGCACATCATACAAAATTTCATTGTGCCTATGAACTTCACTTCTCTGGATTAATAAATAGGATACTGTCACTAATAAATTATTACGTTCCACAGTAAGTTCCTAAAAAGTAAAAACAATCTACATTAATCTGAAAAGATTCCCTCCTGCCCAGAGGGGATGTGCTGTATTTTCTAAGTCCTGCTAAATGTAAAAGATGTTTACTTTTTTATTAGATAATTTTTAGTATAAAAATAATGCTAATCTTGATTCTGATGAGATTCAAGTAAAGACAGTACTAGGTCCCTTCTGTTGTAATTGTTTGTCTACACAGGCCACCTGCCCTACTTAAACCACTTTGGGTTACCTATGTTTAAATTATTCTGTGTGGGGGATGTGGGAGTAAATCTAGTGGAGGAAAAGGTGGTATGGGGAGCCAAACGCTCTCGGAACCTTGAGCCAACCATACAAGGCAGGGATCTGAAATGGCTCCCTGCAAACCAGAGATACAAAACAAAGGCAGGAGCCCAGAGCAATGACACTTCCTCTGTCTCCACGGATATCCCCCTGGACAGTCGACCCCCTTCCCTACAGAGCAACGAGCAGGCAAATTAGATTCAACCGACAGCGTGTGATGCCCCATTTGGCCCTTGATTATGTAACTACACCCTTCTTGGCTGAAAAGTTGTATATAAGTTACTGTACTGAATAGTAAAAGTTATATCTGGACCCCAATGCTGGTCTCCTGAGTCTGAATTCCAGGGCATCTTTGTAGGCTCCGGCTCCACTTCCCCCGACTTCGTGTCCCGGTTCTGATAATTCTAGTCTAAACTGAGTACTCCTTCATCTGCTATCTTTGCTTCTTTAAAACTCACTCTGGTTTTACTATTCCAACACCAAATGTAATATTTCTATACTATATGCATGTAAAAAGTTCAGTGAGGTACATTTGTATTGCCAAAACTTCAATGAATACAGAGATAAAACTCCTGGAGTCCAAAGCCAAACTTATTGTGGGCAACATTAGCCACTCTAATATCCGTTCTTATACTCCCTTCTTTATGTGATTTAATACACTTGTGACAAAACTCAGAACTGCTTGAAGAGATCAACTAGAGAGATTTATAACAACCATAACCAAACCTTTGTTAACTCTCTGATGCCTTTCTTCACAACCTCCTCTAAAATTAAAAAACAAAAAGCAAAAAAACAACCCCCCCCAAAAAATACCCACCAAACAAGCCACAAATCATATGAATACGTCCTCCTCTGGCATGTTCTGTCATTAATTCTTTTCTTTACCTCAATCCAAGGGTTGTGCTCTGGCCTAATTTACCTGCAGCTTCCTTTCTCCCCACCCTTACCACCCCCTTTCTCTCCCCAAACTTACATTTTGTTGGGATTTTAGTGACTCCTGCAGGCCTTCCCTATTGCTGGCATCTCCTTTCTGGGCTCCTCTTCTTACCAGAGCTTCTGCTTCTGGCTGGCTGGCTGTCCACCATCCATGTCCTGTGTCGTCTTTTCTACCCCCCCCATCCCCATCCCCACCCCCACCCCTCACCATAAGTCTCTGGGTTCTCTGGAACTCCTGTTTACTTCTCACTGTGCCAAAATTCTCAGAACTGGGTTAGGGGCCCCCTAGCAGGCCAGGATGGAAGCTCATTGCCCTGATTTCCCAAGGCACTAGAATCTCTGAGTTCACTCATTTCCTACAAGGTAAACTAAGGCTTACAAAAACTTTTGTCTGCTCTCTCTCCTGTTTTCCAGGTACACTTAACGTACTAAAACTCTCCTCAATTTTGCCAACCCAAATATTCACCCCTTAGCTATCTTTTTCACATTCTTAAACTTATCTACATGGAAGGTATGATAATAGGAATCTATCCTCTTTCATAACACCATTCAATCACAATAACTTTAATAAAAAAGAACAGCATGGATAGACCCTGAGCACGCTTCCTCCTCCCTACTGACCTTTTATGGTCTACTGCACCATCAGCCAGAAGGACTAAAAAACCCAAGGACCTAAAAGCTGGGATAACTCACACAGATCTAGATAGCAACATTTGCTGTCCTGGCTACACCAGCTTCTCATTTTCCTGTGACCTGCTTCATTCTAGCTGAGACAGCCTGTTCTTCCCCTCATTTCTTTGCTACACAGTTATGTCAACTTTTACTAAATGTTTTGGGTCCAACACACTGAGCTCAACAGCAAGTTGCTAAATAAGTTGGCAAACTTTTTTTGTTTGTTTGTTTTTGTTTGTTTGTTTTTGCTTGTTTTTTAATTGTTAATGTTGCTATTTCTTGTGATGTTAAGGAAAAAAGAGGAAACTAACAAGAAGAAAAATATTTAAAAGATGTAAAAGTGAAGATGTTTTAAGTAAAATATATATGATTTCTATATTGCTAGGTTTTTTGGTTTTTTTTTTTCTAGAATGGAAAAGATAAAGCTTGGAAGTCTTACCAAGGGCAGAATGTCTGAAAAAGTCATACAAAGGCTGTAAAAGGAAGGGTTGGTGATGTGACTCTTCTAGAAAGGATGTGAAAAATGACACTAAGGAATAATATATGTTATCAAATACATATTGCAGGTTATTGAATTTTTTAATATTAACTTCAACTGAATTTCTTTGTAAATTAACAAACTTCTGGTAAGTTATTCATCTGATGTTGGTAACATATCGAAAGAACAAAATTGCATGCCCTATCAAGATTTATTTTTTAAATGTTTGGGTATTATTTATCTTTTATCTAAAGATATAAAAGTTAGAAATACCAAACTGGTAACTAATCTTCTGGGTGTTCAATGACCACATTTAGAGGCTTATACCTATGTGGACAAAAAGTCTAACGGGACAATATTTTTAACTCTTACACTCCAAGATCAACTAAGATGCTGGAACTATCCAGCATCTTTCAAAGGCTTCTGCAGCTCTTTGGTTCAGCTGTCCTCTTGTTCAAAATATCACAGAGACCCTAAAAATTAGACTCTAACTAGTCACATTCTGCAAAGAGGAGAGCTAACACAGAGAGCCATGCCTCAGTGCTTTCCAGCGAAGATCCTGCTAATATGGCCTTGACTCATCTCCACCAGATGATGTAACTGATAAATAAATTTAAAAAAAAAGACTAAAAGAGCCAGAGGCTCCTGCCAAGCCAATGACTCCCAAGGACTGGACTTTCTAGCAGCCTTGGCAACTTTTAAAATGTGATCAATTCAGGTCACTTGCACAATCCTTAAACATCAAGAAGGAGAATATAATCAAAGATTAAAATGGGAGCGGGGCCAGAGCGAGCAGGGAGGGAGAAAAGATTAAAATGGTTGTTAATAATATTTAAAAACAAAAAGCCTAAGCTAGGCTTTAAAAGACTTAAAGAGTTCCCCGTTAAATCAATCCCTCATACAAGCTACTGACATGACAGGTGCAGTCGTCACAGCCTCCCCAGCGGCAATCAGATGAGAGGACACTTACAATCTTCCTAACATAAACAAAATACTGCTGGTATGTATGTTCCTGCTAATTCTGCTAACAGCTCTTGGCACAAGCCATGTAGGAAAGGTTATGGCAAGCACATGAGGTTTCTGGAGATGAGACACTGTTTTGCATGGTTGCGATGGGTACGCTCTGAGAGGCATGGTCCCCAGAGACTTCACCCCAAGATTGCTTCTCACTGCTGGTACACCTTTCCTGCCACTATTACATACCTTAATGATACCTGGGCATCAGCCTACCCTATTGGGCAAATTTCCTGCAGATCAATATAAAGATGTACCTTCATATAATAATGCTGTTTAGTTGTATTAATGACTTTATAGAACTCCTGATTTGATTTAAATTATTTCAGAAGAAAGTTTAAGGAGATGGTTTTAGTTGTTTTCCAGAAAGATATAATAAAGTTAGAATCAAGAATAGAATGTGACCCCCCCTCAAAATAAAGTATAGAATAGAAAGTAAAGGCTGCATAATACAGAGTACAATGAGTTTTCATAAATTGCACTGAGAAGAAAAATAGGCTTGGGACAGCTTTGTGACCAAGGAAAAACATTCATTCTAGGTCAGATCCAGGGATGAGGTCACAGGTGTGCACCATGATAAAGCAAGGCCACGTAAAACTGTTGCTTTGAACTTGTAAATGAGCTTATAGAATGAAAGGTTGCTTTGAACTTACTATCAACATCCTACTGTAACTCCTTTTTGTGTAACATTTTATCTGTGAGGTAATTTTATTAAGCACTTTTATCTAAGAAGTTTTTATAAAAAGGCTGAGGGAAAAAATATAGTGTGGCTGTTGGGTCTCTGCTCCATTCACCAAATGTGTATATGTGTGCATATGTCTGTATGTCTGTATGTATGTATGTATGTATGTATGTATGTACAATATGTATATGTGTATATATGTTTGCCTGACTATATGTATGTACACTTATGAAACTGATGAAACAGGTGTTCAGGTCCAGCTGAGTGTGTGTGTGTGTGTGTGTGTGTGTGTGTGTGTGTGTGACTTTCTATCCTTTTCTTTCTCACCAGGCACTTAAAAAAGTTCAGGGTTTCTTGCTCGGGTTAGCATACCATGACAAGGACTGCCAGCAGCAGACTAGGATGGAGACATCTCAGTAGCCCACGGCAACTCTTTGTTAAAAAAAATTTTTAAAAAGTTGTTCCCATTTCTCCTAACCTTAGCCCTGGACATCAGTTGCATAGATTTCAGTTGGTTTTGGTGTGCATAATTGTTCTATTATATCTGACCTTCCTATTTCTTTCTCCTTCTGCTCTGGTGAATTCTGTGAAACTAGATGTTCCTTGATGTAATGAATCTTAAACAATTAAAAATTGAGACATAGGGCACAGCACAGTCCTAATGGCCCAGGTGCATGCTGTACACTCTCATCTTGGAAACAATGCAATAATTGCTCAATGGTAGTTTCAGATTAATGTTTGACTTGTAAAGAAAGTTTGAAGAGATTATTAGAAAATGAAGCAGAGCCAATATTAGGATCCTGAAAAAGAAAAAAAGCCATTGAAGTTATGAAGTGAGTTTTGCACATTTGAGAGTGGTTCCTTACATATTAGTAAAACTAAGTCAAAATGCTGAGACTCTTTGGAGAGTCATTGTGTGCAATGCACAGAAGCAGAAAGCTAGTGGAACTACTGAGTTAAGGGTTAACTTGATTCTTTCTGGCCACTGCCTGGCAGCTTTGCCCATGTCATTTATCATTAGAGCTTCACAGGAAAATACAAGTATTTGACCTCAGAGCTCTGAGCTTTGAAGTATATTAAGTCAAAAGTTAAAGTTTAAATAATGATAAGTTTGCAATTATTATTATTTTGACCACAGGCCTGGGAATCGGGTGATGTGTTTATAAAAAGAGAAAGAGAATATGCTCTATGGATGTGTGTGGTGAGGTATGGGAGAAGGGGATGTCTCAGCAGGCCCATGACGAGGCATCCCTTCCCCCTGAGAGAGCAGCCACAGGATGGTATAGTAGAGAACAGAGTTTATTCAGGGCATGGGGAGGGGAGTTAAGACAGTAGTAGAGGCAGAGAGAGGGA
>NW_021620295.1:1166123-1242487 GCF_004785775.1 Grammomys surdaster
GGGGAGGGGAGGGGAGGGGAGAGGAGAGGAGAGGAGAGGAGAGGAGAGGAGAGGAGAGGAGAGGAGAGGAGAGGAGAGGAGAGGAGAGGAGAGGAGAGGAGAGGAAGTAGAGTCCAGCCATGATCACGTGGAGAGAGGGGGAAGGGAAGGGGGAGGGGAGAGGGGACGGGGAGAAGCAAGAGGCAAGAGAGCAAGAGAGAGAGTAGGCAGCAAGAAGCCCCCTTTATAGTGGGCAGGCTTACCTGGCTGTTGCCAGGTAATTGTGGGGAGGAGTGTACCTGGCTGTTGTCACATACCTGTGAGGGTGGAGTTTAGACAGAATGCTAACATAGGGGAAGATTCAAACTTTGGGGAACAATTGTAATTCTTGATTCTTTGTGGGATGTGGTTATTCTTTTGAATTTGATTTAGCCATGATTATACAATGTCTTTTTTCTTCCTGCCTTGGGAGCAAAAGACTAGGGCGAGAAAAAGGCAAGAGACTGAGTGTGGAGTGTGGTGTGGAGTGTGGTGTGGAGAGTGTGAGGAGAGAGTGTGTGAGTGAAAGGAGAGCGCATGGAGTGTGTAAGAGTGAGAGGAAGAAAAGGGCACAGGAGAAGAGCAGAGTGTGCAGGAGAGTGCAGAGTGTGAGCGGCCTCAAGCTGTGAGCAAGCGAGCTAGCAGAGAGAGAGAGAGAGAGAGAGAGACAGAGACAGAGAGAGACAGAGAAAGAGAGAGACAGAGAGAGAGACAGAGAGAATGAGAGAATGAGAGAAAGACACAGAGAGGCAGAGAGCCTGTTAGCTTGTACCCTAAATAGTTGTCTATGTATGTTTATTATATACCTTCCAGATACCCCTGCTTCCAGTTGAGAACTCCAATCCTGTGTCGAGGCTGGACCCTGACAGTTCTCACCTGACATTGTTGCCAGCCCCGGATAATTATGTTTGCTCCCATCAGCACTATTAGTGCTGACCCAGGAAATGGTCTATCGCTATCAGCGTGCTATCAGCACTGACCCCACTCACCTACACAACACCTTGCTGCCTTCCTCAGTTTACCTGGATATTGAGCAGGCTTTCAACAACCTCTTTTGGTTTACAAGGTCTATAGCAAACTAAGACCATGCCTAACCATGCCCATTGGTGAACAGCTTTGAAGCTGACTCTATTTCTTCATGGTAAATATGAGTTATATCTACTACCATCTCACTGCAGTGCCATCAACCTTGAGATCTTGTATATTCAGCTGCTGCTTTAATCTGGTCGACTCCTCTAGTTGATCTACACTCGGGAGGCCCTGTGACACTCTCTAACTCCATTCATGTGGGTCCCTTTGATTGCCATCCGATACCTGAAAGCAAGAATAGACACCCTTCTCCATCTCGACTTCATCCAGAAGCAGCCAGATTGACTCAATACCTATCTTCTAAATGACTTTAAGGATAGACCTTCCAGGTAGACCAAATGTTAATCATTAAGAGCTGCTCATGGACATCAGATACATAGGGGGATAAAAACTGAAAAACTCTAGTCATAGCAAAAACTGCCTCCCCTCCCCCCAAAAAAGACATCATGATACTCCAGGTGGATTTGTTAGAATACACCAAAAAGACACTAGTGAGGAGATATAGAAAAGAAAATAAACCATGCTAGTGAGTGTGAGTTAGTAGTGTCTATGAAGAACAGTCCAGAGGAGCTGCAACATCTCAAACTAGACAGGTCTGACATTACTGGCCTAATGGTTTATTAGGATCTTGTGTCTTTTATGTAGTTCTCCTGTTTATTTTCCTTGATTTTTTTTCTTAAAGATTAAATCTTAGATTGAAAACCTTAGTCACGGACATGCATGCCTCTAATTCTAGCCCTTGAGAAGATCAAAAACTTTAGGGCACCTTTAGCAGAAGAGCAGGAGCCTGATAACACACTCATGCACATACCCTCATACAAGCCTGCTCACAGCAAGTCTCCGTAAACTGAAGAAGTTTGAGACTGTAACAAATATATTTACTGGATACAATGAAACAATAAACAGTTCTAAGAGTGAAAGGTTCTGTAACATGTGCCTATATCAGAAAAGAAGAATAATCTCATAAAAGAAGAAAAATCTCAAATATGTAACTTCACTCCTCAGGAAACAAGAAAAAGAACCACAAATTCAGAACAAATTTTTTAATAGGGTAAAATAAACAACTTTAGAACTGAAATAAAATATAGAAAATAAAAAAGATAAGCATAACTAAAAGTTGTGTCTTTGAGATGACAGAATTGACTATTTTTTTTCTTTATTAGATATTTTATTTACATTTCAGATATTATCCCCTTACCCCATTTCTCTCCCCCCACCCAGGAACCCCCTATCCCATCCCCCCTCCTCCTGCTTCTGTGAGGATGTGCCCCCACCAACCCCCTACTCCCACCTCCCCACCCTTGAATTCCTCCACACTTGGCGTCCAGCCTTCAAGGGACCAAGGACCTCCTCTGTCACCTATGCCTGACAAGGCCATCCTCCCCAACATATACAGCTAGAGCCGTGGGTCCCTCCCTATGAGCACCCAGGCTGGTGGTTTAGACCCTGGGAGCTGTGGTTGGTTGGTATTGTTGCTCTCCTCATGGGGCCACAAACCCTTTCAGCTCCATCAGCTCCTTCTCTCCAACTCATCTATTGGGAACCCCTTGATCAGTTCAATGGTTAGCTGTGAGCATTTGCCTCTGAATATGTCAGATTCTGGCAGACCTCCAAGGAGACAGCTATGCCAGGCTCCTGTCATTTTACCAGATTAAGAAAAAAAAAACTCTTAATTTACTCTGTACCATCCAGGACTCCAAGTGGAACAGCAGTCAAACAGAATTGTAAAAGTAGTCACTGAAGAGAATACAATAATGGCTCTGAAATTTCACTAAGAATGAATATTTATTAAATTCAGTTTTCTTTAAATAAAACTTCAGACAAAAAGAGAGAGAGAGAAACAGATAGAAGGAAGGGAGGAAAGAAGGAAAGAAGGAAAGAGAGAAAGAGAGAAAGAGAGAAAGAGAGAGGAAGAAAAAGAAAAAGAAAGGAGAGAAAGAGAGAGAGGGAGGGAGGGAGAGAGAGGGAGGGAAGGAGGGAGGGAGGGAGGGAGGGAGGGAGGGAGAGAGAGAGAGAGAGAGAGAGAGAGAGAGAGAGAGAGAGAGAGAACAGAGAAACTCCAAGTAAGTAAACTCACAAATGAAAAAGGAGACATGACAACTGAGACCACAGGAGCAGGAAGGGTCACAGGAGACTATGACAAACAAATGCAGACCAGTTGGATAACCTAAAAATAAAGAAGATGTTTATAGAAACAACATACCAAGACCCTGTCATGAATAAACAGAAAAATCTCAACAGACTAGTAACAAGTAGGGACACTCAGTCAGGAATCAGAGTCAGCAGAGGTGGGAGCACACACTCGCAAACTACAAAGTGAGGCCAACAACTCACTGATGAATGTGGACAAATATTTGATGGTATTAAACTGTGAAGGCAACAGTAATTGTTAAAACTCAGCATGATCTAGGGTCACCTAAGAAGCAGGCCTCCAGGAACACCTGTGAGTGAGATTATCTTGATTAGGTTAGCTCCTGGATCCATAGTGAAGGGCTAGTTCGCTAAAACGAATTAAGGTAGAAACTTACCCTAAGAGGGGCTGGCACCATCTCCTGGGCTGTTAAAATAAAGGAAACCAGTTGGGCACAAGCTTTGTCCTTCCCTGCTTCCTAACAATGGATGTGTGGACCAGCTGTCTCAAGCTCCTGCCACTGTGAACTGTATCTACTCCAACTGTGAGAAAAAAAAGCCTCCAAAGATTAAAATAGAAAGCAAAAATAGAACAAAATTCCATCAGCACAGGCACTAAGAAAAACAGTCAACAAACAGGACCTCAGGAGACTGGAAAGCTTCCATCTATATGGCAAAGGACATCATTTAGACAAAGCTACAAAAGAGGAAATGATTTCTACCAACTATACATACAACAGAGCGCTAATATCCAAAATATATAAAGAACTCAAAAAATTAACATTAAGAAAACAAGCTGGCCAGCGGTGACTCGTGCCTTTAATCCCAGCGCTTGGGAGGCAGAGGCAGGCAGATTTCTGAGTTTGTCGAGGCCAGTCTGGTCTACAGAGTGAGTTCCAGGACAGCCAGAGCTACATAGAGAAACACTGTCTTGGAAAAAAAAGAAATAGAAAGAAAGAAAGAAAGAGAGAGAGAGAGGGAGGGAGGGAGGGAGGGAGGGAGGGAGGGAGGGAGGGAGGAAGGAAGGAAGGAAGGAAGGAAGGAAGGAAGGAAGGAAGGAAGGAAGGAAGGACAAGAGAAAGAAAACAAGCCAACTAAAATATTAGATACAAATCTGAACAGAAAATTCTCAAAAGATGAAATTCAAATGGCTGAGAAATACTTAAAGAAATGTTTGACATCCTTACTCGTTACAGAAATGTAAATCAAAACTGCTTTGAGATTTCCTCAGGGTCAATAAAACAAATGACAGCCAATGGTGAGGAAGTTAGAGGGAATGCTTACTTATTGCTGGTGGTAGTGAAAACTTATACAGCCATTATGGAAAATCATTATGGTGGCTCCTCAGAAGGATGGGAATGGATCTACCTCAGGATCTAGGTCTACCATTTGAGGTAGTTTGAATGAAATGGCACCCATAGACTCATAGGGAGTGGCATTACTGGAGGTGTGGTGTTATTGGAAAAAAAAAATGTGTCACTGGAGTTTGGACTTTGAGGTTTCAGAAGCTCAAGCTAATCCCAGTGGCTCGCTGTCTTTTCCTGCTGCCTGCCAAACTGGATGTAGGTCTCAGCTACCTCCCCAGCACCGTGTCTGCCTGGGTGCCACCATGCTTCCTGCCAAGGCAATAATGGACTAAACCTCTGAAACATAAACCAGCCCCAATTAATGTTTTCCTTTATAAGAGTTGCCATGGCCACACTGTCAACTCACAGCAATAAAGCCCTAATCTTAATTACAGCTCTTGAGCATATACCCAAAGGATACCTCGTCCTACCACAGAAGCCATTGCTCAATCATGTTTGCAGCTGCTCTAGTCGTAATAGCCAGAAATTGGAAACAACCTAGATATCCAATTTAAAAATGTGGTACACTTACACAGTGGAGTGTTACTCAGCTGCCTAAAAAAAAAAAAAAATGAAATCTTGAAATTTTCAGGTAAATGGATGGAAATTTAAAAAAAAAAATCATCCTGAGTGAGGTATCCCAGAAAGACAAATATGGTATATATTCACTTATATGTTGTTGTTGTTGTTGTTAGCTGTTAAGTCATTGATGAGCAAGCTACAATCTTTAAACCACAAAGATTAGGTAGAAAATAAGGAAGTAGTGGGGAGGGATGGATCTCTAGGAAGGGGAACTAAAACATACAATTATAGGTGAATGGGGTGGGGGGACTGAAATGGGAAGATCAAAACAGGAGAGAGGGAAGAGGGGACAAGGGAAGGAACTCAGGGGCAGGCAGTTAAAAGTCAGTGTCATTTGAGGGGTAGTATGGAAACCTAGTATAGCAGAAGCTTCCTGTAATAGATACATATATGAAAGTGGTCTAAATCAAATTGCTGAATACTAGGGGAGACAAAGCCCAAACTGGTCATCTCTCATCACTAAATGAATCTTCCAGTGTCAGGAATGAGTTACATCCAATATAGTTGTTGGCCAAAGGGGTCCCAAGGGGAGACCCAAACAATCCAGAATATTGCCAAGGCTCTCCACAAGTCAACTGTAAGGCCTCCTTGCTGAAGCAACACTTACACAATTCATTGAACATGGAAAAGTCGAGCTGGCGCCTACCTCGAGCCTGCACAGATCTGCACCAGATGGAGTCCCAGGGTTGAGAGAAGTAGACACACATGTCCCCACCTCTATGGCCTAGTGTTTAAAGTACTGGAAGGTACTCTGCATGCTACCCAAGGAGAAGGCTATACACCAACCAAACCTTTTTACCTACAATGATGACCCGCCTGCAAGATATGCTAATGCATCAGTGGCACACAGCTGGTGGGAGTAACCAACCAAGATCTGATTTAAGGTTCATTCCATAAGATGGAATTCATAACCAACATGGCTTGTGACCAAGACTGACACTAGATAGACCTGGGGGAAACGTAGCAATATAGTAACTCCTAATGACATTCTGCTACACGCATAGATCCAAAGCTGATGATAAAAGCACTTGTAACAGAGAGCGTATAAACTGCCAGCTCTTTATAGTAGTCACTAGTCTCTTTATAGTAGTCTCTACTGCACCTAGTAGGCAGAGGCAGGGGGATTACCATAAGTTTAGGTCAATCTGATCTATATAGTAAGTCTCAGACCAGCAAGGACTTCATAGTGAAACCCTGTCTGAAAACCAAATGTAAGAAAGCAAGAGAGATTGTTCAGTGGGTAAAGGTGCTGGGGCCAAGCACGACGGCCTGTGTTCAACCCAGGACCCACATGGTAGAAGAAAAGAATCAACTCCCACAAGTTGTCTTCTGACATTCACAAGCATGCTTTGGCACATATTCTCCCCTCCCCCCCTCAACATTTTTTAAAATATGGAAATACAAATGAAGACAAATTAAGTAACTTCCCATGATCAATGATGGCACAAATGCCTAGAAAGGCCAGATAACCATCTCCAAACAGTGAGGTCAGGCTTACCGGTATTGTTTATTTACCTTTATTTATTATTTGTTTATGTAGATGTATGTATGTAAAAGAGAGGGAGAAAGGAGAGAGAGAAAGAGAGGGGGAGAGAAAGGGGGAAGAGAGAGAGACAGAGAGAGACAGAGAGAGAGAGAGAAGTGAGTTCATCAGTTAGCTTGTGCCATGGTGCACTTGTGGATGTCGGAGCATTCCCGGGAGTCGGTTTTCTCCTTCCACCAGGGGACACGGGGATCAAACTCAGGTCATAAGACTTGTACAGCAAGCACCTTTGCCTTGTTGAACTATCCCATTGGCCCTAGTTAAAACTTCTTAACCTAACATCATCACCTATGTGTAGCTACCATCAACAGCTGTGAAGGACAGCCAGAGGTCCAGGTCACACGATCCCAGTATGACAGGTTAGGTGACCCTCAGTCACAGGGAACTGCATCTTCCTGCAGAGCAAACTGGATACTACCTTGGAGATCATGGGGAGCTGTGAGGTCCCTTAGTGTGCTCATGCTTGTGCATGCATGCACACACTCACACACATACACATTGAGTATGTATGTATGTATGTATGTATGTATGTATGTATATTAGCACACATGGGGAGGATGGACAAGGCCCCAGGAATAACACCGGAATCATGAAGATTTGGAAGTTCTATAGGAGGCCTGTGACTTCTTTCCCAATATTGTACAAATGAATAGTATACATAGGGAGTAAGAGTTCACCTTTGTGATCTGAGACCTGCAAATTCCAGATAGTTGGTTTATTTATTGCACAACCTGGGCACTGGGCATTACCTGGTTCTTCACTCACACCATGAGGAATTCACCCTACCTCCCAGGGCAAAGGTTGGATACAATGGAAGGTCCCAGTCTGCCTCACTTGTGGAGATCAAGTTCTCAGGACCCTATATAACATACCGCACTATTCCTCAAATTCGGAGCTGGGGTGGCGGGGGAGGTTGGGGACTGTGGGTACACTGGTGATGAGCATGACACAGACAAGGCTGCAATCAGAGCAGAAGCAGGAGGGAGGGATGCTCCTTTCCCGTAAGAATCACCTGGAAGCCTGTTCAACTCACTGTGATGCGACCAACCTGCCTCCCTGCAGGCAGGACAGGTTCATAATTTCACAGTGGAAACACCACCTAGACAGAGGACACACCCCTCAGAGGGATCCTTAGCTCTAAGACTGGAAGCTGCCCAGCACCTGATACAATACACCCCATTTGCCCAAGGACACTGGCAGGAAAGAGCAGGCAGGGCCTAATGCAATCCTGAGGCAGGGCCTGTAAAGTCCAGCCCCTTGGGGAGGAGAAAGGGGTGTGGCCAACAGTCTGAAGATTGGGCCTATAGAGAAGAGGCCAGGCCGGCCTCCGGAGCTGTCTCAGGACAGAGGTGAGTCAAGGGTTTAGTCCCAGGCCAGCCAGAGAACTGACAGACCAGACCAAAGGTAAGGGCAGTAAAGAGCCAAGGCATCTTTAATGGCTCTCAGTTCTGCCTTTGGTCCTTCTGCTGTTTACAGTTTGGTAGGAGGAAACTGGTGACTGCAATAACAAAACGTAGTAAGTTAGTTGCTCTGCCTGTTAGAAGGTTAAGACAGGGAGGGGATTAACAACATCGGCAGAGGGCTTGGGGTATTAAAGGAGGTGCAGGGGAATTTCATTGAGGGCTGACATTAAGTAAGGCAGAGGAAGCCACGGTGACATCTAAGGAAAGGGTGTCCAGGCAGAAGCAGAGCCCTGGCAAAGACTGGCCATGGTCAGAGGCTGGAGAGTTGGGGAACAGCCAGGAGGCAAGGGCATCTGGCACAGAGGAAGCCAGAAGCAAGAAGAGGAGCTAAAGCAGCTAGGCAGCCACACAGGAAGGCAGGCAGACAAAGGGCTCCTCATACATGCCAGGCCTCTTGTTAGTACCCCATAGAGCCTCTTTAGAAGCCTGCAGGGGCTGTGGCCTTACAAGGATATCCCCTTCCCCAGTCCTGTCCTCTCTGTGAAGTGACTGGGCACTTACTGTATCCTCAGGCTCAGGGGATTAAGGAAAGAAGAGCAGGTGACAGGCAGCAGGGAAAGTTGACAGCCAGGCTCTGGGACCAGGGAGACAGGAGGTGCCTTCCTAGCACTAGGTGCATGAGGGGTGCCCAGTTCTCACAGGAATGCTGCTGTTGGGAGGGTTGAGCTACTGTGAGGTCTCTAGAGGCTGGAACTCACTAGGAACACTGGGGAGTTGAGCCTCAGCCAGAGAAAATGACAGGGTCAAAAGCAGGGAGGAGAGCACACGGGCTAGCTGGTGGGAAGCATGTGGAAAACATGTGGACTCCTTTCTACAAGCTGACTCCTTTCTGCCCATTTCCAATGACAAGCAGAAAAGGAAATATGAGACACTGAGGCCAGGTGAGAGGTGAAGGTGGCAGAGTGGTAGCCAAGGAGATGGCAAAGAACAGATAGGGTTAAGGGAGCTCAAAGGTGGATGGATGAGTCTAGTTGTTCATTCACTGTGGGGGGATGGGGATTTCTAAAAGGCCAAGGGTTTGTTGTGAAGGAAGCAGAGCCCACCTTGACTATGGGAGACACAGGAGATCCAGAGGGGGAAAACACTTCCCAGGAAGAGAGCAAGGGTTCTCCTCCTCTTCCTTCTTCCTACAGGCTTTCCCTCTTTCTTCTTCTTCTCCCTCATTCTCTTCTTCTACAGTATGACAATTGAACCCAGGACTTTTTGTAGGCTAGGCAAGCACTCTCCAGGTGTTCTATTACTGTTTTGAAGCATGGTCTCACTAAATTGCCCAGACTGTCCTTGAATTCATTCTGTACTCCAGGTAGGTCTTACGATCTTCCTACCTCTGCATCCCAAGTAGATGGCATTACAGTCCTATACCATCAGGCCTCACTCCACAGTGATCAAATAGATATCATGGAAATTGAGAGGTAAATGAAGTGTGTGGGTCCCTCCCAGTGAGCCGGAAGCAGTGAGCCTCCAGTAAGGTAGAGTATGAGCGAATATAGTATCTGCTTTGTGTTGGACTCCAACCAGCTCCTGGCTACCTTTAGTGGAAGTCACTCACTCAACTTTTCTAAAACTTCTCTTCCATGTGACCCGCACTGACTTCATGAGGACTGTCTCAGGCATGCTGTGACACAAACTACAGAGAGTGGGAAAGGAGCTCTTTGGTCAAACAATCCAGACCTTGGCTACTGCAGACAGTACTGCATTCACAACAATATGTGGACCACAAGCCAGTAGCCATGAAGACAGAGTGGGCATGTGTTGTCATTCAGCTAGCCAAGAAAGGCCCTGGCTGACCCTAGCCCTAAGCAATGCCTTTTGCACACAGGTTCTTGGCACCTCCCAGTGCTCAGAGCAGACCATCAAGAAAGCCAAATTGTTCCTGAGACAGGCAAATCCAGGATGAAGAGCCCAGTGCACCGAGTGTCACTGAGGGACACCTGGAGCAGACAAATGCACCCTGACATAGGCAGCGAAAGGCACTCACCATCCTTCAACGTGGAGCGGCTCACCAACATCCTTGACGGAGGCATCTCAAACACTGCGCTGCGGTGGAAAGTTGGTAAGCAGAGGCAGGCTTTGAACCTATATGCTTTTCTAGAACAGTCTGGTAACTAATTCTGTACTCCTTTAACTAATAGTCCTTTCTGTTGTTGTTGCTTCTTGTTTTGAGACAAGGCCTCAGGTAGCCCAGGCTGGCCTCAAACTGCTATGTAGCCAAGGATGATCTAGAACTTCCAATTCTCCTGCCTCCATCTCTCAAGTGCTGGGATTGAAGATGTAGAGCACCATGCCTGGTTCCTATGGTGCATGGAAACCAGTGTTGTGGATTAAACCCAGAGATTTATGTATTCTCGGCAGCCCTTCTACCAACCACATTGCATCTATAAGCCTAGGTTCTCTTTCAAGTAACAAACTGATCCTTGACACCACACACCTGGGCAGAGCTTTGCAGGAGTGGACAAAGCACATTTCTCTCCTTGAGGGTCTCTATTGTTTCATCTGTTAAAATACAGTGGAAGCTGGCTTCCCTTCCAACTCCATGAGGCAAGAGGATAGGAAAATTTGAAGTTTTCCTTATCCAAGCCCACCAAACCCCTCTGTTCTTTCTGCTGCAGAAAGCATCGTCCAAAGTGACCCAGTGTTTAGTTTGAAGAATATTTACTTCATGACCCGAGATGAGCTATATGAGGATGCAGTTCAAAAGAAATTCCATCTTGAGAAGCTAGCCTGGAGCCTGGGCTGGTCAGAAGATGGTCCTGAATACCTTTATGCTAACAGGTGCTCCTCTGGGGCCGCCCCACCAGAAAGGCTTGCCTGCAACCCATAATCCCAAAGACATTCCCCTCAGCAAACAAGGGCTTACTGGAACACTAGGATGCCAGATGCCTCTTCCCTTCTGAGCCCTACCCAGGTTGAAAGTTTATGGACCTCTCTTCCACAGGCTACTCATCTATAGCATCTCTTCCCCACAGAGTCCTTGATGGATATCTCAACTTAAGTTTACATGGTGTTGCCATGAATGCTATCAGAAGCCTGGGCTCAGATGAACAGATTGATAAATGGGGCCAACTTGTCAAAAACTTCCAAATCATCACAACATATGCCCAGACAGAGCTGGGACATGGTAAGCCAGAGCTGCTGCACACAGCAGTACAGCACAACTCTGGAAGGCCTATTCAAGTTCATAGACGGACATGCTAATTCGAAAAATCCCAGCAGATGGCAGTCAAGGGTCTTGAGGAAGGTATGCCTTTTCCTAATGTCACATACAGTGTATGAGCTACCAGGGGACAAGTCATTTTCTTTAGGAGCATCAGAATGTTCTCACACAGCCCACAGATAAAAGGGAGATCGGTCTGTGAGAACAGTCAGGATCTGACTTTACCCCACATTGAGCCCCAGGCCCACCGAGAAGCTACTCACAAGTGAGTACCCGACCTTGGCCCAGTAGTCTAACTCTCCTTCTTGATCCCAAGGGACATACGTGCAGGGCCTAGAGACTGAAGCCACCTATGATCCAGCTACCCAGGAGTTTGTGATACACAGCCCTACAATGACTTCCACCAAGTGGTGGCCTGGGGACTGTGAGTATTCTCCTTCCTACTTCCCTGTCTCTCCACAAGGAAAACAAACCTGGGGATGAGTAGCACTAACTTTGATGCCTAACAGACATCAGGTTGATTTCCTGTTTTAGGCTCTTCACCTTGAGATCAACTGAAATAGATAAGATGTTAAGACTTTCCTCAGTTAGTGACTGGAAGGTCCTAAGGCAGTTTTGAGTAGATTAGGAAATGTACCCAAGCTGTGGGCAGTGAGGTTAAGAACATGCCACATATTCACTCATATTCACTGCCCACATACAACATGTGTGTACATGCACACAATACAAACACCACCCCCACATACAGATATGCAAGCATTCAACACACAGAAACACACACTGTCCTCCACAGTCACAGATATTCACAACAGGAGCTGTTTGCACAGACACACATGCGCATTACACAATATACATACACTACCCCACAACACAAACATTGCCCTTATACGCAACATGTATACATATATACACTGCCCAAACATAGAAACTGTGTAGATATAAACATACACATACTGCCCCCCACAGACATGCATGTATACAATACATACATTGTTGTCATACAGACACACCTGTGCATATGCATATAACACATACAACCTCCCAAATACACATATGTATGTACATAGCACACACTATCCCCATACAGACACACCTAGACTTGTACACAGCACACACACATATTGCCTTCATGCAGAAACATGTACACAAAATATGCACACTGCTCTGTCACATGAACTCACACATGTATAGAGTACATACACTCTCCCCCAGACACACTTGTGCTTATATATACACAATACACCATACACATACAGCACCTAGTCTTGTCCCCAGGGCTCCCAACAACATCATCTATTCTACCCTCCCGAGTTAGCACAATAGACTTGCCCCCTACCAGAGCAGAGCACATGCTCTGTGACTAGTTACTGGCTAAACATCCTCCCTGCCACTCCATAGCCAGGCAAGCTCCAATCACATGGATGGATACAAGATGGCAGCCACACCAACCGTCTCTGAGCTCCAAGACAGGATCCTGCCAAGGGCCCCTTTGAGAAATCATTTCTAAGGGCTCCACTGTAGCATTTGGAGACCCAGTGACAAAATGCTTGATGTGGAAACTGACCAAAGATGTGCATTCAATGGAAGCAAAGCAGGAGACAGAACAAGGAAAGCAGGCAGGAGAGAGGAGACAGAGGACAGGACAAGGGAGAGGGTTAGGGGGACAAAGATAAGTGAGCTGTCAATATCAACTTTCCAGGGAGAAGAAACCCATCCTTAAGATCGGGCTAATGGGGTTAAATCCCAACTCGGCCCCTCCAGACCAGTGACCTTCAGCGTGTCACTCTGTACTCTGAGCCTCAGTTTCCTTATTTGGAAAATAAGACTCCTCTTACTTCATCCGAGAGACAAACTCTAGCTGGGTTTTGATAAGAAATGGTTATGCTCCTTACGAGGCTGACAGTAGAGTGGTCCATTAGCTGTTGTGGATGGGTACAAAAGGTCTTAAAAGTTTACTCGCTTCAAACTCCTTACCAAGTCACTTTTGCTCTAGCCAGGATCTTTGTGACAATTTTTTCTGTCATCACTGACTTTCTAAGGACCCAAAGGTGTCTATCAACAACCTAAGTCCAGCAGGCAGAGGCAAGCAAGACATGGTACATAGGGCTTCCTGTGATAGGCCTCTCTTCTTTCTGCCTCAGTGGGACGGACAGTCACCCATGCTGTGGTCCTAGCCCAGTTGATCTGCTTAGGAGCCCGGCATGGCATGCATGCTTTCATTGTGCCCATCCGGAGCCTAGAGGACCACACCCCACTGCCAGGTAATCCCTGCTGCTTCTTCAAGGACCCTCCCCCACCCACCCACCAACCCACCGACCCACCAACCCACCGACCCACCGACCCACCGACCCACCGACCGAGAAGATGGTTCCACCAACCTGCCCGGTCCTGAGTCTCCAAGAGATGCACAGAAGCTTGGATATGTCCCCCTTGTCTAGAAGCGATCTAGTTGACAGAGCTAATATGATCTGGCTGTTAGACTGGTACAAGATTCAGCATGTCTGACTTCAGTTTGTTTGCTGCTACCTGAGTCATAGTGCGTGCGTGCGTGAGTGCGTGCGTGCGTGCGTACCCCCACGCACCTGCCATACTTCATGCACTCAGCTGACAAGCATTCTCATCTCTACCCTCTTCTAGGAATTACAGTTGGGGACATAGGCCCCAAGATGGGCTTGGAACACATAGATAATGGCTTCCTTCGTCTGAACCGCGTGCGGGTTCCCAGAGAGAACATGCTCAGTCGCTTTGCTGAGGTTAGGTGCCTGGGAAGGCTGTGGACCCAGACTGCCTAGGGAGGGGGCTTGCCCTTTACACAGCTGCCACAGGCTCTGGGTCTGCCTCAGCAAAGCTGAGTTTGGACCGCAAGCCCACTTCTCCCCGAAAGAATTTCAGGGGTGCTCCAGATCAGGATAAAACTGAGCTTAAGAGGACAATGGTGTTGGGAAAACCTTGCCACTTTAAGCCTAAGACTTCCCATGTGTAAATACTTAGCACATGGTTTCAGAGCAGTCATAAGGTACAGTGACAAAGCAATCCCCAAAAAGGGGAGGAGCTGAGGGTGAACGTGTTGCTTTCCTGAAATCAGTCATAGAACAGATGTGCCTCCGATGCTAGCAGAAGTCCTAATTATCCAGCTTTACCTCTTTAGGTGTAAAAGGTGGGGGTTCTCATGCAAGCATTTTTATGTGTCAGCGATCATGCTGCACCAGGGGTCTGCTTCAGATGAGGAAAATTGGAATGCCTGCAGAGATGGAGGCTCATAGAGGTACAGCCTGGGGTAACTTGGCTCCAACCCAGCACCTGTCTTTGTTGCACACAGGTCTTGCCAGATGGTACCTACCAGAGGCTCGGAACACTACAGAGCAATTATCTTGGCATGTTGGTGACACGGGTGCAGTTGCTGAATAAAGGAATTCTACCTTCCCTCCAGAAGGCTTGCACCATTGCCATTCGCTACTCAGTAATCCGCCACCAGTCTCGTCTTCGGCCTAGGCAAGCAGCACCCAAAGGCTGACCCTGGTAGACATGGTTGACACTCAGTCCCACACTGACACCAGCTCTGCCAGTGCCATGGTGTTGGAGCAGGTCATACATAGATACATATATGCACACAAGCACACACATGTATGCAGTCCAGATGGGGTCTCAGGTTCCCTCTACTCCACTGACAGACAAGACTGTCTGGCCTAACCTGTCCCTTATCAGTATGTGGCCCCATCTGGCTCTGTGTGACCATACCTTGCACCATCTGCTGTGACTCAGACTGTTTGCTGAGTTCCAGTTTGTTCTATATGGCTGTGACTAGGTAGAGTATTTGTGTCTGCCAATTGCCAAGGCTGGTTGGTGGTTGTCAGATTGTGTGTGGTAAAGCCAACTGCCTTAGACTGCATGATGCTGAACTCAGTGCTGCTTGGCTATGAAAAGCTCAGTCTAGACCCTTTCTTTTCATTGGCACTGTATCTGGCTCCTGTTCCCTCCATTCCATGACACAGAACGGCAAGGGCTGCTCTATGACACCCAAGAGTGGATGTGTTTCCAGAAAGAATACACTATTAGAATACACTATTTAAATTTCAAGTTCATGGAAACAACAGTCTTTTGGGATAGGTTCCGAATGGACACCACACTCTGAAGATGCAGCAAACTACAGTGAGAACAGGAAGTGGGGATAGAGCATATCACTGCCTAACAGTTCATCGTGCTCAGGAGAGTTTTTGTCCCAGCCCTGCTGACTGACCCTGGGCTTAAGAAGGCCCTCCCAGGCCTATGTCCTACCTGTGCATAGTGAGGTCACTAGGAATGATCAGCCCTGGGACCTGGTGTAATTTCATGCCATGGACCCCAGGCATGGGCACCAGCCTACCATAAACATTCTGAGGATTAGATGCCAGTCAGCCAAGGCATACACCCTTCTTTCTCCCTCAGCTTCTATGTCTGTAAAATAGAGGTAACAGAGTTTCAGGGGTGGTAAGGGTAAAATATGGTGAAGCAATCAGGCTTGAGTTTCAGAGGCCCTTCCTCTGGAAACACACAACAACCTCAGTGTGAGGCCTGGACTTCTGAATTCCAGGCTGAAGGCATCATCCTTAGAGGACTGGGTACCCAAAAGATAGTGGTGACTGTGCTTCTCCTGGACTTAGGGCCTCTGTCTGGACAGCAGAGTTGTCTCACCCTGATTACAAGTGTGTAATATGTCAGGAGGAGCTGTTGCCCAGAGAGACACCAAGCTCCCATCAGCTTTGGGGACTTCCCACGCTCACACTCTTTCCCCATCCCATTACTCAGGCTCTGCATGCTGGACATATTCCCAAGAACTGAAGACACAGAGACAGACATGGAAGACACTTCCTTTTTTATGTTCCTTGGACCCAAGATCATAGCCTAAGGGTTGTTAACCTCAATGCATTTCCTATAACACACCAGGCACATGGAGGGTCATGAATTCTAGTCATCAGTGGTGCAGGGCCACACTCCTTCACCTGATCTTTGGGTTCAGACGGTTTAGAGTTCAGAACCTTTCAGAATTTCAGCTAAGATAATGGATGTATATGCTGTGGACATTATACAGAAAAAAATGTATGGATGTTGGTGGTAGGTGAGGTTTAAAGCATAGTAGTCTCATGTTGGCCTTGCAATGGTCCATTTTTATGACTTGACAGTGTCTAGGAGAAGATAGTTTGGAGTGAACTTCTAAACCTTTGCTTCTTTTCCCCTACTCAGTGATCCAGAGGCAAAAATCCTGGAATACCAGACACAGCAGCAGAAACTCCTTCCTCAGCTTGCTGTGAGCTATGCCTTACATTTCACGTCCACCAGCCTCTTGGAATTCTTCCACAGCTCCTACAGTGCTGTTCTGAAGAGAGACTTCAGCCTCCTGCCTGAGGTACCTCTGTTGGCTGGGAATTGCTTCTAGAGGGTGGCAAATGTTGTTGCAGTTGTGGGAAAATGACTGCAGCCGGGCTCCCATAGGCCCTCAGTCTCCCAATGTCCAAGGCATGAGGGTGAATGTACCATAATACGGAGGTCCACTGATCCCTGACCCCTAGAGAGCTCCAGCAATGTTAGAGGTAATGCGAGGGTGGAAGAGACAGGTACACAATCCCCTGTATATGACAGAAACCAAAACAACTCCAAAGTGATTTGAACGAATTTGATGGCATACTTTGACTTAAATTAATCTGATTTATTCTACTGGCCACAAATATAACAGAACCATCAATATGTTCAACTGCCAAGACTTCCCAGAGTTCTTCACCATAGTATACACACCCCACAGGCTCTGCTTTGCCTTTGAACAATCCAAAAAACATATCAGGCCTAGAGAGAGCACTGTAGTCCAAGCTGTGCATGGATTCAATACTCTCAGTCTTTGGTGAGAACTCACAAACGCCTTCAGTCTCTATAGGCGCTGTGCTTTTAAAGCATTGCTTCATTAAGTCTTTCCATGGTATCCACCATTTACATTCTTATTTTTCAAGTAAGAAAACTAAAATAGAAAGGGAAAAGGAGGCCTTCCGCCCAAGGGTATGAAAGTCTGAAAGATGGATAGGGGTTTTCAAAAACAAAACCTTAAGCCAGGCTGCTGAAGGCATCTTCTGCCAGGCTGTTCAGATGAAGGCAGCAATTGTATCTTAGCACAAGTTTTTTGGAGAAGATATTACAGCCATTACAGCCACTAAGACTCCTAATGAAAGATGCACCTAACCCATGCCAAAGGTTCACCTCCTTACTCCATTTCTTTGGGGTTCAGAAACACATAAGTTTGGGTGGACAGTTGGACCATGGCACATTCCTACAACCCAGAAAATGGGCTGATGGTACACACGTGCCCTTCATTGGCAACTTTTCCAAACTTCTGCCTACTGGCAAGTTCCCTTATAGGATAGTGGGCCCACTCTCAGAAGCCCCGTCTTCTGAAGATCCTGGAGACACTGTCTAGGACAGATTTCTCCTTCATTCTTACAGCCCCATGGCTAAACTTCATAACTGTGTGTCTTTGCATGAGCCTTAACCTCTGAGTTTTAGCTCTGTCACCTCACAAACAGCAAGCCAAGCATGGCACCAACCTCACGGCCATGGCCAGCACGCTGCAGGCACTGAGTGGCAAGCCTGGATGGTACTACAGGACCCTTCTACTACTTCGTTCTTGCAGCTCCACGCACTGAGCACTGGCATGAAGGCCATGTTTTCAGACTTCTGTGCCCAGGGGTCAGAGATCTGTCGAAGGGCCTGCGGGGGTCATGGCTACTCAAAGCTGAGCGGCCTGCCAACACTGGTCACTCAAGCGACGGCCTCTTGCACGTATGAGGGTGAGAATACAGTGCTCTACCTGCAAATGGCCAGGTAAAAATCAGGCGAAACATTTCCAGACCTATACCCTACCCTTGGGGCCCCCTTAAGGCTCCATTCAAGAAGGCCATAGAGGAAGTAAGCATTGGAAAATTACCTTTTGAAGGCCGTCCAAATCCCAGTATGTCCCTAATCTGCCCACTTCCCCCAGATTACCTGCTGTTCCCAGCTGGGCCATCTGTCTGTCTTACACAGACAATAGCATCAGGCTCCATCCTGGATTCTTGCTTCTCCTTTGTCCCCATTTCTCCATAGGCAACCAGGGAGCCCTTGACAAAGCCTAAAGACAATTATATCTTTGTCTCACAAAAATGGTTCATTAGCTTCCCTGTACCTGAAGGAAACATTATGGTACACAGTACACTCTTCAAGTCATTATGACCCAGATGCTGCCTATTTCCAAATCTAACCTGCTCAGGTCCTCCTGCCCTGACGCCCATGGCACCCTTTACCCCTGCTACCTAAAACCAGGTTTCCTTTGGAAGTTATCACAATCCATAATTGTCTACAACTTTTTGCTTAGCTTTTCAGCTCTACTTCCTAGCTAAACCCGTACATCCTTGAGGGCAGTCATCTTCCTGCCTTGCTTGCTCACTGAGGTATTTCAGTCTCAGCTAAGAGCAAACACGAAATAGGCTCCACCCTGAGAGGCAGGAGGAAACCACACTGGCCTCCTGCAAAGAGACTGTTTCTCACCAGCTGTTTCTGATGGTTGATTCTCTCCCACTCATTTATTCTCTGGCGATTGAACAGAACAAATACTTCAATATCTGAGGAGAACGGAGTTCACTGACAAATACAATATATAGCATTTACTGGGCTTTTCTTTGCCATGTTATACAAATAATGCAACAGCATGCATTAGGCAGCCTGTAGCTTACACTTGACAAGCAATTCTCAAGCATCTCATTCAGTTCTACACGCTCACCCTGTTATAGGCAAGCAGCATCATTCCCATCATCCTGGGGAAACTGAGGCAGAGGGAGACACAGACAATTCTAGAGCATCACACTGGTCTCAGAGGAGCCAATGGAGCCCAGGGTTGTCTGAGCACAACTGTCTCATAAAGAAGCAGCCTGGAGTTGCTACCTGTCTTCCTTGTGTCAGTGTTCTTTCATGTATCTGACTGTCTGAAAAGGTCACACTGTACTTATATCCTAAATTCCCGAGGCAGAAGACCCTGATACTGAAGCTTCATTCTGCACAGGCCTCACAAGGGTGTGTATCTAGGATCTAAGGGAGCCCAGCTCTGCAACCTCTGTCACTTGTTAAAGAGACCAGCACTTTGGGTACATCTCAATAAGGGTTCTACAGAAGATGGAGGCCCTGGGATTGGAATGAAGACTGAGTGTCAGGAAGAGGCTCAGCTGAGGCCTCCTGGCTCTCCCCGGTGGAGCACAGCATAAGAATTCTTGCCCCTGGGAGTGAGGGCAGCTGAGGTGGGGGCCCTGCAGAATCTCACACTGTCTCATCTGTCTCTACTCCTCCCTAACCCCAGGTTTCTGATGAAGAGCTACCTGCAGGCTCAAGTGTCCCCAGGCTCCATACCACAGAAGCCGCTCCCTCAGTCTGTCATGTATCTTGCCACACCAAAGCCACCCAGGTGCTCAGCCCAGACAGCAGCTGACTTTCTCTGCCCAGATGTCTATACCACAGCCTGGGAATATGTGTCTTCCAGGTAAGCTAGTGCAAAGAAGTCAGCTCCCAACAGAGGGTATCCCAGCAGAGGGTAGGCTCCTCCCCACACTAGGACCTCTCGGACCAGCTGGGTGGATACTAGTGGACAGTGCTCTACAAATCACTGCCACCATCCCTAACCTCTCCAGACCTCTTAGCTCCTGTCCCTGTGAGAACAGAAGAAGGGACACTCATCCTCAGCCATGAACCACCATCATTTCTTTATTCTGGTTCCCCTCTGGCTAGTGACGGGAATTTCTTGAACCTTTAGGCGATTTCCAATATAACAGATACACTCATACACAAATCACTGTAAATGAAATGATATGTAAACCAAAACAAGTAAAGTAAGTAATGCTTTAAGTCTGAACTATCCCACAATCTAAATGTAATTTTCAGAGGCAAGTTTATTTCCACAGTACCCATGTAAAATAGCAAGGCATAGTTAAGATAATTGTCAGGCTAGTGCTGCTGGTTACAAGCCTTATTCCATGTATGCTGAGAAACCCTGTCTCGAAATACAGTAGGGAGTGATAGAGGGGGATTTCTGACACCTCCTTTGACTTATGCAACTACATGCACCCTGCAAAACACACACACATACACACACACTTGTACACATGTGCACATGCGTGAACACACACATTAAATAAATAAACAAACAGAAGTAATTTTCAAAAGTGTAATTATACCTCAGAATAGAAGAACTAGGTTATATTCAGGGTCTATTAGACTCCTAGGAAAATGATCAAAACCAAGGACCCAGAGCTAGAGGGATGGTTAAACAATTAAGAGCAGTTATTATTCTTGCAGAGGACTCTGGTTGGATTCCCAGCACCTACACCACCCAGTTTACAACTGCCTCCAATATAACACCGGTTTTAGGAGATCTGGCGCCCTCTTCTGGCTTCCATGGGTGCCTGCATGCACATGTTATACATAAACCCACAGAAGCACAAATACATGAAAATAGAGAAATCTTTTTTTTTAAGGATATATATTATTTGTTGTTGTGGAGCTCACTGTGTAGACTGCACTGTCTTCAAACTCACAGTGATCTGGTTGTCTCTGCTTCCTCAGCACTGGGATTAAATGCATGTATTTATTACCATGCCTGTCTTAAAACATGAATTCTTATTATTTATTTTAATTTTATGTGTATGCAAATTTGTCTGCATGCATATCTATGCACCATGGACATGCAGTGCCCATAGATGTCAGAGTTGGCACTGGATCTCCTGGAACTAGAGTTACAGAAAGTTATGAGCTGCAGTGCAGATCCTAAGACTCAAACTTGGATCCTCAGGAAGAGCAGCCAGTGCTCTTAATTGCTGAGTCATCTCTCCAATGCAGAACAGGAATTCTATTTTAAAAATAACCAAGAACTTGTTCATTCTGTCATTTAATATGTATGACCAATACGGACTATATGTCAGACATGACTGAGTGGTCCAGAAGCTGGGAAAGGAGGCATACAAACACAACACCATCACTGAAGAGATTAAACTACCTAGAAGGAACTTTCTGAAGTCTGCCTCAGACCAGAATGTCACAACTGTAGAAAACATTTCCAATATACACTAAGAAGGCTTACATTCCAACTTATGTCCCAGAGAGGGTGACAGCTATTTTAGGATCACAGGCAACTTGAGATATTTGCTTATTTGTTGAACAATACTTTTAAACGCTCACAGTTTGCCAGGCACTGTGTTCAGAAGTAGGGATCTACCAGGAAATTAGCCTGATAAACACTCTGGACACATAGAGCTAAGGCAGCTGGGAAGGTCGGGAAGGGAAAGACAGACTGCTGGGGAATAAAAACACCATTCGGTGCCTCCTGGCTTGGAACTCAATGTGCCATCTGCTTATCAGTTCCCTGACAAAGCAGAGCAAATGTTGCTTAATAAACAGTTTGCTTTACAACCAAATTCTAAGGGTCAGATGGACACTCGGAGTGGAAAACAGACTGAAGGTTAATAGAATGGCAAGTGACTAGGTTAACAGCTCAGAGGGCAGGCAGTGTTTTTCTAGTTTTGTTGTTCAGCACCTGAGGTAGGACTTCTAACAGAATTGCCCTTTGAAGAAAAAAACATTCTCCTTGTCTGGTCATAGGAGCTAACCAACAGAAAAACCTGAAGTTACCTGAAATCCTGAGGAAAAAAAAAAAATCCCAGGAAACTAAAGCAGGAAGGTGGAAACTTCTAGGTCACTCTGAGCTACACAGCAATACACTGTCTCAAAAGAGAAAAAGGAAAGCCTTAGCCCTATTCTTTATTAGCTGTGTGACCCTGAACATGTTAATTAACCTCTCTGGCACTCAGTTTTTCCCACTGTAAATTGGGAATGCCTGCCCTTAAAGAGATGCTTATGAAGCAGTTAGCTCTCAGACAGGTCAGTGAGACCATTTCTATTCTTGAGAGACCCCAAGCAGCCCACTGAGTCTCTCTTTTCTTTGGTTTCTAGGCTCATAAGAGATGCAGCACACCATACCCAGAGCCTCATGAGATCCGGGGCTGACCAGCATGATGCCTGGAACCGGACTGCTGTCATACACCTTCAGGCTGCAAAGGTGAGCTGCCTGTCAGCTGAAGCCAAGAAGGGCATGTTCCCTCTCCCAGGCAGGACACTGTGCTTAGAGTTCACATTCTTCCTCACCCACCCCCGCCCCACAGGGACTGTCCTCCTCTCACACCCAAGGCTGAAGTCCAAAGAGTTTTAATTAAAGGACTGATTTCCAAAGCATCTTGCTGGCAGCTCTTAGGAAGAGGCAATGAGGCGTTTCTACTGGATTTGCTTCAGGTCGTTCAAATAGCTCCTCCCAGACAGAAAAGCAGGTCAAGTGTCCCCTTAGCCCCACAGGCAATCCTAGGATGTCTGATTCAATTTTCATTATCTTTTGTGTTTGTGTATACTTCACCTTCAGTCGGCAAATATTTGAGCATGCGCTCTGCACTAGCACTGAATACGAAACAGCAAAGATACTGCCTACAAACAGCTATAATCAAGGAGGATGGGGGAGGAAATGGCTGCTGATTACACTCCCTACCAAGTCCAAAGGACTTTCCTGAAGAAGGGGGTGAATGGGCTAAGACTTCACTCAGCAGTTGGCTATCTGAGGGTGGTAGCAGCATGCAAGAGGTTTCCTAGCAAAGAGAGCTGAAGGTATCAAAGCAGGAAGAAAAGGCCAGGTGCCTCGACAGCCTGGAAGGTACTAAAGATCTTCCCGAGGGGATGCCAAAGCAGAATTGAATTAAAGTGAAGCAGGCAGAGCAGGGAGGAGAGGAAAGGTTGGCGAGGCCAGAGGCTTTCTGAAGCAAGGTAAGAAGGCTAGTTCTTCTTTCCCCTGCAGGGGGAGTCTGCCCGGTTTGGGAGGAGTGATCAGAGCTTCCTTGTAGAACCATCGTGATTCAAGGGGCGGGGGGTGGAGGTTCGAGGGAAGGGCTGCAGGCTAATCAGAGGGAAGCAGAGGCAGTCTGGTCCATCATTCGGGTGGCTCTGCCATGAGCTGGGTGCAGGCTGTGGGGAGAATTGGAAAGATACAGAAATACTGTGGTATAGGACCCAGGACTCAAAGTCATGAGTGGGAAAGAGGAATGCCTCCTAAGCTGGGCAGCTAGGATGTCAGTCACCAACTGAAGACTGCGGCACTCATTCCTACTCCCGAGGCCCAGGCCTGGGAAACAGCACTCTCAGAGCAGTAGTCCTGAAAAGTACCTACAGTGGCTCTCAGGCCAGGCTGTCAGGCAGACTGAGCAGGAATGCCACCTAGTGACTCAACATTCAACTACACACACCATGGCTGCCATGAACTCTGCACTCCTCAGTTCCTGGTTCACTGAGCTCCACTTAGTCTCCTGACCACTGTGCATGTACCCCCACCAACCAGAGGGTTAGCCAGGACTGTGCACTCGCCTCAGATCCCAGGAAAGGAGCCACACCTGCCCAATGTTCATTTCCTTGTCTTCTAAACCTCTGCTCTGATCTTAAACACACGGGCCCCCGCTTGCCAGGGCTCCCTCAGTTAGCATAAGGGAAGCTAGCAGAATCCTTTCTAAGGTGGAGGACAGGCAACACAGAGGAGTAAAAGAGCTGAGTGAAGGTACCATCTTCTCCCGTGCCACAAAGGCCCAGCTGTGTCCTCAGGGAGTTTCCAGGGAGAGACCTGCTGTTACTGTCTCCTCTCACCCCTTGGCAGAACTCACAGATAGCATGCACAAAAGAAGTACTCTGAACCAGCCCCACATGCCAACAATTTAACAACAGGAAGGGTCCTGAAGGCCTCCCACCAGGGAAGGCATTCATCCTCTAGATGTTGGGTTGAGTGGAAAGGGAACCCCAGGAGAGGGTCCAAAGAGCAGACAGTGGTGGCAGCGGTCACTTTGTCACAGAAGCACTCTATATACTAAGTGGTTAAGAGCCAACAAAGCCAGAGCCTGCATGGCCTACTGAATGACACTGCTTACATCCAGGGGCTTATGCTCTAGCTAGGATATCTTTCACACATACCTCAAGCCACATGCCACAGTGCACACATGTGCACACTGCCTTAACATGGCAGACAGTAAGTAGCTGTTTTCTGGAGAAAAGTGAGGCTGCAGCCTTTCAAGTACCCCAGCTTCCATAATAGTAGTAGTATTCTTTCTACTTTCCAATGCTTCTGAAACCGTATCGACAAAATGAGGAATTAAAAGACCCAGTTTCACGCTTTACCCAGCCCCCAATGAACACACACACACACGCACACATCCACTCACATATGCACACACATATACATATTCACACCACCAGTCACACCTGGAATGAACAAAACAAAAAGTAACCACCAGTCCTCTAGGAGCTACACGTACTCCGGCCATCTTGCCAAGCTTCCAGAATAATCTGTGGAGCTGGGAATGAGCGTCAGTGGCCTGTGCATCTTTCTATCTTCATAGACTCACTGCTACTTCATCACTGTGAGGAATTTCAAGGAAGCTGTGGAGAAACTAGACAATGAACCAGAGATTCAGCGTGTGCTCCAACGCCTCTGTGACCTCTATGCCTTACACGGTATTCTGACTAACTCGGGGGACTTTCTGCATGATGGCTTCCTGTCTGGGGCCCAGGTGGACATGGCAAGAACAGCCTTCCTAGACCTGCTTCCCTTGATCCGGTGAGTGACTGCTCCCTGAAATCATGTCAGGTCCTGGTGCACGGACCAATTCTCGAGCTAAGACCTTGTAAACTTGGGGTCTGGACAAGCTGACACTTAGCACAATTATACCAAAAGCATTAGGACTTAATGAAAGAAACTTCAGAGGAATTGGGAGAAAATTAGAAATTAATGTGCTTAAGAATAAATTAGGGCCTGGCAGTGGTGGCGCATGCCTTTAATTCCAGCACTCAAGAGGCACAGGCAGGTGGATCTCTATGAGTTTGAGGCTAACCTGGTCTACAGAGTGAGTTCCAGGATAGCCAGGGTTACACAGAGAAACCCTGTCTTGAAAACCACCCCCCCCAAAAAAAGAATAAATTAGTCCTTTCCTTGAACGCTTTAACATTGGCAAGGAGCAATGTCTAAGGAGTGTGAATACAATCAAGGCTGCTACATACGAGCACGTTAACACTAATGTTAATCATAACCAGCACTTAGTGAGGTTTGTGTACTTACATGCATCGTCCCATTTAATCCATACAGTCTTTGAATTGGACTTAACCTCCTTGTTCTGCTGAGGAAGAAGTTTAGGCTTATATGAGTAAACTAATGCACCATGCATAACTAGGCAGAGGAATTAGGAATACTCAGAACTTTCTGGCCACTGACCATGCACCCGTCATCTGTGTGTTCAGGTATAAGGGGTGTTTAGCACTATGTATATGTTATGCATATCCACGTCTCTGTTGAATGTGCTTTAAGTAAATTTGTACCAAGTCTAATTAGTGTATTTTGATACTCCCTTAGCTTCAAGGTAATTTTTTTAGACTTAGTAATTTGTATACTGATTTATCAAGCAGTACTAGATACTTTTAAATGTAGAACTGATCCTGTAAAATTTAGAGCCATGAATACAAGCAGTATTCATTCTGTTATTTTTATACATATAAAGTAAATATTGCTTTAAGAACACATCGAAACTGAAGTCTGACCTGACCAGACTACTGGAAGAAACATGTATTAAACACTATGAATTATTTACTAGTGTCAATATAATAATAAAAAAAAAGTTAACTGAGAACGCAACGCTTTTGAAACCTTTCTAGGCCAAAAATATGATGCTTATTATGTGTGGAGGGAAATGGCCTTTCCCATGAAACTCCTAATAGCTCTCATTATTAGTAAAAGATTTTAGATTTCTATAGATTTTTCATAAGAGGTTAAAAATCAACCAAGTATTGATTTGTTTCTAAAATGCAGTACTAACAAGCCCTTGTGGCTACATACCAGCACCTTACTGGTAGCTAGTGGCTAATAAATGTTTGTTCAATTAAACCATCAAATATGGAACCAGAGAGATGGCTCTCAGGCTCCCAACCAAACAGAACAATCTGAGTTTGATTCCACACGATGGAAGGCTAGCACCAGCTTCTGTAGTCATCCTCAGACCTCCAACCACATACCATAGCATCCCCACCAAAGTAATGAGTAACGATATAAACAAAAACAGTCAAAGGCATACCTAGTACAAGTACACCAGGGGTTACACTTATCCTGAAGCGGGGATGCAGTATGGGAACACTAAGGATGTAATTAGTACTACACGGTTCAAGCTCAAGTTGACCTAACTTTAAAATGATTAGCATTTTAAAAACACATGAAAAAAGTCACCTGGTCCTGGCTGCTGATGATCAGGCACATAAGACCCTTAACACCTCTTAACATCTCATAAGCATGATGCAGGGTGTGTGTGTGCATGTGAGCATTCGTGTGTGTTTGTGTGTCTGTGCCTATGTCTGTATCTGTGTGTGTGTCTGTGTCTATGTCTGTATCTGTGTGTGTGTCTGTGTGTGGTATGTGTATGTGTTTGTGTGTCTGTGTGGTTTCTGTGATGTGTGTTTTTGTGTGTCTGTGTGTGTCTGTGTCTCTGTGTCTGTGTGTGGTATGTGGTATGTGTATGTGTTTGTGTGTTTGTGTGTCTGTGTGGTGTGTGTAATATGTGTGTATGTGTGTCTGTGTCTCTATGTGGTGTGTGTGTGTCTGTGTGTCTGTGTCTCTGTGTCTCTGTGTGGTATCTCTCTGTGTGTGTGTGTGTTAATCTGCACTCTGCTTTTCTAAGTGCTTGTTGTGGCTCCAGAGACAGAAGCTGCCAACACATGCCTGAAAACCACAAATTGATGTACGTACATTATGGATCCTAAGTTGCCTTTCTTACTACAGGGTAATTATGCAGGAAACAGACTCCATGCACTTATGAATTCAGCATCACAGGTCTTGACTGGATTCACCACCAACTCCCTCAGATTTCAGGGAGGACAAAGCAAGGGCAGGACAGTATTCTAAGAGATACCAAAACCAGCTCCCAGTGTGAGGCCAGGGAAGTGGCCCAGCTCAGTTTTAGCACTTTAAATCTTGCTAAACACTAAGGGACTGCTGAGTCAAGGTGGCAGGTTGAACATACACATTTATTTCTGGAGCCTTACTGAAACATCAGTAAAAACATCAAATACATATGTGTTTTGAGATAGTGTGTGTCATGTAGCCCAGACTGGCTTTGAACTTGCTATACAACCAAGGATAGTTTTGAACCTCTGACCATCCTGCCCCCATCTTTCTGGAGCTGGAACTACTAGCATTAGCCAACACACCCAGCTTTGATTCAACGTTGTGGTTTGAACCCAGGGCTTTGTACATTCTGGGCAAGCACTCTACCAACTGACACGTCTAGCTCTTTGTGGTGGTTTAAATAGATATGGTCCCCATAGACTTCCGTGTTTGAATGCTTGGTCCATAGGGAGTGGCAGTATTAGGAGGTGTGGCCTTGTTGGAGTAGGTGTGGCTTTGTTGGATAAAGTGTGTCACTGTGGGAGCAGGCTTTGAGGTCTCAGAAGCACAAGCCCAGGCTCAGAGGCTCAGTCTCTTCCTGCTGCCTGCCAATCCAGATTTAGAATTCTAGCATCGTGTCTGCCTGCCTACAATCATGCTTCCCACCATGATGATAATGAACTAAACCTCTGAACTGAAACCCACCCCCAATTAAATGTTTTCCTTTATAGGAATTGCCATGATCATAGTGTCTCTTCACAGCAATAGAAAGCCTAAGACAAAAGTACCAGGTACCAGGGACTGGGGCATTGCTATGATAGACCTAACCATGCTTTTGTTTGGAGGAATGTGGACCTTAGAACTTTGGATTAGAAAAGTAGTGGAATGCTTTAATTTTGGTTTAATGAGTCATACCAGTAGGACCATGGAAGACAGTGGTGCTGAGGGTGATTTGAACTGTGACCTGGCTCAAGAGATTTCAGAGGAAAAGAATGTGGCCTAGAGCTTCTCTTTTGATATTTTGGCAATACATAGCTGGTTTTAGCCCTTATCTGAAAAGTCTGCCTGGGGCTAAGTTGAATTGTTTTGACCAATGGCATTGGCAGAGGAAGTTTCAAAACAGCCAAGTATTTACTCTGTTTTGTGGTTACCAGTGTTCACTCTTGCGAAGATTTATAATTTATAAAAGCAACCTGAGCAAGTAAAATTACAAAATGTACAGTTCAAGGATAAAAGAGGCACCAGGAAGTACAATGGAGCTAAATCCTGTGTTCAAGGGAGTTGTGATAATCCCAGAGAACATCAGAGACAAAAAAAAGTACAAGAATTTTTAAAAAGAAGACCAATCAATTAAAAAAAAAAACATTTAAATTTCTTAAAGAAAACCCACATTCGTTTAAACCAGTGCCACAGAATTCTAAATGTCTTATTTGGGTATATTATGATCTGATTGTGTACATTCATAATTTCTTCATCTAATTGTATCAAACTCTCTTTGTACTGAAACCATTAGTTTTATTTTGTTTTAGATTCATTATACATTTTTTTGTAACATAGTTTCACTATGTGGCCTTGTTGGCCTACTGTCTCATAATTATAAAAGTGTGGCATAAACTGATGGATACAAAGTGGTTTTCTCTGCATATAAAGTCCTGCTGTGGAAGATGTGTCCCCATGTCAACCATGTTGGATTCATTTTTACTTCTTTCATTAAAAAAAAAATCACATAAGAAAGAAAGAAAGAAAGAAAGAAAGAAAGAAAGAAAGAAAGAAAGGAAGAAAGAAAGGAAGGAAGGAAGGAAGGAAGAAAGAAAATCCACATTCATGGTCCATCATGTAAAAGACAGGTCAAGGGAAAAAAAGACAAAGAAAACCAAAAGATGGCAAAACATCAATAAAATGATGAAAGAAAATTCACCTCAAATGAAAGATACAGAGCTTCAGGTTGAAAAGGTCCATAGTGCCTACAAGCGGGACAGCTGCCCCCCCCACACACACACACACATACAAGCACACATGAGGGGAGAAAAGTATTCTGGGAAGAAAGTAAGCATTATAAGGGAGCAAAGGGCTCACTGAGGTTCCAAATGTTCTTGTTCTAGTTTTTGTGTAGTGCTGGGGATCAAAGCCACGGCCTGGAACATGATAGACAAGTACTCTAGCTGTGAGTTACAGCTTCAGACCTTCAGGCATTGAAACAAGTCAAAGAAGGCCTGTCCAGTAGGGTGATTTGAGGAAGGGCCCAAGAATAGAGGGAAGGGGTTTCTAGGAATCATATGGCTACCAGGAGAAACCATCAGCCAAGCTGAGCACAACGTAGAAATCACCAAGGAAGGAAACTATAGTGCTTGGACTACCTAGAGGCCAGAAACAAGGCCGCAGAGGTGGGAAGTGCAGCTGAGGGGAGGGGAGGACAAAGGGTAGAGTACGGACACAGGTGAAATGGGAGAGAATGGGTATATAACTGAAAAACTAAAGGTCCAGGCTTTCACTCTGTGTAAGAATGGGAAGATTTAGAACACAGGACACTTTTTTTTTTTTTTTTTTTTTTTTTTTTTTTTTTTGGTTTTTCGAGACAGGGTTTCTCTGTATAGCCCTGGCTGTCCTGGAACTCACTCTGTAGACCAGGCTGGCCTCGAACTCAGAAATCCGCCTGCCTCTGCCTCCCAAGTGCTGGGATTAAAGGCGTGCGCCACCACCGCCCGGCGAACACAGGACACTTATTATAACCACAAACAACCTAACGTGTATATTCATGTCTAGGTGCTATACATGTGTATGTAAATGTATGTGCATGTTTTTTTTTAATTTGGGGGTGTGTTTGTTGTTTGTATGCATATATGTATGTGTGTACATGTCCTGGAACCTACAAACGGGCTAGATGGACTGGACAGTGAGGCCTAGTGCTGTACCTGTCTCCATCTGCCTAAAATAACAGATGCTCAATACAACACCTAGCTTTCCCCCCCGCCCCTTATAGAAGTTCTGGGAATCAAACTCAGGTCCTCGAGCATTTTCTCAACTGAGCCGTCTCTCAGCCTCTTATATATGTTCGAATAATATAGTGCAGGGGCTGGGAGTACAGCTCTGAAGGCAGAGCACTTATTTGCTCAGTGTGCATATGGCGTAGGTTTAACCTGCAGCCCCCAAATTAGTCATTATCTGTAAGCTAATAAATAGCAGCAAGGAGAAGGGTCTAGAAGCTAAGGCAACAATCCAGGTGAGAGATGATCATGGACCAGATGATCATCAACGCTGGATGATGCAGTGGGAAGTGGACAATATTTGGACATACTCTGAAAACAGAACAGGGTTTGCTGACACTTAGATATGGCACAGGATAGAAAGAGGAAGTCAGGCCGTTTATCATAAAGGGGAAGGCTACAGGAGGGCCGGGTTTAGAGAAGATCAACAAGATAAAGAGTTTGTCAGGTATTCAGGGCATCGGAAAAGCCTGTTAGAAATCTAGTACAGATGCCAGAAGCAGGTGACACAGGATGGATAAATTTGGAAGTCAGTGGTATGTGGCTCATACTTAGAGCTGTGAGAGAGATGATGTCATCAAGGAGTAAGTGAATGAGAAGTGTCAGGACCCTCCAAAGACATCGGGGGACTAACAACAGTTATTCCAGGGAGGGGCTGGAGGTAAAAGCTGACATCAATCCAGTCCTCGCCAGAAAGAGCAGAACTAGCAGAAGCAAACAAAATACTCCTGAATTCAGGAAAAAGAGGAGCCATGATCTGGGATAGAGAAGAGAAAGGAGGGGCAAAGGCGTGTTTGTTTATTTTTAAATTTCATTTCATTTCATTTATATTATCATTTTTTAAAAATTTCAGAATCTCTTTTCTGGATGTTACTGGCATTTTTGATCTTATTTCATATCTACAGTGCCTTAACCTTCTTAGCTCTTTGAAGAGTTTGGTGATTTAAAAAAAAAAGTCTCTTTTCTATTTTGAAGTTTTATTCTCCCCGCAGGTTCCTTTGAATCCTTCAGGTTGTATTGTTCTTGATTAGCTGAGTCCCCATCTTTTAGATTAAGGGCTTTCTCTAGTGGTCCCCAAGTGTCTGATCTCAGGTGGGAGTAGGGTGTCAACTAGCCACACCTGGCTTGTATTTCAGTTTTTAATTTTACGAGTATGCCTCCATATATGTAAGTGCACCACACGTGTGCAATGTCTGAGGAGTTACAGACAGTTGGGAGCCACATCTAAGTCCCATAAGCTAAACCAAGAGCAGCAAGTGCTATTAACCGCTGAGCCATGTCTCCAGCCACCCCAAAGTTTGTCTTAAGAGAGATGACAGCAAGCCTGTATGCTGATGGAGTGGCCTTGAGGGTTTCTGATGCTATACAGGAAGGAAAAGTATTGTTTAGAGTATTATTCTCCAGTAGGCAAGGGCTCAAAGCATCTAGCAGACCAAGGAATGAGGAGAGTTGGATGAGGAGAGCAGAGACAACTGATACTGAGAGAGGCTTGGTGTATAATGCTCAGAGGTGGGAGCCCATGGGAAGCCCTTACCGGTGAAATAGGATGCAGAGTCACTCTGGTAAGGAAGGAGGAGGCGGATGCTGTGGACTTGAAGATGGAAGAGACTGTGAAATAACCACAAGGCAAGTGAGTCAGCGAACCAGTGGAACATGACAGCTAGGTTGTGGCTCAGCTCATGTGAGCTCTTAGGACAACGGTGTAGCTGGTCTTTCCAGATTCATGTGCTCACATAGGTGGTGGCAGAAAACCAGTAAAAACAAGGAGTGGACTGGCCTAAACCAGCATGATAAGGAAGAAAAAACTGCCTAGGGGGAAAAATATTCTTAGGGGGAAAAATACAATGGACCATCGACTTTCGGCTGATTACCGAGAGAAATGAGACCACAAGGGTCATAACGGATATTAAACAAGAAGTACAGTTCATCAGCTCTTGCCAAAATAGAAGGCTCAACAGTTATTGTCAAAACAGGATTAAAAGTCAGCAAGATGGCTCGACAGACAAAGGTACTTGAAGCCCAGACTGACATGAGTTCAATCCCTCCGCTGATGATGTGTTTGATGCCTAAGACCCACATGTGGAAGGTCTACTGACTCTCCACATGTAGTGCACAGTTCAAGGCTAGCCAGAGCTACATAATGAATTCTAGACCAGACAGAACTACAGTGAGACCCTGTCTCAAAAACACAAAAAACAAAAAAACAAAGTGAAAGCAGACCTTAAGCAAGACCTTATCTCAAAACAAAAAAAAAATTAAAAACCCAGATACAATTCAGTATATAATCTTAGCCACTTCAAATGTTTTGATGTCATACAATCATCATAACATCAATGTTGAATATTAATTAATCTTGTCAAAATCACAACTATATTAAGAGACAGGAAGGCCAAGGGGAGAAAGCAAAAGGTTGAGGAGATAGGTGTGGAGAGAAAGCTGCTCAATCCAGGCAAATGTGTGGAATGTATCTACAATCCTAGCCATCAGGCGTGGGGGGGAGGATGGGGAGAGGATTAGAACGTTGAGAGGAGTATTGCATGCCAGCCTGGGCTGCACAGAGTTCTAGGACACCCTGGGCTGCATAGTAAGATTCTGCCCAATTTTTCTTCCCCATAAGGAAACCTTTGCTTTTATAATAGTCAATGGATAACAGCTAAAACTGAAGCATCAAGAAGTTGTTAGCAATTTATACAGATAGGTAGGTAGGTAGGTAGGTAGGTAGGTAGGTAGGTAGGTATACACATACATGCATACATACATGCATACATACATTCATATATGGAGATATTTGTATAACTATCAGTTAAAAGACTAACAACATCTCTGGGGAGAAGAAAACTGGAATGGAGTTGCTGGGTGTACCAGTTGCTTTCTGTTGTGAGAAAACACTGACCAAATCCAACTTGGGGAGGAAAGGTTTATTTGGCTCATGGGTTACGGTCCATCATTGAGGGAAGCCAAGGGAGGAATGCAAGGCAGAATCTGGAGGCGGAGACTGAAAAAGAGACCATAGAGGAATGCTGCTTACTGGCTTGCTCCCCATGGATTGCTCAATTGCCCATTTTATACAACCCAAGCCCACCTGCCCAGAGATGGTAGCTTCCATAGTAGGCTGGACTCACCCATAGCAACCATTAATCAAGAAAATGTTTCACAGACATGTCTACCAGCCAATCTGATGGAAGACATTTCCTCAGTTGGGCCTCCCTCTTCCCAAGTGACATCAAATTTTCAATGTACTAGCCAGTATATTGGGAGATAGGATAAATTTTTTCATTTATTTATTTATTTTTCCAGTGTTGGGAATTGGATCCTAGACTTTATGCCCACTAGACAAGCCCTGGTTTTTAAATAACAAGCCTTAAAGAACTCTTGGATTCTTTATCCTGTAGATATATACCTGATAAAAAAATAAATAAAACTGAAATAAAAAGGTGAATATTTAAACAGTCGATAATGATTCAACTTCTAATTACTTCCTGTGGGTTAGATTCCTAAGAGCAAGGTGAAATGCTCACAGTTTGTTTCCTCTCTCAGGAAGGATGCCATCTTGTTAACCGATGCTTTTGACTTCACGGACCATTGTTTAAACTCAGCACTCGGCTGTTATGATGGACACGTCTACGAACGCCTGTTTGAGTGGGCTCAGAAGTCCCCAGCCAATACTAAGGTAGTTGAGTGAAACCCATTATAAATTATGTAAGACAGCAAAGAACAAGCAGTAAATACATCTCAGTGTTTTTCCCCATTGTAATCGATTCTGCTTAGGTTGAAAAATCACTTGGCATAGCACATATGTTTAAAATACTTTCAGAGAATACATAAAAAGAAAAACCAGGGGTGTGGCCTGGCAGGAACTGAAATCAGCAAAATGCACAGCTCAGAACATGGAAAGGGTATTAGGAGAAAGGCTCATTTCTAAATTGTGGCTTGACATACCCAAAGGCATATAACACACAGCAGCAAGCTGGCTTTTACATTAACAAAACTAAGATAAATCACAGCAGTGCACAAAGCATCTTATTCCAGGCTTTTAGCTCTGTTTTATGTAGATAAGTGCACATTCAGAGGTGATGGGGAAATCTGAGGTACTGCCATCAGTGGGTAGGAAAAGCACAGCCATCATAAGGGGGTGGTAATGAGACTGTCCTGGGAGGGAATACAAGAACGCCAGCTATGCCAGCCTCACTGGGCAAATCTAAGAACATCAGTAGATACTGCACTTGGAATTCAGGAAGCCCATAGTGAATAGCAGATTTACACAGATAAATACAACATGGAATTTATCTATCTTTAGGCACACACACACAAGTTGATTCACAGCACTGGGGATATTAGAATTTATAAAGCAGTGTTTTCAGATGGTGAAATTCTCTTTAATCTAACTTCAGAAATATGTCAGAGAGCACAGTGACAACACTCGGGCATTCGCTAACTCTTTGCCAGGTGTTATTAGACAGCCTGTATTGTCACACATCAGAGCTTAGCTTAACATTCTTATCTGAAGTCAGAACCTCCAGGATGGCTGCCAGATACAAGGCTGGTCCATCTCACTTAAGCACCATCCACAAGCAGACCTGGTTTACGCTCAAGGAAATAGAAACCGGTGCTCCTTACAGTTTACTGCTCCTTACAGCTAAGCTACTGCTAGTGCATTACTCTAGACCTCTGTCCTTGCTAATGTTTAAATCCTGGCACAAAATCAAAGTTCTTCCCAAACCAGCCTGCTTCCCATGGTCCCAAGAGAGATCTGTGTCCTCTGGTGCTCAATAGAACCATTGCCCCGATTCACTGTCCACCTGTCAGCAAATGCAGAGACATATAGCTCAGGCCGGTTTAATTGGCAGCACAGGAAAACATTCCTCTCCCCTAGATGCCTCGTGGTCACTAAAGACTCTAGTGAACTATTTTGTTTTTCTTCATTCTTAAAAGTCTTTAGTCCGGAAACCATAGCAGGTTTGTAGAAATGAGCTGTGCCAACCTACCTCACTGACCGAGTCTGTAAATTGATGACATACTTCATCCCGTTCCTTAGATTCTACTTCCTTTGACACGGAAGCAGCAGTGCGCACGGATGCCACACACTCATCAGCCTGTCTTACGCTACCTCATTAAAGTGCCTCGGTGTGGCTCTTACATGCGCAGTTTAGGAATGTGAGGTCACAAATGACTTTGACTTCACTTTCTCAAAATGATACTTGGTTGACTGCTAATATATAGCCATGTGATCTTACACTTCTGGCTCCTTTGAAAAGCACCGACATTTTTAAAGTCTAAGTAATTTTGATCTGCCATAATTCTGAGGTGCAGCAGACATTTCTATAATAGAAGGTGTACTACAGATGTTTTAAATAAGTTAACAAGCAGCTATGCTGAAATACGCCCTATGGACACAAAAGTACAAGTGGGATTATATTTCACTGGTGTTCTGCTGGAAGTGAAGTGCCTCTTGCTACCTGCATGTCTTAGCTCTCTCTGTGTGGGGCAGGTTGTGCTGAGCTTTCTCCCTAAACAGGATATCAGCTCCCCTAGTATACTCTATGAGGTCTGCTTTTGGCTTTCTGACTGATCTAGAAAACTGCCACAGATGGATCTCCCTCCTCACTTGAAATCACAGCCATGCGATTTCTAAGGAAGCAAGGAGGAATGAATCATCAGGGGCCATTTCAAACCAAGGATCCTCCCCCGCTTTTAGTGTTTGTTTGAGGGTCTTGTGTATTCCAGGCTGATCTTGAATTCCTACTCTCCAAATGCCAGGATTACATGTATACATTCCCACACCCCAGCAAAAATCCTTTTCTCTCAATAATTCTACTGTAAAAACATGTCCAAGAAATAGTGAAAAGTGTTGAGCACATCTGGTTCACCCATTCAAAGGATATTTACTGTGCAAATGCTGGTGTTGAAGAAACAGTGGTGTAGACCTCTGTTAAGGACCTCATAGTTTTACTGTGGACAGGCAAAAGGAAATAAACAAGAAGATACCTTGGAAGACTAGGGTTTAGCTATGAAGAAAAGAACTCAAGACATTGCATTAGAAAATAATAGGATGACTAAAATCAGGAACAAGACAAGATTGTCAATGCTTGCCGTATCCATTCAATATAGGAAGTCATAGCAGAGCAATAAGAAAACTAAAGATAAGAGGATACAAGTTGGAAAGGAAGAAGTCAAAGTGTCACTACTTGTAGTTGATATGACAGTATACATAAGTGACTCCAAAAATTCTACCAGGGAACTCGTACAGCTGATAACACCTTCAGCAAAGTAGCTGGGAAAAAAAAGTAGCCTTCCTATATACAAATGATAAACAGGCTGAGGAAGAAATATTACTCAGCTGTTAAAAACAATGACAATGAAATTTGCAGACAAATGGATGGAACTAGGAAAGAAAATCATCCTGAGTGAGGTAACCCAGAACCAGAAAGACAAACATGTATGTTCTCACTTATAAGTGGAAACTAGCTGTAAAGTAAAAGACAATCATGCTACAATCCACTGACCTAGAAAGACTAAGTAACAAGGAGGGCTCAATGGGTGAAGTATGAATTTCTCTGTGAGAGGAGAGCATTGGGAAACAACTGAAATTGGCAGGCGGTGGGGGGAGTCTCAGGGATGAGCTAGAAACCTAACGCAATGGGAACTCCTAGGACTCCACAAGGGTGACCTTAGCTAGGACTCCTAGCAATGGGGGACACAGGACCAGAACCAGCCATTTCCTGCAACCACGCAAGACTTTCAGTGAAGAGATTGGATCACCTGCCCACATAATCTTCAACCTACAATTTGTGCTGCCTACAAGATGTGCTGGGGTAAAGTGGTACAGAAACTATGGGAGTGGCCTGTGACTGGTCCAACCTGAGACTCATGCCACAAGAGGGAACCCAGCCCTGACACTGCCTGGAGGACCAGGACCCAAAGCTGGATAGCCCAGAGACCTAGGATAGAACCAAACATGACTGAAAAAAAAATTATGAAACAATGCCTAATGATATTCTGCTATATGGATAGACTGGTAATTGTCATCAGAGAGCTTCAGCCAGCAACTGGTGGAAACATTAGGCAGAGCTCAGGGGATCCTGCAGAAGCAGGGGAGAGAAGAATTGTAGGAGCCAGAGGCGTTGACGACATTACAAGAAAATCCACAGAATCAACTATCCTGGGCTCATAGGGGCTCACAGAGACTGAACCGACACCCAAGGAGCCTGCGTGGGACTGACATAGGCCCTCTGCCCATGTTACAGTTAAAGCTTGATCTTCTTGTGGGACTCCTAACAGTGGGAGCTGGGGATGTCTCTGACACTTTTGCCTGCTTCTGTGACCCTTTCCCTCATACTGGGTTAACTTGTCCAGCCTTAATACAAGAGGAGGTACCTTGTCTTACTGGAACTTGATATGCCATGTTTGGTTGATATCCATAGGAGGTCTGTCCTAGTAGATGGAATTGGGGTGCAGAAGAGTGGGGAACTGGAAAGGGAGAAGGAAAAACCAGACAGACAGATAGACAGACAGACAGACAGACAGACAGACAAAAGAAAGACACTTAGAAGCTGAATATATAAGAAGGAAAACAGGAAATGCTGGGAAAGTTTATTCTGACACGAAATATTGCCTGATTCTACTTTCTGGTTCCTTGCCTTGTGATTCATATTCAATTTCAAAGACCCTCAGATAGTAAAAGGCTTTATTTGTATTACATTCAGAAAGTGAAGAAGCTGTAGGGTTTTCACTTAGTCAGCCATCTGCATGCACAAAGTCTGCCTAAGAAAGGATGCTTTTTGGAAGTGTTTACCATATGTTCACACCATGACTTTCAAAAATAATGGGAAAAATTAAAACTCTTAGGTAATGTTACTTTTTGAAAGTGAATACTTAATTTGAAAGTGAAGTCATTAATTCTAAAAGTGTTCTTTTAATAATGTACTTCTCATAAACATAGGAGAACCCTGCCTATAAGAAGTATATCCAACCACTAATGCAAAGCTGGAGAGCCAAGCTGTGAAAAGCTAAAGGATTCTGGATCAAGAAGCACCATGGCTTTATTATGGCACATATGCATATAAAGAATTTAGAGCACAGGGTGGAGTGCTGCTTGTTCAAATCAGTGAGTAAACTAGTCCATGAATGGATGTTCATCACATTAGTCTACTATTGAGTATGTTTGAAACTTCCCCTTGTCTGTTTGTACCATGTATTTGGCTAAATGCTAGAATTTTGCTTTAAATATAGCAAAAGCTAATAAACTTGTTACTACTTGTGTTATTTTTCTAGGGGGATGCTGGGACTAAAAGGTTTAAAGGCGTCAACAGGCATTCTACCACTGAGCTAACCTGTGGCCACACTTACCTTTAGCTTCCCCTAAGGCTTTACACGAACACACAGGAAGCCCTTTAAAAGTGTGTGCTATAATCTAAATCAAATATAGATGCTCAGAATGCAACATACCATTTTTTTTTCAAGTCAACTCTTCTGCATTAAAAATTAAGATTTCATAAATAGACAGAATTATCTCAAAATACTCAAATACAACCAAGCTACATTCTTCATTTCGTTTTCAATTTCACAACATAGAGCAGTTCTGACATGGCCTGCAGCTAACCTAACATGAACAGGGCCCTGGTCAACCCCTAGGACTAAGGGAAAAAACAAACAACAAAACCTGAAAACCCTGTTGCTTGCTTTTGTTCATATAAGCAATCATTTACCTGCTAATACTTGGTAAGCCAAAGAAAATTTACCAAAAGCAAACTTCCCTTTTGAGAAAAAGGGGACACAGAAGAGAACTACAAGCTTTCCTTTTTCACAAACTTGGAGCTAATATTACTCCTAGTTCCACAACTTTAAAAAAAATGTGTGTGTGTGTGTATGTGTGTGTGTTGTATGCATGCTCAAGCACATGCCTAAGTGGAAGTCAGAGGTGTCATAACTAGCTGGAGTTGTGGTTACAAGTGGTTATAAGCATTAATATTGGTCCCAGGAGCCAAATTCCAGTCCTATGCAAGAGCACCAAGAGCCAAGCCCTCCAGCCCCCTCTACAACAGTTCCAAACCCAAACCATCTTTCTTCATGATGATTTTAGCTGGCTCCACAGCACATGACTAACTGGGGTCTTTATTTAGGAAACCCTTTATTAGTTTACAATTGGAGCATATATTCCAAACAGTAACCTCTTCTCACCCGTTCATCAATACACCAAAGCTATAGCAACCTGCTAATAACATTAAGGTATCTTAGTTTGAAGATGAGGTAGTTTTGAGTTTTTGTGGTGATTTTGGTATGAGGTAGGGAGGGGATAATTTATCAAATCTTAAATTTTCAAAGAGACAATCTTGGAACAGTCGCACAGAGAAGAAGAAAAAGGTGTCTTGTCTTCCCTAGAGCCAAAACCACAGAGGTCTACGATTCCCCTAAAACAGGGAAGTCGCCACACAATGCATACTTTCAACAAAGAATATAATTTTCCTCTTACACAGCAATAAATACAACCCTTGATATTCATATTCCATTTTTTATTAGAGTTTTCTTTCCTGGTAGACAGTACCCTTAAGAATGAAACTGTACCAGGCATAAGGTTTCTACCACAGAGACATTTCGTACTGAGAATCCAATATAAATATTTCTAGTCAGACATTTCCATGGCTACAGATATTTGGTTGCTTGATTTATATGCATAGAAAGAAACAGTTGTTAAAACTGTAGAAAGCAGTCCTTAACAAGTACCTTGAGATGACCGGCCAGTCTTCCTTTACTACTACCACTGCCTACTGGTCTGGAAACTAGGTCACCCTACATGATAGTCTGATCTTTCTCAAAGACATCATAAATACCTTCTTTAATCTTTTATTCCTGTATTTTTAGCCTTCCAGTCGAGTCAGGGACCATGTTATCAGAAATCATTTTAGCACTGTTAAGGGTTGATTATATACCATAATGATTTTCAGATCTCTTTTTATAAAAAAGGTTTCTAGAGACTCTGAACAGGCACATGCATACTTGGGAACAAACAGGGAGGAGACTGCTCACACATGAAACTTCCTTCTGGTCCTCAATTCCATCAAATAAATACAAATACTGAAGAAAAAAAAAGAGGGCCCACACTAAAAACAAGAACAGTCTCTTCCATATCCCAAAACGTGAGCTTGCCGGAAGTTCTCTGAGGGCTAACCATAAGTCAGTCATCCGTTTTGCGGGCCAGTCTACAGAAAGTCCAGTTGTGCTCTACTGTGTTCTCATTGGCCCGCTCACTCATGTGATGCACCCGAGTATTGCGGATCGTGAAGCCTTGCTTTGTGATATATTCCATCAGGTGGACCCGGAGGGAAACTTCCTGGTGGTAATCACATGGTCCAAAGGTGAAGGAGACCTGGCAGTCTCTGGTGTCCATCATGTGCTTATTCCACTTGGTAAAATAGTTTGAGATGCCTTCTAGTAAGGAATGGACCTTGGTGGTGATGGTTAATTGTGTTATGATGACAGCCACAGGATTGGAATATTTAGAAAGCTTCCGAGTACTAGACAGCTCTACAACTTCTTCAAAAGTATCCATAGGATACAAAGGCTTAGGGTCATTGAGACACTGAATCAAGGGTTCAATCTGGTAGAAATCAGCCTCTTTCCGAAGCAGATCAAACTCCTTAAAGTCCAGGGGGAGTGTCAATTCTGAAGTCCGTAAGAAGTTGAGGACATATCGGAAAAGTGGTCCATCTCGATCAATGAAGTAATTGCCTTGAGGGTCTCGGGCTGTGGGGAAGTCACCCCCAAACATAGCTCCAAGCATAGAATCCGGGTAGCGCGTCAGCGTGGTAAGAGACGTCGTATACAAGTGTCCGCCTACATTTAATGTGACTGGGTCAGTCATCTGCAATTTTTAAAAATCTAATTAATTACCTGAAACTTTAAAATCTTAACAAATTAAGAAAATCAATACTAACAAGCAAAACACAAACCTTTTCAAACTAATATATCTGGTAGCACTAGGGGACAAATGGCTTTACTTGCAATTATAAAACCCACCCAGGAGAAGGGCTTCAAAGTTTGCTTTCAAACAGAATAAATCTAATCCTTCAAATGTTTACAACAAGCCTGCCAGGTGTGACCTTTAGTGTCATACAGGGAAGACCAGAATCTGAGGAGCTTTTTGGGTCACATCTGCCTGCTTCTACTTCCCCAGTGCTGAGATTAAAGGTGTGAGATTAAAGATTAAAAACCTTCAGTTTTTTTAAATTTATCATAAGCTAGAATATAAGAATAATCTGATAATGTAACAATAATTAATTTAGAGATTCTGTTGATTTTTTTTTTCCTCAAAGGGTCACGAGATCTAATTTTTTTTTTGAGACAAAGTTTCACATAACTTAGGCTGGCCTCACACTCACTGTGTATAGCTAAGGACGGTCTAGAATTCCTGATTCTCCTGCTTCTGCCCCCCTGCTAGGACAGTGCTGAGATCACAGGTGTGCACTGTCACATCCAGCTGTGAATATGAATATATATATTCATTTATCTTAAGTGTGTGTGTTGCCTGTGTGCATGTATGTGTACCTCATTTGGGCTAAGGGTATGGCTCTAGGAACTGGGAGTTAGTGGTGGTTGTGAGCCATTGAGTAGGTGCTAAGAACCAAACCCAGGTCCCCTGCAAGAGCCTAAGTGTTCCTAACTGCTGACCCCTCTCTCTATACCAAAATGTATTTTATAAACAAAAATTTGTTTAGAATCAACCTTAGTAATTTTTTTCAGGGAAGCAACAGTTCCTTCTTTTCTGGTTGTTGTTGTGACAACATCTTACTATGTGCATAAAGCAGGCTAGAAACTCACTCTACCTCCCAGGTGCTGACATTACAGGCCTGTGCCACCATGCCCCGGGAGTAAGTTCCAAACACTAGATTAAAATACATGATTTGGTGAATCCAATAGAGCCCATCTTCTAGACCCAAACTACCACATGTCAAAGGGCTGGGAGCAGCTTTGAACTGTCACATGTGACTGTGTAGTCATTTATAACATTAATGTTGTAATCTGACAAGCTTCTCAAAATAACACACCTTCAGCTTTAGAAATCCTATTTAAGAAAATACAAGAAATGGTCTTCAGGTACTAAGAAAGCAAAATATGTCTTACCAGATAAAGAAGAAAATAGGGAGACATGGACACATGTGAGAACTGCATGTCAGAAGAAACCCTTTCTAACTATTAACCCCTTTACTACAATAAAGCGGTCTCCATGCCATTATCCATGGGCCCTTTAAGCATCACCATCCCATGAACAGAGAATTTAAAAAGCAATATACACCAAAGACCAAAACATCATGGTGTATCTGAAGGTCGTGATTACGAATAGTTACTGTGGGAGCAGGAGAGATGTCAGGAGTTAAAAGCTATTTGCTAGTACAGTGGACCTGAGCTCCATTCCAGTGGCTCGCAGCAGCTCCAGGAGATCAGACGCCCTCTTCTGGCCTCTAAGGGCACTGCGTGCACTGCTTCCCCCACTCATAATAATTGAAAAAGGTTATTTGGAGACTATGCATTGAGTCCTCCACTAAAACGTCAAGCCAAATAAAAATGCCCTTCCCCAAATACATCTGTGGAAACTAGATAAAGCTGGACAAATTCATAGTTTTCATCCTTTAAGATAAGTCTATGAATGCGCGAAGACAAAGACATCAAAATTCTTTGCCAGCCTTCAAAGTGAAGAAGCACTCACCATATAGCCCCAGTCTCCATTATCCATCTGCTCCAGCACAGTCCTCAGGAGCCCAGGAGCCAGGAAAACTCTAGAAAAAGAGAAGCAAACACATACCCGTGAAATGGAGAATAAACGCTGTTCCGCCAGATGTAGTTAGTCAAACCTCATAAAACTGTTCATATATGGCCAACTGGAACCTACAGCAGGCCAGAGCTGTGGGAAGAAAGCCATGCCATGCTCTGTGCTTACCTCAGGAGCCCACCGGGCACAAAGAACTGGCCTACACTTGGAGAGAGAGGAAGAGATCTGTTATCTGGGCTGACAAGATGGCTCAGTAGGTAAAGCCACTTGCCTGACAACCTGAGTTTGATCCCTGGGACCCTCATGGTGGAAAAGAAAACTGACTTCCACACATGTCCTCTGAGCCCCATACTCACTCCCATGCACCCACACACATGAAATAAATGTCATAAAAAATTTACAAATTTTGTCACTCCCCCAGAGATGTAATTTTTTACATTTTCAGAGAACATCGTGATAAGGTCAATGACCTTCATCACCAATTTTTGATCTTCATCAAACAGGTCATGTAAGGGAAAAGGAGGGACATTCCTGTGGATCAGCATGCCAGCTGTATAAACTAAACATCTCAGTAAAAGCACTTAAAATCACGAGCTTCAAAGTAACAGTCGTTTTCCAAGAGAAACACACCAGAATATTATTATCTTATAATATAAAAAAATCAATCAAGCTTTTAATAATGATGTATTTCTCATTGTACATAAAAACAAACAGAAACCAATTTAAACAACAAACTGTTAAAGCACAATTTGGGACAAAAAAAGAACCTTACAGAGCTGACTGAGGGTCATTCAGCCAGCACCATGGAGAGCCAGTTTTAGGCCACTGGCAAATGCCTATGTACTAATGATGCCGGCTTCAATCTGTTTTTATCTACAATTCAAGGGCATTCCAGCAGTTGCCCAGCTACTGAACTGCTTTCATTAGTTCCCTCTATCACACGTATTCCCCTAAATCAACCTGCTAAGCAAACTGCAGAGCAGATTTAAAAATCACTAGCAAAGAAGGCAAGAAACGTGGACCTGCCGGTATTCGCCCATGAAAGTCTCTAGCTTTGTATGTGGTCTTTGAAGATCCGTTTTTCCCACTTTTAGAGGAATCTGGCCCCCATTTCCAGAACAAGAACAAGCCCTGGCTACAGAAGATCACAAAGGCTCTTTCTCAAAAGGTCACTCAGGCATGTAGAGAACATTTGCATAGCACAGCAGGGGCTGAAATCAGAGCCTGCAGCAGCTATTTCTCTACCTTTACAAATTCTTCAAAGCAAACAAGCTAAAATGTAGCCCCTAGGAGAGGCAGTCAGCTGCCTTTCTCCACTCCAGGCAGCTGGCTGCAGGCAGACAGGACTGCCCGTACTATAGTGAGATAACAACAAATGTAAAGCCAGAGCTATTGGGATACTTTTTCATCCCTCTGACTTACTCCACAAACCCCATCTGATATAAATGGAAGAAATGAGCCTTACCAATGTGTCAGTTCCATTACAGATAACAACACATCAACAATGGAGGGAATTAAAGGCAATTCCCAATACTCAAAGTATTCTTTCCTAATTGCCTCAATAATCATTCAGCCAAAATTATGTAAGGTCCACTATCACAGGGCAGGGGAGCCCATGTGAAAACTAGATACACAGGAATAAGAAAGTGTAACCCTGACCCTCGTGGAGTTTTCAATCTACAAAGGAAGGCAATATGCAACAACTGAAGTCCACAACATAATTCCTACGAGCTACATAACAGGATAAACTGAAGGAGCTCTAAGAGGAAGAGACCTAAACTCCAAACAAGAAAATGGAGGGCTTTAGCACAGAGCTTGTTCAGTGAACCGCTGAAAGAAAAAGTGACCAACCTGAGAAGAGACTCTAGAATTAAGCAACAATTTAAATAGGCAGGGATAGAGCAGCCTTTCTGCTTGTAAGCATACACACACACACACACACACACACACACACACACACACACGTTTAGAGTTATAAAATAAAGAGGCAGGATAGACCACAAGACTTGCTCACAGCCCCACATCTGCAGAATATCTGAACGATAACTTGTGTTTGCAGAGTCCTAGCCTAGATTTTCACAAAAGCTCCCTCCTGAAGTAGAAATTCAAAGGAGAATCCAAAAACCAAACAGTTGAAAAGCATCAACTTCAGGCTTCCCATAACCAACTACTAACCCTATCCACCTAGCACTTTATTTACAATTTAACAAAAACTTGGGCTAGTCATAATGAGCCTGTAAAAATTCCTACCACTAAATAAAAATGGCAGTAACCTATTCATTAGCGCAAATAATGGCTGCTGTTCCATCTTCAGCGACAGAAAGAATTCTAGTTCATGAGCATTCAAATGACTAATAAAGAATGGAAGCCCAAAACACACACACACACACACACACACACACACAATCAAACAGCTCTTATGCCAGTACTAACCTTTCATGTTTGTCTTCATGCCTAAATCAAAACATGATAACTACTTATGCAATCATCAAAACAAACAATCAAAAAATCTGATATTTCTGTATCTCTTCTACAGCAAAAGCCACGGTCTGACTAAAAACATATAACAAACCTCAAGCTTAATAATTTAGGAAAGTAGTCATTTGAATGTGTATATGTATATAATTTTTATTTATTTATTGTATGGGTTGGAGGCTGGGGATGGGTATGTAGTGATGTACACCTTTGCTAGGAAGCTAGCCCTATGATCTAAGCCCAGGTTTGTTTGTTTCTTTTCTCTTTCTTCCTCCTCTTCCTCCTCTTCCTCCTCTTCCTCCTCTTCCTCCTCTTCCTCCTCCTCCTCTTCCTCCTTCTCCTCCTCCTCTTCCTCCTTCTCCTTCTCCTCCTCTTCTTCCTCCTCCTCCTCCTCCTCTTCTTCTTCTTCTTCTTTTTCTTCTTGTTTTTGTTTTTTGAGACAGGGTTTCTCTGTATAGCCTTAGCTGTCCTAAGAAATACGTTCTGAAGACAAGCTAACCTCGAACTTAGAACTCAGAGATCTGTCTGCCTTTGCCTACTGGAGTGCTGGAATTAAAGGCATGTGCCACTACCACCTGGTCAAGCCCAGGTTCCTTAAAAAGCACTTCAAGGCCTTATAGGTATATGTAAAATACATCAAAATAAAAATACTAGTCACTTCCAATATAGGCTAGCAAAATCTATTTTAAAAAATTATACTAAATTGATCACTAATAAAGTCAAAATGGAGGGAACAGTCTTGATTCATTTAAAATTGATATATGCTCCTTCCTTACAACCCAGAAGAAAGAATTTCCAGACTAGCTTCACAGTATGGTTCTCCTAGAGTACTAACAATTCATTTCCTTTTCATGTTCTCTCCTGCCCAGCACAACCTCCAGCGGAGGGCTTAACAAGACGTTTAAATAACCACAAGCTGGTGACAGAAGGCCTTCAAGTGGGCATCAAACAGGCAGATTTTACTTGAGAGAAAGGTAAAGAAACATGTAATGTTTCATAAAATCTGTGAGACATTCCTCTTAAATTTCCTTTAAAGGTGTTTCCCTCCAAGTGACTTTCCCTTACTAAAGATCTTTCTTAGAGCCGTGACTACAACAATGACTATCAAGTTCAAAGAAAGGCTTTCTGACTTTGTAACATCAGTTTACCTGAAAAAAACTGATCTTCGATTCAAATAAAATTATGATCCTAAAGACTACCATGCTTGCACTTCGAAGGTCATTTGTAACTGATGTATAAACTCTGACAGTATGTTAGCAGGCAGTTAAGAAAAACCTATCCTGAAGAATTTCTAGAAGCCTAAAAAGAAGTTATTAATTTACTGACCTATCGAATCTGAAGAATGCACGATACAGCAAGTAAGTTAACAACTTAACCCGTGAGAACCTCTCTAACCACAGCAAAGCTGCACTAGGGGTTATGATAAGACAGCACAAATATTCTAGACTCACTTCTGCTATTTACTGACCAAGAAGCTCAGGAGCACAATTCCTCCCATGTTAACAGTCTATGTGCTGCAATGTTAACCTTCAGATTTGAAGACGTAACGATACAACTGTGGTCACTTCCTTCCCAGGGTTTCTGGGTAGCCCTTCCAAGTGCTTTTCTACTGAAACCTTTGTGCCTGGTATCCCAAAATGAAGACTTGGTAAATTTTCTCTCTCCACCTATACTTACCTTCCAAGTTGCCTTTGTACTGAGTTTCTCTGTTCTTGGAAACGTGGGAGTTTGAAAGTGAAATACTTTTTATAGTAATTGGTTCAGTGGCATCTCCAGGCGTCTCCTGAGTTAATATCCACATACAGGCCAGCACAAGTAGCCAAGCGCACAAGGATAATGGGATTATAAAGCTAAATTACCGCTAACTAAACCCCTCTCTCAACCACGTGGGCTAGAAGAAAAGAGACGTAGGCAAAAAGGAGAAAGTCTTACAAGAAATCATGAATCTTCTAATAGCATCAAACCAGACTAATATATACTAATATATACTCTCCAGCTATAGTGCTATCAGTCAAAAATCATAAAATTCTACTTCCCCTCAGTTTCCACTAAAATGAGGTATTATGACCTTCCCCAAAGTAACCACACCATTTAAGCACAATAGAGGTAAAACTGGCTGACAGGGCAGTGAGGAGTGGAGCTCTGGAGTCATGTGCAGCAGGCCAGCAAAGAAGAACTATGAGAACCTGAGTATATCGCTCTTTCCTACCGGCAGCACCAAAAATAAATAAATAAATAAATAAATAAATAAATAAATAAATAAATAAATAAGTAGCTAAGTCAGACACAGTGGGCAAACATGAAGGTGAAGGCCGGTCTGTGCTCCCAATTCATCCCAGCCTTCCTTTTCCCGGAGTTCCCTCAGCAGTTGTGGTAAGAAAAACTAAAGGTAAAATGATGTCCAGCGCTCACAGAGACAAACAGACACGTGAGCTCTCGGAACTTCTAGAAAGCATGACTCAGGGTTGTCTCCAAGATAAAGCAGAACACACACATATGTGTCCCGTTTAAAATAGACCCCAACTCTTAAAATACAAGATACAACGATGGATTCATAGGCGCGACCATAAGACTGCTTTCCATGCTATTGTTTCAGCTACAATATCCTTTAAGAAAATTCGAAATACAAAACTTACTATGGTACTATGGTTATCTTTCTACATAGGGCATTACAAAAAAAAAAAAAAAAAAAAAACCACCTAAGAATCCGTGTGGAGGCCCCTGGTTTTCATCCAAAGGGGGATTCTTCCACCCTACCTACCTGCCTACTTAGACCTTTACTCTTTTGAAAACACTTCTGGATTTAGGCCTGTGCTACCCCAACATCATTCCCATACTAGAATATTTACAACAGCGAAAAAGATGAGCCTGCCAAGGGGACTACATTGGAGACAGTTGCTTAGGCTATCCCAAACATTCTTAGTCAAACCAGGTCACCCCGGTCTATTGGTCAACATCACGAAATCCTGCAACCAGGTTTATCAACTTGCCGTGTGAACTGGTGTACAGAACAGAAACATGACAACTTCAGCAGAATATCCAAACAGGATCTCAGTCACGTTTCGTTTCCCCGTCCCACCCCCAGACACGGCCTCCGCTGCCATCGCCCAGCAGGTGCTGCAGGGGCTCCCCACGACCTCGCCAAAGATCACCTCTGACACCCAGCACTAAACGCCAGTGACAACCCGAAATCCCAGTAAAAAGCTACAATTTGTGCAGAAAACCAAAAAAGCAGGGCTGTAAACTAGGGCAGTGGAGGCTAATAAGCACCACTCCCCAAAAAACAACCCTTTGCCCCGCAGAGCCCGCCGGTCTCCACTCCGCGGTCGCCCGCAAGCCAAGCCCGGCCGGCCACGCGCACAGAGCCCCGAACCCGAGCCGGAGCCCAAAGCCCGCTGCGGCCGCGCGTCCCCGATTTCCCCGCCCAGGCCCCGCCGCGGGCTCGTGCCAGCCCGGGGACGCGCGGCCGCCACCCGCTGTTCTCCTCAGCCCGACTTCCCGCAGCCCCGACCCCGCAGGCCCCGTTCCCGCCCCACTCACTGCGCGAGCGCGGAGGCGACCCGGCCGGGAGACGCCGGCGGCCCGAGAGCGCGAGCGCAGGGACGAGCGAGCCCGCGCCCCGCGGCGGCAGCGGCGGCGGCGGCGGCAGAGAGGACGACTGAGCCGGCGCCCGGAGTTGCGGCTCCAGCTGCCCGGCGCGGGCGGCGCCTTCTAGCAGAGTCGCGGCGCCGAGAGCGCGGACGCCCCCTATCGGCGGCGCGGGGCGAAAGCCGAGAAGCCGGACCTCCGTGGGCACTCTGGGCGCTGCCGGGTCGGCGTGGTCAGGCGGGCTCTGCAGCAGTCCCGAAGCCCCGCCTCCGGCCCGTTCCGATCCCCGCCCCGCCCAGGACTCCCGCGCGGAGCTCCGCCCAGGCCCCGCCCCTAACTCCCCTCTGCATTCAGGCTGTCCCCGCTGCCGCCAGCAATCTCTTCTCTGCTTGCCTGGGACATCGTCTCCGCAGCTGTTTCTCCTCAGCGGTTTTCACTAAGTTGATAGACCTCATCGTATGCAGGGCTTGAAGAGTACAGCAGCCACCCAGATCGAGGCAAGTTCCAAGACTCAAGAAAGCAAACAGTAGTCAAAATAAGACAAGTTCGAATCCTGTTGGGAGCAGTCCAATAACTTATTCTGCCTTGGAGAATAAGGGAAAAGGGACTCCTGCTTTCAGATGTGACGATCTGATATATATGCTTATATATATGATATATATGGCCAGAGCCGCTCCTGGCCTTATATATAAGGCAGGCTGTTCTGTAACGTAATGGCTTGGAGGGCCCACCTATCCAAGGCAGCGAAGAGCAGCCAGTTAGAAGGGCAAAGCTAACTAACAGCCTGTATTAAACCTCTGAGGAGCTTAGCCTGGATGGGACTGGCAAGGATAATGTCCTCACTTCAGGAAGGACATCAAGGCTGCAGAGCTAATTTGACTCCATGCATAGCCGAGTTCCAAGAGCCGTTTACTTCTAGCTAGCCGGATCACAATCCACTTCTACATGAGTGAAAAACCACTGGCCTTAGAAACTCACCCGGGCCGGACATGGTAAAAGTAATGCATACCCTTAATCCCAGCACTTTGAGGCAGAGGCATGCAGGTCTCTTGTGAGCTCTAGGTTAGCCTGGCCTACATAGCTGAGCTCTAGGACAGCAGAGGCTACATAATGAGACCCTTTTTCAAAAGAACAGAACAGAAACTCTGTTTACACATCTGCATGTTTGTGAAGTGGTTCTGGAATCTAGTTTTTATAAATATGATCATCATCTAATATTCTATTTTTCTCCAAAAATCAAATTGGTAGGGTTAAATAAGGAATGTGGAATACAACATAATGGGTGGCTACGTTGACATCTAAGTGAGGATACAAACTAAGTAAAAATACAGGGAAAATGCTTCTGCAAATGAGGTATACAAAATAATACATACAGTATCCTAATGTTGATTTTTTTCCTGTTTATGTTTGTTTGTTTGTTTGTTTTGAGTAGCCTGGCTGTCCTGGAACTCACTCTGTAGACCAGGCTGGCCTCAAACTCAGATATCTGACTGCCTCTGCCTCCCAAGTGCTGGGATTAGAGGTGAGCATTACCACTTCCTCACCTACCCAACCCACCCTCCCAACCCTCACTAACATTGTTTTTTTTTAAAAAAAAAAACAGTATACATAGACAAAAGTTTTTATAAATAAAACATTGAACATGGTATTCTAAAGTAATAGGATAGGATACAAGTGTCAGTAACTTCTAAATAGATTTTCTCAAAAATTATGTGTATAGATGTTTTGCTTGCAGTGTATGGAAACTGCTACCTGTGCTACCTTCAATTCCTGTGCAGCCCAGAAGATGGCGTTGCATCCCTTGGAACTAACCTTATAGATGGCATGCTTAGCTACCATGTGAGCTGAGACTAGAACCCTAGTCCTCTGGGAGATCAGCCATCTCTCCAAGCTCTACTTATTGCTTCTTAATGTTCTTCTGAATTTTATTTATTTTCTACAATATGTGGATATTGGACTTACAGTCAGAAAAATACAATGAGTATGGATGTTTGTCTTTGTGGTAGTAAAGATTGAATCCAGGACAATACAAACTAAATACTCTCTGCACTGCTAAACTATACCACTTGTCCAACAGTGTATTCTACAAAAAGAAAACATAGAAATCACTGAAGATCAACATCTCTATAACCTGGTGTCACTACAATTGAATTGCTTTTGGTTTACTGGTATCTCTGGAAAAGTTACCTCACATATGTCTCCAAATAAAGACCATTTATTTATTTATTTATTTATTTATTTATTTATTTATTTATTTTTAAGACAAGGTTATCACCAAGTAGACCAAGTCACAAGGTTATCTTCCAAGTCACAGAGATATTCTTGCTTCCTGAGTGCTGAGATCAAAGGCATACACCACCACGCTTTGGTAGATCTGATAATTCGTGTCTTAAAGGTTATATAGATATTATAAACTACATTTTTAAATTTATAGCTTAATAAAGTCACTTTAATTTTTGTATAATAACATTTTGCTCAGCAGACTTAACTCTTAGTTTTAATAAGACTAGAGGTGTGTTTAGATTTTTTTTATAAATAACCACAGAGTCCAAATATAGTGACCATTCATAGGTCCTACCTAGTCTTTATCTATTTTTTTCCTTTTTATGTTGACTAAGTTCACCCACATTGAGCTGAATTCCACCTGTGACAACAGGCATCATTAACTGGGTCTTTTGCTCCTAACATGTCATCAGTAAATATGGTGGCAGCTATCAATTCTGACAGAGAAATCTTTATAGGGTTAGGGAGCATTTGCTTTGCTGTGAATGGATGCTAATATAATGAGTTCCAGTCTTGAGTTGTTAAACCATCCATACATTCTTGATGGTGTATTAGTTTTTCACTATGTTGCTGGATTCTGTTGGCTAATTTTGTATTTAGGATTTGGGCTTCCATTGTTATGAAAGAGATGGGCCTATTTTCTATATTATTCTATATTTGTGTGGTTTGAGAGTTTAAATTAAGACACGGTTATGTGCAGCAGAGTATCTTCTCTACAACTGGGGTTCTCTGTAGTCCTGTTCTTCCATAAACTGTCCAGAGCTCCTGGTTTAGGAGACTGAGGATGGAAAGACTACACTAGAAACTGTTTTATTCTGGTCAGTTTCAAGTTTGTCAGCCTGTGGGAGAACTATCTTCAGGCTGGCAAATCCTGACCCACACACCCACACTGCACTCGGTGATTCCTGGGCCTCTGTTTTCCTGGTAGCCTCTAGTTATCAAGGTACGTATGGTGAAGAGAGTCTGGATGGTCTTGTTTGCCCTACAGCTGGGTAGCCTGGGAGCGTTTGTTACTATGGCAACTACAAACACTATAGGAGGGAATCCAGACCAACAGGCTGTGGAGAAGGCAAAGTGGTAAAGAAAGCCACAGCTAATGAACTTGAATGTAGAATTCAGTCTGCCATTCTGAGTCTTGCCCCACTGATGGCTGGTGGACCTCACCTCCCATGTGTCAGAGGATGTTATGTCTTCAACTGTGTTCCCAGGATCCCTCCTCTACTGCTCTGGATTTGTGTGCCTTACACTGTCCTTTCTAACTAAGGTGGCTAACGGATTCTCTCTTCTGGCCAGAACTCCCAGGGTCCATTCCTGTATGTAGCCCTTTGGCCTCTCTGGATTGGGCTCTTGCACGGTGCCTCTGCCTCTGCTCTCCAGATAAACAGCCTCAGGACTCGACCTGACGCTGACCAGCAGATCTCTCCTTTGACCTCGTGTCCCCTCCCTTTATTCTTTTGCTATACATCTAGCTCCTATACTGTTAGTTCTCTCTCGCCTGCTGACAAATCATCTCAAAAGACAGGGATTTACAGCACCTGTTCATTACTTATAGTTTCTGGGTCAAGAGCTGGCAGTTCAACTGTCACCATGGTAAACGGTCATCTGAAAGACTACAAAATCTACCCCCTTATTCATGTGACTTTTATCACAAAGCATCAGTTCCTCGTCACATGAGCCTCTCCTGACAAATGTCATTAACTTAACCTCAAAAGTGGCATCCCCATGTGGCATAGTCTCACAAACCAATCGTTGTACAGCATAAGGGGTGTGACCAGCAGGAAGCAAAGGTCATTAGGGCTTGCTCTGCAGGCTGCCATGACTGCTCTAAGGATTTGTCTCACCTTCCTACCATACAGATGAGGGGTAAGAACATCATGAAAGCCATTGGGGCTCAGTATGTGAAGGGAGCTTTATATCCATCTCTGCTTAGCTGGTTTTTCCTCTCCCACACCCTACCATTTGCCAGACCACCCCCAGCTTCATCCTTGATAACTGCAAACCAAACCAGACTCTCCCACCATCTTCCAACCTCCTCAGCCCCCACTCAGCTCAGCAAATGGCACCACTGTCCTGCCATCTGCCCAAACCAGCAGCTTTGAGTCATGCCTGCTCCTCCCTCCCCCTCACTTCCCAGTGCCAGGAAGCACAGGCCTGCCAAGTCTCCCCCTAAGCATAGCCAGGATCCATCTCTCCTCATCTCTCCTCCTCCCTCTTCCCATGCACCGCTGATTGTGCCAGGCCATGCCACCAATGATTCCATTATGGACATCTGCAGAAGCACTCTCTCTGGTCTCCTTCATTTTTCTTGCCTCACACCTCCTCTGTCCTTTTCTCTTTGGTGTGAGGCACCTACACAAAGCTGCCTGTGTCACCCTGCCCGCTTTACACTCCTGCAGTGCTTCCCCAGACCTAGCCCCCTCTGATGGAATCTGGTCCCATTCACCCATCCAGCCTCATCCTCCCCATCCTTTCTTTTGGTTGGGCCCTTGCCTCTCTCACAGTTCAGTTGCTAAGACCTACAGCCCATGTGTCTGTGTCAGGGACATCATGGACAAATCTGCTGTCTCCTTTGTCCAGAACACAGTGTCCCAGCCCTTGAACTTCTGTTTATGTCTTCTCCCTTCATCATGTGGTCACTTGCTGACCTCCCCCAAGAGTCTCAAGCTGAGCTATAAGTTACTGCACGGGAGGGACCTGCCTTCCGTCTTTATGCCCCTCCTTGTCAGTTGGACTGTCAACTCCAGAAAGACAAAAACTGCATCTGTGTGATTTAGCACCATACAAAAAGAATAAGACACACAAGTGCCCAGTACTTAGCACATACCCAACAGCACATGACAATTTGGGACATTCTCTGCCTTGCTGTTTTTTCTCAGGTGCCTCACACTCTAGCAGAGGAGACAGTGTTGATTTCATTAGATGAGTCCTGGGACGACCCCCCTAGCACGACCACCACCACCACTACCACCTACCAGCACTTCCAGGTCTACCCTTCCCTTCCCTTCCCTTTGTTCATTCGGCTAACTCCTATTCATTCATCAATAATGTGGCCTGCTAGATTTAGCAAATGAAGACAGGACACTCAGTTCAATTTGGAGTTGAGCTAAACAACCTTTTTAATATAGGTATGCCCAAGCACTGTGCTAAATACATCTTGTTTTTTGGCTGGCAGCCACATCAGGAATCAGCATCACTGCAAAACCTGGCAGCTTGGCTAACAATGGTGATAGAGATGAAGGAGAAGAAGAAAAAATGGCTCCCCTGCTCACCCTCTACCCCCACCCCAGGCTCCCAGACTAACCCCCAGCATGACCCTTCAAGCACACACTGTGCCTGTGTGTTGACATCATCTGTTGCCAGTGAGGTCTGATAACCTGGATTCGGCCTTAATCTTCATTAGGAGCCTCTTTCATAAAGAGCAACAAAGGAAAAGAAGCAAAGAACCCGCTATAAAGCCCACAAGCCAGTCAAGCAGAGTGTTCTGGATGGCTGCTTGCAGGGGACTGCGCTCCCCTGTTAGCCTTGTATCTGTCTCTCAGTCCCACCACCCTCCACCTCAGAGCATCAATGTCCCTGTGAGGCCGAAATGACACAAAAAGAACCTGTCCAGGTCCCTTCCATTTTCCAAGTCAGTCACGTGAGCATGAGAATTGCAGGCTCCGTTGGGAACAAGGCCTTGAAGACAGCAATGTGGGGAGGCTTTCCCAGAGGTAAGCCTGTAGGGCCAAGCTGCTATGGAAATCCAGCAGAGTAGCCAGATGGCTCAAGCCACACTCTCACAGTGACTCACAGTACCTCCCACAGCCCCTCAGAACTGAAGGCTCCCTTGGGACCCCAGGAAGGAGAAGCCCCACTAAGGCAGCTGTGCATGAATTCTCTGGACTCAAGATTTGGCTAAGTAGCTTCTGTCTACCCATCAGCCAAGCAGGAAAATCAACAGCTCATTCTCTGTCTCTCTTTTCCTCTCTCCTTCTCTCCCTAACTCTTCGCTCTCTCCCCTTCCCTTCCCTATCCTCCGCTCCTCTTTCTCTCCTCCCTCCTCCTTTCCTCACCCCCTCCCTCCCTGCCCTCTTCTTCCTCCCCAACTCTTCCCTTCCCTCCTCCTCCCTCTCCCTGCTTCCTCCCTAACTATCTCTCTCTCTCTCTCTTCCTCTCTCTCTCTCTCTCTCTCTCTCTCTTGCTCTCTCTCGCTCTCTCTCTCTCCCTCCTCCTCTCTCTCTCCCTCACCCACCCCTTTTTCCCAGTCTCTTTGTTCCTGGTGTTACGGTTTCAATAACTAAGGTTGGTAAGTGTCCTCTAGCTGTTCAAACTCAGAAATAAATTCCCAAGCAAACCCTTCTCCTTCTCTGTGGCTGGTTGCTGGTCCCAGGCTCTTTCTACATTTGTCACCACCAGCAGGACAGCCTTCTGGCAGAAGGAACGCCATAGGCAGTGGTTTCCAACCCCTTTCCCACTTCCAGCCATGGAGCCACTTAGGTGAGTTGACAAGAGTGTGTTTCCTTTTTATAAGATTTCTAATTACCTGCTGTTCCCTGCTTTCTCTTTAATCAGCTTCCAAAACTCTGCAGGGAGCTACAGAACCAGAGAAGGGAATCTGGTTCTCAGCAGTATGAGAGCAGGGCCTGTGGGTGTCCTCGGATGTCACCATCTCCTTTACCATTATGACTTTCCATAATTATAGAGAATGGCCAGGACTCTGAAGATCCGGTTTCTGTCTTTAGCCCCGTGAGTGTTTCCACGTGTCTCGTGGTCTTGACAGGCCTTCCGTGTCACCCAGAGACTAAAGCTGCTTGGTCACAGCGTCACCAGCTGGCCTGCAGAAGGCTCGTGAGAACTCCAGATTCTGAGTCTCCTCTCAGGCTGCTCCAAAACCCACACACATGTCGGTCTCACATTTACAGCCTTGCTTTGCCTTCTTGCCCGTCCTTACCCACTGCACGACTGTTAGCTTAGCCAGAATAAGTTCATTTGCACAGTCTGCACTTGCCTGTCCTTTCCATCCCCTCTCAGGCTTTACCTATCCTGAAATTCCCCCTTCCTGCCTATGTGCTTACGACCTCCCTCAAGCAGCAAGGGCCACCCATACATGCTGGACACCTCAAATGCAAGAGTTCTATATGATACTGTCAAAACACGACTGCTGTTGTAGAATTCAGGACATAGCACCTTGGCTGAAGGAATTCATTTTGTCTTGTTTTTGAGATGAGGACTCATGTAGTTCAGCTGGCTTCAAACTCACCCTGTGATCTAGAGTGGCCTTAAAGTACAGCTCCTTCAGTCTGTACCTTCTGAGTGCTAGGGTTACAAATGTACACTAGTATACCCAGCTTTCAAGATGAAAGCATTTAAGAAAGTCAGGTACAGGAAGGGGCTCACTTGATTCCCTAAAGCAGTTGCTAAAGCCCACATAGGAGAACTGTTCTCGCTTTGCCTCTGCATCCCAAACATGAGGAATCTGAAGAGCTGACTTTGGTAGGTTCTGTCACTGTATATTCTTCTGTCCCAGCACACTTTCCAACGTGTTTATTCTTCATCAGACTTATTGTAAAACACTCATGGCTATGGAGCATGAAGACCTAAGTTTGGATCCTCACAGCCCGTGTGAAGAGCTGTGTGCGGCAGTGTGTGCTTGAGAGCACAGTGCTGGAGAGGAGGGAGACAGAGGATGCAAACCCCTGAAGCTCACTCACGGGCCAGCCAGTCTAGCCAAACTGATAAGCTTCAGGTTCTGTGAGACAACTGGCTCAAAATAATAAATGCAAACACATCAAAAAGATCATTCACCATGATCAAGAAAGCTCTAGTCTAGAGACACAGGGATGAATCAATATATGCAAATCAATAAATGTTACAAATTACATGAATGCACTCAGGGCAGAAATCAAACAGTCATTTAGACATCCATAGAAAAGACTCTTGGCAAAAATTCAACACCCCTTCATGTTCTGGAGTAACTCAGAATAAAAGGAACATATTTCAACATAATGAAGGCTATAAACAACAAACCTATAGCCAACATCATATTAAAGGAAGAAAAACTCATATAAAATTTCATCAAAGTAAAGTCTACTTTTCCAACTATTATTCAATAGGCTACTGGAAATATCAACTACAGCAAGAGAAGCAAATAAAAAAATACAATTAGGAAGGAAGACTCTGAAGTGTCTTTATTTGCAAGTGATATGATTTTATATATAAGAAATCTAAGCACTTAATTAGAAATGACAAGCATTGTTAGAAATGTGTAGGATACAAAGCTAAGACATAAAAATTAGTGACTTTTCTACATACCAACATACAGAGAAGGAAATCGGGAATGGTTCAATCCATGGTAGTCTCAAACAAAACATCTTAGAATAAGCCTAACCAAGGAGTGAAAGTCGTCTATAGGGAAAAGTTTAAAATACTGAAGGAACAAATGAAAGCAGACATATGCTTATGGCCATTTGTGAAAATAGCTATCCTACCAAAAGTAACCTATAGATTCAGTGTACTTCCAACCAAAATTCCAAACCATGTTTTGCAGAAATAAAATGAAATGAAATAAGACCTTGTAATTCTATGAAAGACCCCAAAAAGCCAAAGCAATCCTGAGTAAAGAGAGCAGGGCTGGGGCTGGAGAGATGGCTCGGTGATTAAGAGCACTGACTGCTCTTCCAGAGGTCCTGAGTTCAATTCTCAGCAAACACATTGTGGCTCACAACCATCTGTAATGGGATATATGTATATATATATATGTATGTATATATGTATATATGTATATATGAATGAAAGAGAGAGAGAGAGAGAGAGAGAGAGAGAAAGAGAGAGAGAGAGAGAGAGAGAAGGGCTGAAAGCAGATGATTTAATTATATCACCAAGCAACAAAGACAACATGGTATGAGCACAAACATACCTAGATATCAATAGGTTAGAATAGAGGATCTAACCAATTCCTCACAATACAGCACCTTATGTTTTACAATGATGCCTAAAATACATATTGGACACAAAACAGCATCTTCAACAAATGGAAAACTGGATATTTGTACATAAGAGAATAAGACTAGATAGATCTGTACAACTTTATTTTTTTGTTTTTTTTGTTTTTAGGTTTTTTGAGACAAGGTTTCTCTGTGTAGCCCTGGGTGTCCTGGAACTCACTCTGTAGACCAGGCTGGCCTCGAACTCAGAAATCCACCTCCCTCTGCCTCCCAAGTGCTGGGATTAAAGGTGTGCACCACCGCCGCCCGGCTCTGTACAACTTTAAATGGATCATGATTCTCAACATATGACCTGAAACTCTGAAAGGACTAGAGGAAAAAGCAGGGAGTACACTTCAACATACAGGCACAGGAAAGGACTTTCTGAATGGGAACACATTTAGGAAATGACAGTCAATGATAACAAATGGGACTGTGTGACATTAAAAAGCTTCTATACAGCTAGTGAAACTGCCAAGTAAAGCGGTAGACTATAAAATAGAAGGAAATCTTTGTCATCTATACATCTGGCAGAGGATTGTATCTCAAATGTAGAAAAAAAAACTCAAGAAACTAAATGTCTTAGTTAGGGTTTTTCTGTTGTGAACAGACACCAGAACCAAGACAACTCATATAAGGGCAATATTTTTGTTTTGTTTTGTTTTGTTTTGTTTTGTTTTGTTTTGTTTTTCAAGATAGGGTTTCTCTGTGTAGCTCTGGCTGTCCTGGAACTCACTCTGTAGACCAGGCTGGCCTTGAACTCAGAAATCCGCCTGCCTCTTCCTCCCAAGTGCTGAGATTAAAGGTGTGCGCCACCACTGCCCAGCAAGGGCAATATTTAACTGGGGCTGTCTTATAGTTTCAGAAATTCATTCCATTAACATTAAGGTGGGAGCATTTCAGCATCCAGGCAGGCATGGTGCAGGAGGAGCTGAGAGTTCTACATCTTCATCTGAAGGCTTCTAAGAGAAGACTGATTTCCAGGAACTAGGAGGAGGGCATTAAAGCCCACACCCACAGTGACACACCTATATCAACAAGGCCATACCTCCTAATAGTGACACTCCCTGGGCCAAGTATATTCAAACCATCACACTAAACATCAAGAAAACTAACAACCCAGTAGAAAAAAGTGGGCCATGAAACCGAACCAAAATTTCTCAACTGAGAAATCCAGGGAGATGGTTCAGTGGTTAAGAGCATTACTGCTCTCTCAGAGACCCGATGCCTCCATATCCTACTACAGAGATAAACACTTGCCCATCTATAGTCACTGCTGCACTGTTCACAATAGCTAGAAAATGAAATCCACCTAGATATCCATCAGCTGATGAACAGATACACAACGGGATATTAACTCAGCTGCAAAGAAAAGTGAAATTATGAAATTCACGGGATCTGGAAAATGATGGACTAAGAAAGACAAATACTGGTTTTCTTTCTCACATACAGAGCTTAGTTTCAGAGTTTTAGATTTGTTGCTTAGTCTTAGGTATCTGTAGAAGTCAAAAAGCTAGGAAAGGCCCATGAGGGTGGGAAGGGGAAGGGGCTTTAAAAGGGAGTAGAACACAAGCGATGTGTAGGTAGATAGGGAATCTGAGGATGGGGTGGGAGTCAGAGGATGAGGAGAGGATGAAGCTGGGGAAAATGCTTGGGTAAGAAAGTTTAGTCAGGGATGGGATGGAGTAGAGGGAAGACGGGTAGAAGAAGGATTAACCAAACTGAGGGTGTATGAAAAGTCCTAAGGATACCCACTACTTTGTAAGCTACTTTTTTAAAAATCTAAAGAAGTTTAAATGGAGGTAATAATCATGAAGATCCCACAAGGTATAGACTATTATTATTACAAAAGCAAAACAAAAAATAATGCCAGGCATGAGACACATCAGTATGACCCCCTAAACAGTACAGGTTGTTGATTTCATAGTTCTGGAAAGTCCAATATGGGCTGCTAGGGGGAAAAGTCATCAGTGGTCCATAGCTGACATGGACCCTGAATTTATACCAGTTCTCCCAGCAAGGTATGCCAACTGGTGAGACAGTAGCTTGAAAGTTACAGGGTTAACCAACCAGTGTTTTGTATTGGATTTAAGGGCAAGAGGGAAGCCATGCCTGGTGCTGTAAACCAGGTCAAAACCCCAGGGCTCGGGAGGTCATAGGTCATAGACAACCGAGAGGAATCTATTTGTTAAATGTTGTGAAACTGCCTTCTAATATTGATTTTAATTCCCATAGATCAGAGATCAATGCTGTTCTTGTCCTTGATCCCAGAAGCTTCATTTTGCAGTAGGCAGAGATTCAAAACCAGTGAAAGTGCTGAGAATTAAGATTGTTGCATGTCTGCCAGGTGGCAGAGACATGAGGATTTCTGAGTTCAAGGCCAGCCTGGTCTACAGATCGAGTTCTAGAACAGCCAGAGATATACAGAGAACCCCTGCCTAGAAAAATCAAACCAAACCAACAACAAAAAAATAACCAAAATCAAACAAACACACACAAAAAACCCTCACAAGATTGTTGAGCACTCAGCTCTAAACAGGATATCAATCATAAACCCCACCCTCAAGGCTCTGGGAACACCAGGGAAAATGGGAGAAATGGTTTTAAGGTATCCCGGATGGGGATCTGCTGTGAATTGCTGTGTTCAGGACACTACACAGTACATGAGTTCACTCATAAAGTAACAGAAGAGAAGCTATGCTTAGTTACCTGGGTTCAAATCAGTGACATTTCCAAAACGGATGGGGAAGGAACACATGAGGCTCCGCCCACTACCTGAGGCGCTATCTGAGGTTAATGGTGGCTGGGGAAGGGAGAGCCATTTCTCTTCAAGGGAGTAGCCACTGGTAAGTTGCCAATAGGTCAGTAAATAATCCTGCACCTATGTGTATCTGAGCAACAGTAATTAAAATCAGTGGTTTGATTTCTGTTTTGTTTTTTAAAAGATATGAAAATAGGAGGAGAGATGTATCAGGAAGAATTCCAGGGGACGTGGGAAGGGAACAGAAGACCTGATGAGGTGATTCTGATCAAAGTACAGCATATACATGTATGAATGTGTCAAAGAATTAACTTTAAAAATTATTTTTAAAAAAGGTGAGGAAACAAAAGTTCTTTCAGAAAGAAATCCAGCATCAGCTTCTTTTTTTATAAAGATTTATTTATTTATTTATTTATTTATTTTTGTGTATATGAATACACTGTAGCTGTCTTCAAACACATCAGAAGAGGGCATCAAATCACATTACAGACAGTTCTGAGACACCATGTGGTTGCTGGGAGTTGAACTCAGGATCTCTGGAAGAACAGTTAGTGCTCTCAACCATTGAGACATCTCTCAATCCCCTAGCATCAGCCTCTTGTCTACAAACACACATACAAACAAACAAACACACACACACACACACAAAATACCTCAGGTCTTTACTTCTTAGATGCTCCCTCATCACAGAAAGCTTACAAGAAATACATGTGTATGCTTTCCTCTTGTTAGTCTGTGTAGTTTGCTACACAGGACAAAAGGAAAGAGAATTTTCCTTCCCTGCAGGCACCTATGCAATAAAGTTTATGAAGCTGTCATAGCATAGTCTCTGTCAGTGTTCCTGGAGCTCCTGAAATATGGTACAATGGCCATTTTACACCTATTAGAATGTCCTTAGGGATTCTTGATAGTGATGGGGTTGATCTCAATGGCTAACAGTGGACCCGCCTTGTCATCTCCACAAGCAATAAGCACATCATGAGGTACCATAACTATAGTAACTGTGGAAGAGCCACGTTTTGGGTTTCCGACATCTCACACACGTGTCATTTCTCTCCTGTCCTTGACATCAAGTCTAAGATGACTGGTTGAGATCCCAGCTCGTTCTCTGCCTCTGCTATCAGCACCACAGACCTAGACCCACTCAGAAGCTTGTCAGTCTCAGTTTCTTCAACTGTGGACCGGAATAAACAACTCCTATTCAGTATTGTTATGACAGTCAACTAGGACAATTGAGAAATAGAAAAGTTTGATAATGCAGCGCCTGGCATGAAGTCAGTGCACAGCAAATTGGTGGCTCTTATTATAATAACTAATTGCTGTACTGCTGATTTGAAAGGATAAATATAGAATTGAAGCCTTGGCAGGCAGCAGGGGAACCAGGCTGAGAGAGGGGCTGATGACTTGACTGTTCCAACCAGACCTCTTGAAACACCCATTTATTTTGGTTGGTCGCTCAATGTTGTCCATGTTGGTAATTGCTATGAATAATTAAGGGACAATGGTTTCCCGTGACATTCTTGAGGCCTTTTTGTGATTAGAGAAGTTCATCTTTTTATAACTCTTTCTGTAGTAAGCCACACAAAACCTGAGCCTTAACATCATAAAACCAGGTTTGCAATGAGATGTAATAAGACAGGAAGTAATAACTCAGTTTCGTTAACTACTTACGAAGTAACAGCTGGGAGAACTGATGTTCTCGTTTAACTGGATAAGTTTTAGTAAGTTTTGTTATGGAGGTAGACTTGAGAAGGAAATATGCACAAACCACGAAGGACTACTTCAGTAACGCTTCACCAAGTGAGCATCCCTTTGTAACCACACAGTCAAGAAATAAAACATCACTGTATTCAGAAGCCCTTCATATCCATTCCCGGCAAACTTTCCCCAGAGCTATATTAAAGGCATGATGGTCCCAGTCTTGTCATCACTGGGAGGTACTGGAACCTTTAAGAAGTGTGGCTTGGCACTCCATCTTTCAGTCAGGAGGTGTGCCCTCTCTTCCCCAGGATCCCCTACCTCCGCCCTCACACACACACCCAAACACACACAGGCTTTTTTCTTTCTTCCTTTCTTCCTTTCTTCCTTTCTTCCTTTCTTCCTTTCTTCCTTTCTTCCTTTCTTCCTTTCTTCCTCTCTTTCTTTTCTCTTTCTCTCTCTCTCTCTTTCTCTCTTTCTTTCTTTCTTTCTTTCTTTCTTTCTTTCTTTCTTTCTTTCTTTCTTTCTTTTCTCTTTTGCTTCCTGGACACTAGGGGAGCAATTTTGTCCCACCAATCATTGTCACCACAATATGCTGCCTCATCATAGGCTACAAAGCAACAGTCAATCAGGCTGAAACCTCCAAAACTGTGAGTAGAAATGGCCTCTTCCTCTAGAAGTCGGCACTCTCAGACATTTATTGTAATGACAGAAAGCTAATTAACACTGTAAAGTTTGCCGGGCAGTGGTGGCGCATGCCTTTAATCCCAGCATTTGGGAGGCAGAGGCAGGCAGATTTCTGAGTTCGAGGCCAGCCTGGTCTACAGAATGAGTTTCAGGGCAGCCAGGGCTACACAGAGAAACCCTGTCTCGAAAAAAAAACCAAAAAACAAAACAAAAAAAAAACACTGTAAAGTTTTATTTCATTTGAAACGTATACAATTGTGCAACCATCACTATGTCCCAGTTTTACAGCCTTTCCACAATTGTAAGCAATTCCCTGATTCACAGTCCTCTGTACTGAAGTGACAGCCTTGGTCCTGGGCAAGCACTAATGTCTTTTCTCTCTGAAGAACGTTGCCATTGCTAACTAGGATTCTCATTCCAATGGGAGAACACAAGCATTGCCTTCTGTGTGGCAAGTGGCTTTCTAACCACAAAGTCTGTTGATCAGCATTTCCCAAATATGGCATATGACACAGTTTTAGATGGTAGGCAGACAACTGTAGAATAACCTGATATATGTTTTTTAGTAAGTAAAGGGGGAAATTTTTATAAACTCTAAAGGGAAACTAGTTGGTTAAGTGTTTCTAATAAGATACATGAACTAAGTAGCAAATGGAAGCTATGGTGTCACAGATACTACTGTGAAATTTGGAATATCCTTAAAGGTTAATATAAAAAACCATGATGACCAGGCATGGTGCACATCTTTAATCCCAGCACTTGGGAGGCAGAGGCAGGTATAGCTATGAGTTCCAGACCAGCCTCATCTACATAGCTAGTTGTAGTTCTAGGACAGCCAGGACTACACACAAGAAAAAAAAAAAAGCCAAACTGTCCCAAAACAAACAAATCAACAAAAAAGAAACATGATGAATAACAATACAGATAGAAAATGAGATATAAATTTTTCTACAAGTGACTGGTGCCAATAAAACAGCAAACTTCCATTCAGCGAGAGAAAGAGAAACAATTCCTATGAGCCCTGAAAGTGTGCATTTATCAATACATAGCCTTTAAAAAACAATCCAAATTTTATGTCCACTGAGATATTTTAACATTTTTCACTGAGAGCCTTCTATGTGCTAGATGTTAGATAAATGTTCATTTAGAAATTCTACTTAAATGTCATTTTATTTTTATATTATAAATAATTCTTAAAGTCAAATCAACTATGAAGCTTGGCATATTAGCTCATGTCTACAATCTTAGTACTCAGGAGATTGAGGCAGGAGGATTGCTATGAGCTTGAAGGCAGTCTAGACTTTACAGTAAGCTATAAGACAGCCTAGGCATCACTGTAAGATCTTGTCTCAAAAAAAGGGGGGGGGCGTGGTGCGTATGTATTTAATGTGTGTGTGTGTTTGTGGTGTGTGTGTGTGTGTATGTGTGTGTGTGTGTTTGTGGGGTGTGTGTGTATGTGTGTGTGTGTTTGGGGGAGCTAGGGAGATTGTTAATAGCACTTGGTTATAGCTCAATGGTTATAGCATTTGCCACGTATGTCACATAAATGCCAGGTATGTGTGTGTGTGTGTGTGTGTGTGTAGACCTGCCTGTAATTCCAATCTCAAAAGTCAAAGATAGAGGATCCTGGAAAACAAGCTGCCTAGCAAGATTAGCTATATCAAGCTCTGAGGGTATTGAGAAACCCTGTCTCAACTGAATAAACTATAGCTACTGAACTAGCTATAGAGAGTGACTCCTGCTACCAACTTAAACTTCTACATGCACACACATGTGTGCCTACACTCATACAAAAACACAAATGCAACATGGACACACCACACCATACACACACACACAGACACACATACACACACACATACACATAAAAAATGGAAAATAATAATTGAAAAGACAATGTGAAAGAAGCCTTAGAAACGTGACAAAGTGCTGGGCTGTCCCTTCCACAACCCAGGCACTGAAAGGGATGACGAAGCATGCAGGAGAGAGCCCTGGCCCTCAAAGAGTGAGGCCGCCGCTGAGAAGTGGTGTGAGTAAGATCAGTAATAGGAAAGCATGAGGAACAGTTCCCAGGGCACACAGTCACAGGCAGCAGAACATGGTCACGTACACTCGGGCCACTATCACAAAGACTCTGGGTTAACAAGAAGACCCATGTGAAGGATGTGAAGGAAAGTGGATTTGACTGATGGTGGATTTGGCTCCAGGAGGAGATAGCATTTTGGCCTGGAGAGTAGAAGGCTGTGACAGTTCAGCAGAATCAGAAGCATATTGGAGGGCTGCATATTCCAGCATCCCTCAGGCCACCCACTGGTTCATGCAGAGTGGTGAAGAGCAAAGAGTGGGTGACAAGATTGGAAACGCTGGTATCAATCTTGACCTCCCACAAACAACTATGGATGATTGGACAATAGATATAAAACAAGTCTGCTGGGTACACTAGCACGCATTTCTAATTCCAGCATTCAGGAGGCTCTAGTAGGAAGATCTCAAGTTCAAAGACAGCCAGTCTCAAAAAAAGAAAGAAAGAGAGAGAGAGAGAAAGAGAGAGAGAGAGAGAGAGAGAGAGAGAGAGAGAGAGAGAGAGAGAGAGGGGCAAGAGGAGGAGAGAAAGAATGGAGCAATGAGAGAGCAGAGGTAGAGAGGGGTATTGATACTTAGCCTACTTTGATAAAAGGATAGATAGATGCACAGATGTTGGAAAACATGGAGATCCAGTCCTGTGGCATAAGGAGGTCTAACATTAAAGTTAAGTCTTAGATATTTCCCTAATAAAAATTATGGGAATGACTCAAATGACTTACTAAGGCCCTTGTCGCCTTCCCACACATATGTAGCAGCTGGGCAGCTTAGTCTTCATGTGGGTCCCAAACAACTGGAGCAGGGGCTGTCCCAAAAGCTGTTGCTTGTACATGGGATATGCTCTAGCTAGCCTGCCTTGCCTGACCTCAGTGGGAGAGGATGCACCTAACTTCACAGAGATTTGATGTACCAGGGTGGGGGGATACCCAGGGGAGCCCCACCTGCTCAGAGAAGGGGAGGAGAGATGTGGGGAAGGATTGGGGGAGGGGCAGGCCATGGGAGAGGTGGTCCGGGAGGCAGTAAGTAGGATGTAAAGTGAATGAATAAATAAATAATAAATATTCTCAATCAGCCTTCTTTTTACAGGTAACAGGCATGTTTTCTGCCTATCCCTGAGTAGTAGTCTTCACTTTTGAGAAAGAAAATCCACAGGATTATTCCAATAAACCAGTCACTTCCTTCTACAAGAACTACAAGGTAGCTCCTTACAGACTCTGTGTGCCCACTCTGTTCCCAAGTATAATTCCCATGTGGCATGCGGTCCCTCATCCCCAAGCCTATGTGACTAATAAATGCTTATCAGTCTCATCTGTCAGGGGCAGCAGTTGTGTGTTTGGTCATTCTAGTGCCCTCAACAGGAATATTCTCACTCACAGGGTAGACAACAGAACCAAAACAATCCAGTTTTTCTGTGCTAACAGAGACTCGATTTTGTTCAAGAAGCTATCCTTCCCAGCATGACCCAGGCAGTGGCCCTCTCCTCCCAGGCTCAGAGATATGTCCTAATTGTTCTAATTCCATGTCACTGGTCCCATTGCGCTACAGCAGAGGACTCGGTTCTCTCATTAAAATCTCAGTGAGACCCGATGGATGACTTCTGCGAATGATTTTTCAGGTTCTTGAGAGGGGAACACCGACATGAAAAAGATTCCCTCTGTGTAAAGTAGCCCTCTTATCTGAGGCTTTATTGTCTTCAAGCAACCATGTCTAAAATACTAAATGGAAAATTACAGAAATGAACATCTCATAAGTCTCAAATTGCTGCTATTCTGATCATGAAATTTTGTGTCAACTTTCTCTGACCTGCATTGTCCAAGTGCTGGGATTAAAGGAGTATGCCCCCACACCCAGCAGCTTTCTCTTCTTTCTCATCTTCTTTAGAGAAGATAGAAGCACCAGCCTCTTACTTTTTTTCTGAAACATTTGATGTGCATACAAAATTTAATAGCAGTATTCAAGAAGCAGAGGCAGGTGGATCTCAGTGAGTCTAAGGCCAGCATGGTCTACATAGAATATTTCAGGACAGCCAGAGCAGAGAAACATGTCTCCAACAAAAACAAACAAACAAAACCCACAAAACTATCTGCAATGCAAAACTAGGGCTACACAGATGATTCAGCTGTTAGTGTTTGCTGTGGAGTCTTGAGGACCAGAGTTCAGATCCCAGAACCTATGGTACAAGCCAGACATCCTTAACCTTGGCTCTTAGGAAGACCAGCATGAGGTGGCAGGAGCTGACTGACCTCTTGCCTAGCTGAGAAAATACAAGCCCTAGTTTCTGGGAGAGACTTGTCTCAAAAGAATAGGCAGAGAGTGACAGAGAAGCACACTTGATGACCTCTTTTGGTGTCTGCATGCACAGGCACAAGTACAAACAACCACACACACAGATGCGCATATATACATACATTGTACATATACATTGGTTTATATACATGCACGCATAAACAAATAACTAAATATGTACTTTTACATGGGATCAGTGAGATGGGTGTACAACACACACACACAGTTGTTTTTCAAATAATATGAAAATAAATGTAAGGTTGCTTGAGATGTGCAGTAAATTACTCAGTTAACAGCATTTATTGAGCTTGTAGCACTGCCCCAGGAGCTGGGAGGACTGCTGGGTAGTATGTTTTATTGTCTACAGAGCAAACAGCAGGACTATAGTACAAACTGCCGCACAAGATGAGACTAGCCATCAAAATGGAATTTCAAAGCCCCCTAGCAGGCTGACAGCTCCAGTAATTTAACAAGTTTAAGATGTAACAACACTGCTCATAAATATGACTTAACTCTGGACTCAGGAAGCCTGGTGTTCAAAGCGCTCACCACTTTCGTGTGACCTTGAATGAGTTTATCCTACAGAGCATCAATTTTCTGTTCTACAAAAAGGAAATAATGTTTCATTCAAAAGGTTACAGCTTCAGGTCCAGTTTGGACTCAGCAGATATTACCAAATATTACTTTTTTATCTTTGTGCAAAAGTGTAGATGCACATGCACAGTTAAGCACATGCGCACATGTTAAAGCACCCTTGGATGCTGTTCCTTAGACCTTTGTTTTCTGAGAGAGGGTATCTGGAGCTCACCAACTAGGCTAAGTGGCTGGCCAGCAACCTCCAAGATCCCACCTGTTTCTGCCTCCCCAACACTAGGATTACAAGTACACACTACTACCCCTGGCTTTGTGTGTGTGTGTGTATGTGTGTGTGTGTGTGTGTGTGTGTATGTGTGTGTATGTGTGTATGTGTGTGTATGTGTGTGTTTGTGTGTGTGTTAGTGTGTGAGTGTCTGTGTGAGTGTGTATGTTAGTGTGTCTGTGTGAGTGTGTTAGTGTGTTTATGTTAGTATGTGTGAGTATGTGTGAGTGTGAGTGTGTGTGTGAGAGGATGTGTTAGTATATGAGTGTGTGTGAATATGTGATAGTGTGTGTTAGTGTATGTTAGTGTGTGAGTGTGAGTGAGTGTGTGTGAGAGAGTGTGTTAGTCTGTGAGTATGTATGAGTGTATGTGTGAGAGGATGTGTTAGTGTGTGTGTCTGTGTGTGTGAGTGTGTGAGTGTGCGAGTGTGTTAGTATGTGTATGTTAGTATGTATGAGTGTGTGTGTTTGAGAAAGAGAGGGTGTGTTAGTGTGTTAGTGTGTGTGTGAGTCAGTGCATGTGAGTACATGTGTGTGTATGTGTGAGTGTTATGGGATCAGAACTTGGGTCCTGTGTTTGCACAGTAAGTGCTTTACCAACTGAGCTATCATCCACTTAAAAGATAATTTACTGCTATCTTAAGTAGATATCTCCAGTGCCCCATGTAGAAACACAGAGCTGGCACCAAAGAAAGAGCTGGCACCAGACTTGAATCATGGTGGAAGGTGTTGATCCACACTGCTGGTTCTTTCTGTGTTTGCCTTCTTCACTTCCAATGAAAAAGATAGCTCTGCCAGCCATGGTAGCCCACGCCTGAATTTTACAGCACATGGAAAGCTGAGGCAGAAGAATCAGGGGCAATTCAAAGCCAGCACCTAGGCTGCATACTGTGTCAGAGACTATCCTTGGCTACATAGCAGGACCTGGAAGGGGAGAGAGGGAGGGGGAGGGGGCTCTAGGATACTGTCTAGAGTTGGAAGCCTGTGAAAGGCGTTGCAAGCAGTGTCTGGGCAGCCTCAGAAGGGCAGGAATGTAGCAGGGGACCCCAGATCCCAGAGGACCACTGAAGGATCAAGAGACACTTCAACCAGCTACAAGGACTGATGACCCAAAGTGAACACTTTCTTCTCCCCTTCCTTGGCCTCACCTCACTCTCAGGACTGTGTGAAACCCACACACAAAAGCCCTCAGTCAAAGTTTTTACCTCAGACTAGCATGGTGGAGGCCTGCTCAAGTTTAGCACTAGAAAAGCAAGCTTTGTTTCTTACCCAGTGGTGGACTGGACTTCAGACCCGTTTCTGCTAGTATGAAGAATTCTAAGTTGCTTGTTCCATGAGACAGGATAGGTAACGCAGCTCAGCAAGGAGTAGCAGAGCTGACAGAGTCACTGACTGGTCACTAGGAGAGTGTCCTAGCGGCCTGGTCCAAGAGGCTGCTGCTGTGGGCTTGAGCACAGACAAAGAAGCAAGAGAGAGCACGAACAAACAAAAAAAACCTACTGCTGTTTGCTGCAGTTCACACTCAAGCCATATAAATGCTGAGATTGGAGTTAGCAGCTCGAGTTTAGCAATTAAAACTGTTAGGCAGCTACACCTTCTCTGTTTAAAGTGAGGAAGGCATACGGCTTGTGAAGCTGTGGATTTGACACCACAACCTTCTGTACAAACATCTGACTCCATCTGAGCACACGGGGGTGGTATGCTCAGGTTTCATCGTTAACCCCCCAAGCCTGCTGTGAATGTCTGTTCCTTCCCAGAAGCCAAACGAATAAAGCAAATCTCTTTAAAGCAGGACCAACAGCCCTTAAGCCTCAGTTTATGAAGGTTCAAGCCCCAGAGGATGCCCTGTGCTCCGGCGGTGCACTGTGAGGGGTGAGCAGCCAGAAGCTAGAATCAGTGTGCTCATAACCATGACATTTACATTCTGAAAGCCCAGGGGAATGGGTCTGTGAGATGATAGAGCTTTTTGTAGAGCAAAACCTGGGATATGTTCAAGTCCCTGAAACAAAATGGTACCCTTCTCTGCTGCCTAGTAGCAAGTCTATCTGAAAGGTCAAAGGTCAGAGCAGGGGAAATGTTACTGCTTCAAGGACAGTGTCAGGGCTTGTAGGGCCCACTGTAACATCTTATGCATTAGTAAACTCAGGTCGAAGGGAGCTAGGAAACCCCAGCCAAATAAGTCACATTGCAGACTGGCCCGTGAGCTGTGATGGCAGACTTAGATCTGTTCATTCACTTAAAAAAAAAAAATCCTTTGACTGTTATTTGAAAGCCTCTCTGGTCCTGTGGGTCATGATGGGATGAAGCAAATATTTTCCAAATTAGTTCTCACCACCATCTGGGAGCAGGGGTGCAATGCTCTCTGTGTCAGTAGGACAAGCCCATAAAGCCCTAGGAGATCAGAATATGTCACCCCAAAGACAAATCTTTAGCATAAGGACAGCAGCGCTAGAGACGACTGACAAGAGGCAGCTGTGGGGGAGCTCTTGGGCTCACTCTGCTTGCCTGAGAGCAGGTTTACAAAGGCAAAAGGTAGCTCACACCATTTTCCTACCAGAGAGATCAAAGGCAGCATTCAAGACAACTTTAGGTTGTTCCTGGCCTTGCAACGGCACCAAAGAATCTGATTCTTAGTTAGGGTTGTACTGCTGTGAACAGACACCATGACCAGAGCAACTCTTCTAAAGGACAACATTTGACTGGGGCTAGCTTACAGGTTCAGAGATTCAGTCCATTATCATCATCAAGGCATGGTACAGGAGGAACTGAGAGTTCTATATCTTGTTCCAAAAGCAAACAGAAGACTGACTTGCAGGCAGTGAGGAGAAGGGTCTTAAAACCCACCGCATCAGTGACACACTTCCCCCAACAAGACGACACCTACTCCCATAAGGCCACACCTCCTAATAGTGCCATTCACTTCCTGTGCCAAACATCAAAACAACCGCATTTCACTCCCTTGCCCCCATAGGCTTGTTCAAACACATGAGTCTATTGGGGACATACCTAGCCATAGCATAGTATAAAGTACATTTAGTCCAACTCCAGATGTCCCATAGTCTATAAGAGTCTTAATGTTAAAAGATCAAAGTCTCTTCTGAGATTCATCTAATCACTTAACTGTAATCCCATATAAAATCAAAATCAAAAAGCAGATCACATATCTCCAGCATCAGGATATTCATTACCATTCTAAAACATCAGAGTGAGGAAATACTGAACCAAAGAAAGACCAAAAACCAGCTGGACAAACTCCATCTCCATTGTCAAAGCACTCTTCAAATCTCCAACCCCTTTCATCCCTGTTGACTGCTATTGGCAGATCTGGCACTCAGCAGCAACAAACTTCATTCTCTTGGGCTGGTCCCACTCCCTGCTAGCAGATTTCCTAGGCAGGCATCCTATGACTCTGGAACTCTAATATCTTGGGGTATCCAAGGCAAGCTTCTTGTTCTAGTATCTGGGATCCGCACATCATGTGTGATCTTCTGGGCTCCTTCAAAGGGCTGGCGTCACTTCTCCAGCTCTGCCCTCTGGCTCTGGCTGACTCCACTCCACTGCTGCTGCTGTTCTTGGTGGTCATCCTACTGTATTGGCAGCTCTAATACACTGGAGCCTTCTGCTGCATCTAGGCTTCACCAATAGCCTCTTATAGTGCCAGGCTTCAGTTTCTTTGCATGCCCCCTTCAATTCTGTACTGTCAACTGCAGCTGAGGCTGCACTTTCACCAATGGCCTTCTCTGGCCTCTCACAGTCTTAAGCCTCAGCTGCTCTCAAAACCCTTTCATTCCTTCAAAACCAGGACTACCTGGCTGATTCTTATGCATTACCAAGTCTAGCATGAGATAGAACCTTGGACATCTCTGAAACAGCTGCTTTGTGCTCTCAGAAAACACTTCCCAGATTTCACCTCAGTGATGCTGGTCTCTTTCTTAATCACCACTAACCTCTTAGCTCCAGCTAACCACCATCAATTGTCCCAGTGGACCCTTCTATTCTTGACTCTAAAGCCAGAGCCACTTGGTCGAAGGCCGTGGACAAGCTAGTCTTTATTTGCCATGGATTTACCTTCCCATGAGTCACCACACCCAAAGAGTCAAAGCCTCCTTTCTTAGTCCTGTCACTTCTCCAAAAGTTTATAGTTGTAGGAAATTGTATTTGGAGAGATTTTTTTTTTTTTGGTTTTGTTTTTGCCAAAAATGAAAGCAGAAATTTCTACCCTTTAACAATCAGACCCTGACTATTTACAGCCTCACTCCACTGATTTTATGATGTTTTATACAAATATTTAAACCCTAATTCCCATTGACAACTAATGCTCTAAAATCTACCAAATAAGACAGGGAAATGCCAACTGTCCAGATGTGGACCCCACAGAAATGGTGTGTAAGATCAAGTAGCTTCCTTTAGTTGTTATGAAAGAATTCATATTCTCTGATCATTTCCCTGCTGTATTTATGTCTCTCCTTAAAAGTTCGCTCTCTCTCTCTCTCCCTCTCCCTCTCCCTCTCCCTCTCCCTCTCCCTCTCCCTCTCCCTCTCCCTCTCCCTCCCCCTCCCCCTCCCCCCCTCTCTCTCTCTGTGTGTGTGTGTGTGTGTGCTCACGAGTTTATATATTTGCACATGTGGGTACAGGTTCATGTACTTGCACATGTGGGTTCAGGTTCATGTACACATGTGTGAAGGCCAGTGGTCAGTATCAGGTGTTGTCCTTGGTCACTCTCCACATTATTTATTTTCACTTGTGTGTGTTTGTACATGTACATGCAGATGCCCATGGAGATCAGAAGAGGGTGTTGAATACCGTGAACTGGAGTTACAGGTAATTGTGAGTTTCTCAGTTTGGATGCTGAGTACCTAACTACAGTCTTTTGGGAGAGTAGCAAGCACTCTTAACCACGCAAGCATCTCTCCAGCCCCATCCTCCTCAGTTTTTGAGACCCTATCTCTCCCTGAACAGGAAGCTCCTTGAATTTACCTAGCATGGTGGCCACTGAGCTCCATGAATTCACCTTCCTCTCCCTACCAGTGTTAGTGATGCAGACACCCAGGCCCAGTTTTAACTTAGCTGGTGAGGACCTGACCTCCCATCCTGGTGCTTGTGTAAGAGTGGTCTCTCAGTCCCTGCAGTGTATCTCTAATTAATCTTTTCTACACTGTAAAGTCTTTTATCCCAGTATCTTGCTCTCATTACTGATGCCATTCCCTTCAGGATAATAATGTCTAAGCTAGAATTCAAAGCACTCCTCCCCTGCTTCCAATGTGTGTATGAAACATCTCAGTTAATAAACTTGTATTTGTTTTCTCTTGTTAATTTGTCTTTTGTTTCAGGTGTTTACTCCAATAAGAATTTCGAAAGATTTGGGGAAGGGGATCAATTTTCTACCAATGTATGTTCTACTCCTCAGCTTTTGTTTGTTTGTTGGCTTGGTTGGTTCTTCTTGCAATTTTTAAGGCAGACGCCCAGGCTGGCCTCCAAGTTGTGACCTTCCTACCTCTGATTCCCAAGCCTTTAGACTGCACACACATCCCCCTATACTTGGCCTATCCTATTAGTTTCCTTGTTGTTTTGTTTGGGATTCACCAGCCAACATTTTGGCATTTTTAAGGGTTTAAAAAATTAATATGTTCTAAGGTTTTTTTCCCTTCTAAATGTTATATTTCTGATTAAGTATTTATGCAATGCATTCCTTTTATAAAAAATGAAATCATTATTTATTGCTGTGGCAGGCTTTTGATGATCTGCCTACCTTCAAACACACCACAGATGACTGTTTTGCAAGTATATGAAAAAGTTTTTTTTGGCCGGGCGGTGGTGACACACACCTTTAATTCCAGCACTTGGGAAGCAGAGGCAGCCAGATTTCTGAGTTTGAGGCCAGCCTGGTCTACAGAGTGAGTTCCGGGCTATACAGAGAAACCCTGTCTCGAAAAACAAAAAACAAACAAACAAACAAAACAAAACAAAAAAAACCAAAAAGTTATTTTTTTCTTCAAAGATGCATGTTTACAGCAAGTAACTCCCCCTAGGTCTTATGTTTAATATATAAAATTTAGAAAGTAATCCCAGGTTTCAAACATAAATGGATGCCTTTGGTGGGTAACCGATTTGACTTTAGTAATGGGACAAGTAAACCCAGTTTCTAACAATTAATTATAACTGACATATGATTACAATGACTAAGAATAGACTATACCAGGGCTAAGGGTGTAGAGTAGTGTTGGGGTACTTGCACAGGACACTAGAACCAATCCCCAGCACCATAGAAAAAGATTCTTCAAGACAAGGTTTACTCTTTATTTGCCACCTTATCCTTAGCAGCCCATAGTAGATGCCTTTTGGAGAAAGACTGAACAGTCATGTTAGGTAGTGCTGCTGCTGTCCATCACCTCAAATGTTCAGGCAAGGAAAGAGGCTTAGCAGCCATGTTCTCATGAAAACTAGGAAGGGCAACATGGTCTGGAGCTAAGTGTGACCTCAGGCTTGTGCTCTAAACAGAAAACCCTGGGGTTACACAGAAGAATGGTTGACCAGAATTCAAAGACCATTTGAATGCGAGACCCAGTGTTGGGGGTTGAGGAGTAGGATGCACAGGAATGTGTTCTTTGTATGGGCTGGTTCTGAAATGACTAAGATCCCTATACGGTTTTATTACTGGAAATTTGGTGCATAACATTCCCAAATCAGCCCCAGCTTCAAAGGGCACCTTGGGACAGACCTTAAGCCTTGGTCAGAGGTCAAGGAAACAGCCAGGTGACCTAGGTTGTTCGTCTAGACTCTCCAACAGAAGTTTAGCATGATCATGAGGAGATGACCATTCTCCTAAGCCAAGAGCCAAGCATGAGACCTTACAGACAGTTCACCTTCACCTTTCCCTCTTTCTCTTCTTTGCAAAGACACATCAAACTGAGTTTCTTAACAAAATAGAAGTGGCTCAGTTCCTCATGTGCCTCTGGCTTAGTGCCACTGCTCACAGTAGTCAATAACATTTTGTATAAAAAGAAAACTGTGGTTGGGAATGAAAATGGTACAGACTCTGGAACAAAACTTGGCAGCTTCTCAAACAACCAAGCGTACACTCATCCTACAGCCTAGCAAGTGTGCTTGGGCATTTATCCCAGAGAAACAGAGACTTATGTTCACACAGAAACCTGTACAGGACTGTTTGTAGCAGCTTTTTTGGTACTAGCTCTAAACTGCAAACAATCCAAGAATTCTACAGCAGGTAAATGATTAAACCACAGCAGGGAGTATGTAGCATCCAACAAGGAGAAGAAACAAACTGATGTCATAAAAACCAACCACATTATTCTCCATGGGAAAAGCCAACCACATACTATGTGTGCTTACATAATATTCTCAAAATAACAAAACGATGGAGTTAGATAACTGATTGACATTTTCCAGGGTCAAGAAAAGCAGAGAGGAAAGACATATTACTATGTTGGGGCAGCATGAAGGAGATGTTTGTGGTGACTGAATACTTCTTCTCCTCCTTCTCCTTCTCCTTCCCCTTCTCCTCCTCCTCCTCTTCCTCCTCCTCTTTCCCCTTCCACACTCTTTCTTCTTCTTCTTCTTCTTCTTCTTCTTCTTCTTCTTCTTCTTCTTCTTCTTCTTCTTCTTCTTCTTC
>NW_021620295.1:1242497-1247933 GCF_004785775.1 Grammomys surdaster
TCTTCTTCTTCTTCTTCTTCTTCTTCTTCTTCTTCTTCTTCTTCTTCCTTCTTCTTCTTCTCCTTCTCCTTCTCCTCCTCCTCCTCCTCCTCCTCCTCCTCCTCCTCCTCCTCCTTCCTCTTCCTCTTCTTCTGCTCTTCTTTTTTCTACAATTTATTTTGTGGGGTGTGTGTGTGTGTATGCGCACACGTGCGTGCACACTCATGCACGCACAAGCGCACCCACTCACATAATAAAAAGGACAGTCTGTGGGGGTCAGTTCTGTCTGTCCACATGTGGGTTCCAAAAACTGAACTCACATCATCAGGCTTGTGTAGCAAGTGCCTTTACCCACTTTGCTGTTGCACAGGATCTATTTGTTCTGTGTCTTCTTTGTTGCTGGTAGTTCCCCAATTCCAAGTCTACAAATGCAACACAATAGCACAAAACACACATGGTGCCTGTCTTGGTCATTGTTTTATTGTTGTGAAAAAACACCATGACCACAGCAACTCTTACAAAGGAAAGCATTTAAACTGGGTGGCCGGCTTACACTTTCAATGACTTAATTCATTCTCATCCGAGGTGGGAGCATGGCAGCATGCAGGCAGACATGGTGCTGGACATCCAGATCCACAGGCAGCAGGAAGACAGAGATGCTGGTCCTGACTTGGATTTGTTTTGTATTGTTTTGTTTTTTGTTTTTTTCAAGACAGGGTTTCTCTGTGTAGCCCTGGCTGTCCTAGAACTCACTCTGTAGACCAGGCTGGCCTAGAACTCAGAAATCCACCTGTTTCTGCCTCCCAAGTGCTGGGATTAAAGGCGTGCGCCACCACTGCCCAACTGGCTTGGGGTTTTGAAACCTCAAAGCCCACCCCCAGTGATGCACTTTCTCCAACAAGGCCACACCTCCCAATCCTTCACAAGTAGTGCCACCCCCTGATGACGGGCATTTGAGTACATAAGCCTATATGAGCTATTCTTATTCAAACCACCCCGGCAGCAATGTCAGTGATTGGATTCTATGCCATTGAAGAAATTAGGTATAGAATACCAGGAGGCTTCTCTATGTCAGCAACCTCTGTGAATAATTATTTCAATATAGAAATTTTAAACAACAAAACTGTAGTTGAATGTATCACCTGATTCTCAGATTTGTAACCATTGTGCAGAGATTCCAGTGAAGTAAAAAGACAGCAACAGTTCCATGCTCGGAAAGCTTCTTACCCTCTGTTTTCAGATCACTTCATTTTATAAGCACAGCATACATATTTTTAATGCAGACATTACTTGTGAATATTTACATTCTCCCCATGCTGTAAATGTTATTAGAAATAGTCACGAATCACCTTATACATAATTCACTTTCCTCTTTGTTTTTATACATGTTTTCAGTACAAATTCATTAAGGTGGCAACACTGGCTTTCCTAAAAGCTTTGGTATATTGCTAATTTATGCTGTATTTTAAACCAATGTATACATTTTTTAGGATCAAAATTTTGAAAATAGATGTTTCTATACAAATTTTCTTTGGTAAGGAGTTTAGTCTACTTTAAGTTACTATAGATAATTAACAGTAATAAAACACTACCTCTAGTTGGTTAATGTAAGTTAATCATTTACCTATCAGTGTTGATATAAATATATTTTTTTCTTTTTTTTCTGTGGGCCCTATAAAAATATTTTAAAAGAACTTTCTCATTATTTTAATATCATTTGCTTTTACATAGATCCAGAGATAATAAGGTGAGACGTTGCCTTCCTTAACCTCTGCACTACACATGGGAAAGGCTTACTGTAAGTTAATTCATAGATTTCTTCAAACCCCAGGAACACAAAATCAGTTCTAACACATGAAGCAAATTCCACTCCCTTTAGTACTAGATAAATATATAGCCAAGTAATTAGTATTAAAATGTTTGGGATGCTAAGAAATGTCTCTATTGTGCCTAGAAATTGGTCATTTTAACATCGTCTAAAGCTCTTTGTACTGTATGTGGGTGAAGTTTTCTGGACTTTTTCCTTTCAGCCTGCGGCTACAAAGTGCAAATGTGGGCTCTGCATCTGAGTTTTGCAACCTACAAAAAATGTGGTTGAGGCTAGAGAACATAAGTGTTAATATTTTAGGAAGGCCACACATGGTGTTAGTCAGTCACACAGCAGTGGCTGTTAGCAGGTCTTCACACTTTCAGTGACATTAGCCACAGTCGGGAGAAGAGAGCGTCCTCTGTAGCCGACTCTGAGCAGCAACATGGAGGTTGTGCTCCCCAAATCTCAAATGCTCCAAAGCCCAAAATATTGACCACTGGTAAGTGAATAGAGTGTTCCATTTAAAGATGTAAGTGGAGAACTCAATGTTTGACACATATGATTTGTCAAAACACAAATTCCCTAAAAATATTCCATAAAATACCATAATATAGTGTTTATGAAACATGGATTAACTTCTAGTTTGGACTTAGGTCCCATTTCCAAGTTCTTTTTATTATGTGTATGTAAATATTTCAAACTCTGGAAAACATTCAAAATCTGAAACATGTCTTAGTTACTTTTCTAGTGATATGACAAGACCAAGACTGACTTACAACGGAGGGAAGTGTTTAATTGAGGCTTACAAGTTCAGAGGGTTAGAGTCCATGCCATCATGACGGGAAGCATGCATGGAGGCAGACAGGAAGGCATGACACTGGAGTTGGAGCTGCAGCTGAAAGATCACATCCCGAGACACAATGAGGCAGAGAGTGCTAACTGGGCTTCACATGAGCTTTGGAAACCTCGGAGCTCACCCACAGTGACAAACCTCATTCAACAAGACCACATCTCCTGACCCTTCCCAAACATTTTGAGCAACTGGGGACCCAGTACTTAAACATATGAGCCTATGGGAGCCATTCTCATTCAAACTACAACACACATCAAATCCAGATCAAAAGCCTATGGTCAAGAGAAAAGACAAGTGGGAGTTTACCTCAGTGGGCTTCTGAAATAGCTGGATGAGTAACGCTTCCAAAAACAACATTTGATATTAAGAGGCTGTATTAGTTATTGTTCTTACTATAACTGCATACCTAACAGAAAACTTAAGGGAGAAAGGATGCATTGTAAATTATGATTTGAACCTGTAGCAATCCATCCTGGCAGAGGAAGGCATGGTTACAAGCCTGCAGGTTTCCTGGTTGCAGGGGCATGAGGCTAATGCTTGTTCATATCTCTCAAGAACAGGAAGCATCAAACTCAGAGCTCGGTGTGAAGTGGGGCTGTGCCACTCAAAACCTATGCCCCAGTGACCCACTTCTGCCAGCTGGGCCCCAACTCATAAAGATTCTTCAACCTCCCAAAGCAATGTCACTAGCTGAGATCAACTGAGTATTCAAACATATGAGCCTGTGATTGTTTTACATACAAACTGTAGCAGATACATACTGCTTTGGAGGCGTTTTTAGGAGTCAGCATCCTTGCAAAAGACATCAAGACCAACATAAGAACTAACTAAAAGACTACCCCTTTCGATAACCACTTTGCCAACCAGAACCCAGTCAGGAACAGCTGGCTGAGACACTAGGACTGCACCCCGTCTCTGTGGACAGCCGCTACACCAATTCCATTGCCCGATATTTTGAGTCTCAGTTTAGGACAGCATAGAAGAGATTTCCTGGGGAGATCTGAATTGCTCTGTACTCTCAAAGAGGGAAAAGAAGACCTGGGTACCTGGCAGTGATCCTATGGGACACTGAACCATGGTTTAACTGATGACAGCTGCCCCGATTTTTTATACTGTTGTATCCTATTTGATCAGACTAACCATTTGCTCTTCAGGGCTTCCTGTCTTATTTAGCTCAATAAACCAGAGGATCCACTACCTGCTGATTCCATCACATCTCACTGAGGCCTCAGCCTTTCTTCTCTTTGTTCTCACATCCAGACTTAACTCCAGTCGACGGGGGAGAGAAGAAAGGAAGTCACCTGATCCTCAATGGTCCAGTCTCACATCTGCCCAGGTTCTATTGATGACACACCCACACCAGTGAGAGCAGGTCTCTAAAGGCCACAAAATGCCTTCACCAGAAGGCTACTGGATTTGACCCTGCTCAAGTGTGACCCCCCTCCTAGAGGGAAAGAGGAATGAGGGAGACTTACTGACACTGGAGTTGTGAGTGCTAGCATCTGAATACTGGGTTCTAAGTCCAGAGGAAATACACAAACGCCCCCTACCTGTCACTCTATGAATTGGGTGGTGTCACTCACATTTGGAGTGGACATAACCCACCCTACAGCAGCGCTGTGTGGTCTCTGACTCAGTGTGCACTTTCCCAACCCTGCATCAGCATCAGGGAGCAAGGGAGGCATAGGAAAGGCCGTGAGGATCCTCTTCATGATCTTAGAAACACTGCTGGGAACACACTGGAAACACACTGGCTACAGACTAGGGGCCCTCCTCATTTCCAAGTGCCCACTTACCTGTGGTTACCACCAACACCAAAGAACCACCCAACTGCATGCAGGCATGGGCAGGAGAGGACACAGAAGACAGGGGAAGATAGTCTTACTACATCTCCACAATTTCTGCCCACTTTTCTCTCTCTGGTGTGTGTGTGTGTGTGTGTGTGTGTGTGTCCTCCCACAAGTTAGAAAGCAGACTTCTGCAATGCTGCCTGTCTGCACCCTGATGCCTCAGAGTCCAGGCTGGGTAATACTAAAGAGGAAAAATGGTAAATTTCCCACCGTTTTGACGGGTCTTTGAGCTCTGACACCTTTGCCCTATCTCTCTGCCACCAATTGCTTCTCAGGATCCTAAGAGAATGGCCTCATGCTTTCTGAAAGACTTTGTAGGTGTGCTCAGTGTGATCAGAAAGTATAGAGATTATCAAGGAGACGGAGATGAAGACAAATCCCAGGAAGTTGTATGTGAACCCCTGAATTCATCCCGAGCAGCATACCACAGAGTTTGTGAACTGAGCTAGAAAGTAGCCCTGTCATTAGGTCCCTAACTGACTACTTACTAGGGGGTACACTGTGGGACCAATATGAACTGTCACTGCCAAAGCGATCAACATTACTAACTTGGGACCCAGAGAGTGATACTTGTGACATAGAGCTCACTCTCTGTATTACCTGCTCAAATTAAAAATATCAATACTCTCTTGATAGAATGACTCAATAGAGGTGTAAGCTACTATGGTGTTACTAGTCATTGTCAGCTTGACAGGATCTGGAATCACTTAGAAGACAAGCCTCTGAGCATGCTCGTGAGGCATTATCTAGGTTGGGTTGAGCGAGGTGGGACCCACCTTAACTGTGGATGGCATCATTCTACGGGCTGGGGTCCTGAGCTGAACAAAAAGGAGAAAGGGAGCTGAGCACCAACGTTCATCTCTCTCTGCCTTCCTGACCACAGATGTGCTGTGACCAGCTGCCTCCCGCTCCTGCTGCCTCCCGCTCCTGCTGCCTCCCGCTCC
>NW_021620295.1:1247943-1412479 GCF_004785775.1 Grammomys surdaster
TCCCGCTCCTGCTGCCTCCCGCTCCTGCTGCCTCCCGCTCCTGCTGCTGTGCCTCCCCCACCATTTGGACTGGACTCTCGACCTGTGAGGCAACGTAGAGCCTTCCCTCCCTGAGTTACTCTGTCACAGCAGCAATGCAGTTGCTCAATTCAGGAATGAAAGGACCGCACTTCAGACTTGGGCTTAAAGATTTATTTTTGTTTTATATGCACGGCTGTTTTATCTGTATGTATGTCTGTGCACCACATTTGTGCCTGGTGACTAGAAGTAGCTGGATACTGGAGTTACAGATGGTTGTGAGATACCACGTATGTGCTGGGAACAGAACTCAGGTCCTCTGAAAGAGCAATGTTCTTATTTGCTGATCCGTTTCTCTAGCCCCAACTCAAAGACTTTAAAAGGCCTTTAACTGACTCTTAAAACTAAGTCAACATGCAAAACCCTGGCCTTAAAGATACAAATGACAGGTCTGAAGAGATGACCCAGCTGTTAAGAGAACTGGCTGCAGTTCCAGAGGACCTGGGTTTGACTCCTTGTGGCTCACAACCATCTGTAATCCCAGTTGTAGGAGATTAGATGCCCCCTTCTGGCCTCCTCAGGCACCAGGCATGCACAGGGTACACAGACTTACATTCAGACAAAAGATCTATATACATAAAGTAAAATTTAAAAATATTTCTTTAAAATAGTAACAAAATCAGGTGTGGTGCACAGGCCTTTAATCACAGTACTTGAGAGGCAGAGGCAAGTAAATTTCTGTAAATTTGAAGCCAATCTGATCTACTTAGTAAGTTCCAGGACAATCAAACCTATAATAAGATCCTGTCTAATAATAATAATAATAATAATAATAATAATAATAAGAAGAAGAAGAAGAAGAAGAAGAAGAAGAAGAACTCACACCCAGTGATGAGTTTATGTGCACAAAACTTGCAAACATGTGCCCACATAGTATCTCACTATGATTGTGTATAGGTTTTTTTGTTTTGTTTGATACAGAATTTCTCTATGTAGCTCTAGCTGTCCTGGAACTCACTCTGTAGACCAGACTGGCCTTGAACTCACAGATACGCCTGTCTCAGATTCTCAGGTACTGGGATTTAAGGTGTGCACAACCGCTGCCTGGCTGATTGTGTTAGATTTATCCCAAAATTCAACAATGATTGAATATTTTAAAATCAATGTAATTGGTCCAGTCATCATGGTTTATGCCTTTAATTCCAGCATTCAGGAAGCAGAGGCCAACCTGGTCTACATACTGAGTTCCAGTGCATAAAGAGTGAGACTTTGTCTCAAAATCTCCACCACCACCACCACCACCACCACCATCATGATCATGTGATACACCAAGTTAACAGATGAAAGGAATGGGGAGAGGAAGTCACATGTTCAAATAAATTGATGTAGAAAACTCATCTGACCAAATGTAATTGACATTCATGATAAACAGACTCAATAAATGAGGACTATAAGGGGCATTTCTAGACCTAATATGCTAGGGGTGCTCTTCCTACTGAGCTACAGCCAACTTCCTAGTGAAGAATAAGAGCAAGCCTCTTAGCCCCTACCTGTTACACGGTCCTCCTGGCTTGCATACCCTACCCCCTTACCTTGTACTCTCCAGCCCAAGAGGCTGAGAGTATATATATCCTTATATAATAATAATCCAACCATTCTGACTACGGGCTCTCTGTTGGATGTGGTCTATTGCTATGTCTTATAATGCTAAATGCTTATTGTAAATATAAAGGTTGTGCATCTTTTATCGAGGAACTAAATAGTTAAAGGCAGGGTAGAAAGCCCAGATTGGGATTAAAGTTTTCTACAACAGTTCTCTTCGTGCCTTTGGAACTCCTGGCTCCCCTGTCTCTTCCCTTCTCCCTCTCCTCTCATGGCCTGCCTCAGGATCTTGTCCACTCTGGAGTCGCCCAGATGTCCCTGCCTCTGGCTATGCTCTCCCACAAACTATAATAAACTTTCTCCTCCACCACACCTCTAGCAGCAGTCAGCATAGCAATAGTAACCCCAACGAGGCCATCTATGTACACTTTTTAAATTGTAGGGAGACGGTTCAGTAGGTAGCCTGCTTGCTGCGCAAGCATCAGGACCTGAGTTTGTCTCTCTAGCACCAATGTAAAAGCTGGGTGCAGCCTATAACCCCAACCCTGGAGAGCGGGGTGACAGGAGATCCCGGGGGCTCTCTGACCAGCCACTCCAGTCTATCAGTGAGGTCCAGGTTCAGGGAGAGATCTTGTCTCAAAATTTAAGGTGAGGACAGAAGGAGGATGGCATTCAGTGTTGACCCCTACCCTTCTCACGTGCATGTGAGAGTGCACCTCATGTACACAAACATTCATAATCACATGCGGTCTAAAAATTTTACTCTATTCATTTTCAGCAAAAATAGAAATAACTAAAATCTCCTTGAGCAAGTGACTAAAGAAAATAAATGTGGTAACTCACACAATAAAAACTAATGAAAGAAATTAATATTGACACATATGATATTGGATGAATCTAAAGGCATTGTGCTGAGTGAAAAAATAAATGTCTGACTTCATTTTAATCAGTGTACTAAGAAAGATCCACCCTCACCCAGTGTAGGTAGCTGTAGGCTTCTCTTTCCATTCCACTTTTAGGATATACCAGCCAAGAAAAAACAAACTGGGAAAAAAAAGTAGCGAGGCAGAGCAGGCCCCTCCCCTCCCTGCACACAGGCCAGCCAACGGATAAGATCTTGCTTCTGAGAATTCAAAAGAAAAACACACCTAAAACCCTTAACCCAAAAGTTTTCAGGCTTCTTTGTTTAAATGCTTGTTCTCCCTACAGGGACACCTAAAACAATGTTTGTGCCTTTCAACCCAAATTTTCATGCTTCTTTATTTAAATGTTTATTTTTCTCCCTAGCATTCGTGCCTTCTGACCTAAAATTGTCCTAAAATTTTTCAGTTTGTTTGAAGTTTCGTTTAAGGTTCAAAAGTCATTCAATCTACTCCCACAGGTCAAACCAACTATGCTGATAATCATCATTTAATCCTTAACAACCAGTTTCCTTTTACAGACAAACTGTTACTGCTTATCCCAGATACATAATTAACATTATTAACATATTTTATTCCTCAGCCATCCAAAGCAGAAAGGATACCTTCTAGGACTAATTTCCTCAAAACCCCTTGCTTTTCTAGGATCATGATGTGCTCCCAAGCAAACTATCACAGGCTTAATACACACTACCTACCCTATGCAGACATCTCCCTGCTAGGGTTCTGCTCCTCTGTAGATAAACCTGTAGATAAACCCTATAGGTTTATCTACAGGACTGCTGCCACAGATCCAGACAAGATCTACCACCATCTTCTTAGACCTGCGTGGGACAACAAAGCTGCCTGCCTCCAGACACCTCATCTGACTGAAGACTCCTGAGACACACGCTGAGATTCACAGATGACAGCTGAGACCCACTGAGGACAGACTTGGGGGCTTCCAGCTATAGATGAACTCTAGAGCCAAAGTCAAATGGTTACCAAACTTGGGGAAAGTTACATGATAGGAAGGAAAACATGATGTCTATATAGATTAATCAGGTGTCGTTAATACCCTCACAAACTGTACAATCCATGGACTAATTAATTGGTTCAATAATCCCTTGTCTTCCCAGTCCCCACCCATCCTTATCCCTCTGGCCTGTGTTGTGTTTTATTTTGATACTTCCACCACACCCAAATTTTTCACTCACTACAAATGACAGTCACTCCAGTGACACCTCTCATTTATAAAAAGAAAAAGGAGGAACTGTGGGATGTAAAACCATGCCAGGAAGTTTGGTAAGGTAGAGCAGGTCGAGACCCAGAGACTCAGTGGACACACACCTGAAGCTTAGGTGACTCCCAGCTCCCTGCCAGACTCCTGACTTGGAACACGTGCTACGCTTCTCATGTAAGAGAAACGTGTCCCATAGTCACGTAGGCTCAAAACAGAGTTCTCCGTGCTAATGAGGTACCTAGAGGCCCGGAGGGCTTAGAGAATAAGCTTCCCTTCCCAGACATTCCTCCTTGCAAAAGGTATTTAATTCCAGGCCCACCCTAAGAAGTGGGGTATGGTTTTATGCATCCATTTTCTGCCATAACAATCAACTGTTTAGAACCATGGACCGTCTCTTTTCACCAAGAACCGCTGTGGGGAGCCATGAAGAAGGCCTTTGCATACAGAGCCGCAGCCCAATCTGTAGAAGGCCTCTTTGCACTCCCAGCCACAACTGCCACCAAGCCTGCCTCCTTCAAGCCAAAGACAACCAACCCATGGGATAAACCGGAGAGCCCTGGCTGCAGGCATGGGGTAAGCGCAGTTCCACCTCCCCATGCAGCCATGCCCTGTGGCAGAGCAGACTAGGGCCCACAGGCAGTGTGAACTGAGGCTCCCGGAAAGAAAGCCATGCCTTCTTGGAGGATTCTACACTTTGACTGACTGATGAGAATGTGGAATGTGAAGAGCATGAATGTTGCAGATTCAGAGTCAAAATTAACTTGGAGCATGTAATCCCCTTACTAGTCATTCATTTCCCACCTCTACATCTACCTCTGACTTCATATCCTGCCAACTAGCAGGGAAAATCTTTGGAATGTATTAACATAGCAGACTATTAGCACCCACCAATCCAAAAGCTAAGAATGTCATCAGACAACACCTAAATCCATAGCCAACTTCTTTCTGCTTTGCTCTAACAAACCTGCCTGATGTTTCTATCAGTATATTTCAAAAATGTTTAAGTGTTGTGTGATGGTAAAAGTTTATGTGATGCTTCTACATGGAACATGTTATGTGGGGAAGCCTGAATCTATGTTCCAAGGCTATGCTCCCTCACATTCTTTCCCTTTGCATGGAATGCTGTTTTGCATCCACAGCCACAGCTGGAGGGCACAGGTGAACCAGAAGGGAAGAGGCCAGGCATGTTCTTTCCCCTTCTCCTGAGAAAGAGACACCACACTTCCACCCTCAGCCTTCATCAGACACACAGGCTTGTGAACTTTGACCTGCACGACCCAAGTTCTCAGGCCTGCAGATGTGCACTGAGCCAGAGTACCAGAGGTTCTCCCATTTGCCTGTCGCGTATAAGTGGCTTCTCTCAGCCTTCACAATCTGCTTCACACATCTGCATCTGTATCTGCCTCTGTGTTTCTTTACCTAGACATGTTATTGCTCTGTCTCTCTGGAGACTTCCAGTAAGACAGACACTTACCTGATAGCTTTTTGTATCCATGGAACTGTTTTCTGATGGGAACTGTTTTCCGATGGTATAGGTTTCCGTTTCCCACTCAACATTTCACCCAGTAAGTTATCATAATGTGTGCATGGTGGGAGAGACTGTACGTGTGTTTTGAAATGAGGTCTTGCTACGTAGCCCAGGACTCCAGGCTCTCAGTGTGTTGACAGCTGGGGTTATAGATATGTGTCATCACACCCAACCTTCAAAATCACTTTAAAAACCAAAACTAACGGATCATAAAAAAAAAAGTGCCTATGGATATATTGGAAAGGAATGCATAAAAACAATAAAATATATTTTGTTCCTAAGTAGGATTTATTACGGTCATCCTTATTTTTAAAGTTTGTATTAGGCATCTTACTTAACTATTCCTGGATATTTTCTGCATATGAAATAGACAGACAGACATTAAAGAGATAGATATTAGAGTTTATACACGTATATAAAGGACATTCAACAGAATTGTTAGAGAAATGGCAACTCAAAACCACATCACTTCATACACATTAAGATAGTATTTAACTCACACAATAGTAAGAAGAGAGAGACTGCAGAAAATGTCCATTTCTGGTGGAATATGTAAGTGCTGTGGAATTCTGTGTGGGGAAGCACTAAAAGCAAAACACCTGAACATATAGTCACCACATAATATACTAATTTCACCTCTGAGTCTATATAGTTGAAAGAATGGGAAGCAGAGAGCTAGGATGTAGCTCAGTGGCAGAGTGCTTGCCTACCATGCACAAAGCCCCAAGTTCAATTCCCCAGCAACACATACTGAAAGCTGGGACAACAAATAGGCATTTGTACACCAATATTCATAGCATCAGCATCCACAAAACCCAGATGCTCACAGTAGATGAGTGAGACAAAGTGTAGTGTAAACATAAATTGGACGGGTTAGAGAGCTGGCTCAGCAGTTAAGAGCACTGACTGCTCTTCCCGAGGTCCCGAGTTCAATTCCCAGCAACCACGTGGTGGCTCACAACCATCTATAATGGGATCTGATGTCCTCTTCTGGTGTGTCTGAATATATGAAATAAGTAAATAAATTTTTATAAAAAATTATATAAAAAATTCAGAGAATATTACGCAGCCACAGAAAGGACAGACACATGTAAGATCATACTCACTGAATCAAGACAGCTACAAAAGGACGTTTGGACATGACACCTTTATTTAGTCCTTAAAAGACTCAAGTTCAGAGACAGAAAGTAGAACTGAGGCTGCCAGGGGATGGAAGAGAGAGCAGGAGATACTGTTTATGGTTGAAAAGATGCTTGGTGGGAATGATTAAAGAGAGTGGGTGTGGGCTGCAGAAATGGCTCAGTGGTTAAGAGCACCTACTGGTCTTGCAGAGGACCCAGATTCAGGTCCCAGAGCTCACATGGCAGCTCACAGCTGTGTGCAATCTGTCTCCAGTTCCGGGAGACCTAGTGTCCACTTCTGACTTCCAAGGACTGTTGCACACATGTGATCCATATGAATATACCCAGGCACATCCTCATAAAATGAATGAATAAATAAGAATAAGAATGTGAATAGTATTAATACCACTGAACTAGACACTTCAAACCTCAAAAATGGTAAATTTTAAGTCTGAACATTTTGTACACAGCTTTTAAAAACACAATCTAATTAGAATATGGTCAGAAGATTTCACCAAAGATGAAAGCATGTCACCAAAGAGGATGACACTTCACCAAAGATGTATGGTAAATAGGCTCATGAAAGACCATTATCAGCCAGAACCATTAGAGAAACACAATTAAACTATGAAGGATATCACTATATATCTATTAGAACACACACATACACAAAAGCCCAGCCAAGTATGCTGTACACACATGTAATCCTAGCACACAAGAGTCCAGGAAAGATGATTAAAGTTTGGAACCACTGTGGGCTGTGGGAATAGCAAAACCTGTTTCAAACCCAGAAGACTGGTGATGTCACTAAATAGTGCCAAAAACCTAAGGCAGCTAGACCCGCATCTCATTCACTGTGGAAGTGAAGGAAAATGACATGGTCAGACTTCAGACTCAGCCTGGTAGTTTCTGAAACCTTAAAGTGGCACTGACCACACAGTCACAATCCTGGGCATTTCTGTGGGATAATGAAAACTTATATTCACATATAGACTTGCAAATTGATGTCCTTAATAGCTTTATTGCTAAGAATGGAAAACTGGATACAACCCAGATGTCCTTTGAAGAATGAGTGAGCCAGCTGATTTAATCATGACTATTATGTAACAGACAGAAATGTGGCACACACTAATTTGCATTGCTCTGAAGATGAGAACCAGTCTCAGAGGGTTTTATATACTGCATGATTTCATTCACATAACATTGTGTGTATGTGTGTGTGTGTGTCTTTTGCTGGCTAATCCAGGCCCTCATATATGCTAAATAAATGTTCTACTGGTGAACCCTATGCCCAGAATTTAAAAGAACAAACTACAGTCATTTGAAACATATCAGCAGGTGTTGGGAGTTTTGAACCATGAGGTAACAAGAGGGAGCTTCTTTGTGATGATGAAATAATTCTGTATTCGATTGGTGGTTACATGAATCTGTGTAAGGGACAATACACACACATACATATATAAGCATACTCATATGGTTAGAATATATAAATACATAAATAATGCACATAGCTGGGCATGGTGGCACACAACTTTAATTTCTGAATTTGAGATCCAAAGGCAGGAGGATTTCTGTGCACTGGAGGCCAGCCTGATCTACAGGTAGGGCTACATATTGAGATTCTGCAAAAAAAAAAAAAGAAAGAAAGAAAAAGAAAAAAAGAAAAGAGGAGGAAGAGGAGGAGGAGGAGGAGGAGGGAAGGAAAAAGAAAAAAATGGCAGCAGTACTGGTGTGGTGGTCAAAATCTATGATCCTAGCAATCTAGCACTCAGGAAGAGTGAGGCAAGAGGACAGATGGACGTCTGAGAGCATCCTGGTCTATGCAGTAAGCGCCACGAAAGTCTGGGCTGCATGCAAACTGAGACCCCTCTTCAATCCAAAACAGCACACAAGGTTGGCCAAATCCAAAGAGAAAGAACCTTGGATAAAGGAAATTTCAAAAACAGAGAAAAGACACCAAGCATTTGAGGACAGATGTTTCTTCTTACTCTGCAAAGATTTGATTTTGAGAGGACTGCATGGCCATTTTATGCTTCTCAAAGCCTTTCTATAAAATCCAGTGAGCATATAAACAAAGGTTCCTTTTAAGAACTTATAACTTTAAAGTTCAGTATTTTTGTTTGTGTTTTTTAAACAGGAAATTTTGCTCAGCCTTTCTAAATCGGCCAGTTTGAAAAGAAAGCAACTGTACCAATTATTTTGTATCTAAATGACCACGGTCATTATTTAAAAGAAAACTCTCTGAGGCCTGTGAAACTCAATGACTTACACATCCAACTCAACTGACTCGGAGTCACTGACAAATTTTTTGTGAATATAAGGCCCAAGAACACATCTGGGCTCTAGGTTCAGTTCATCTTGACATCTATCTACCTTGGCTTTGTAATTCAGATCCCGAATGCTGAGTAGAAGACAACTGAATCATATTTTCACTCTGAACAGGACTGTCCTAAATTGTTTTCTGTTGCTGTGATAAAACACTGACCAAAACCAACTTGGAAGAGGAAAGGTTTGACTTATACTTTGTTTGACTTATACTTCAATGTTGATGTGTTTATAAAAAAATAAAGAGAGGATATGTTCTGTGGAGGGGTGGTGGCGAAGGGGATGTCTCAGCAGGCATCCCCTTCCCCCGAGGGACCAGTCACATGACAGTATAGAATAGAATTTATTCAGGACATGAGGAGGGGAGTTAAGAGGGTAGTGGGGGGGGGGGGAGAGAGAGAGAGAGAGAGAGAGAGAGAGAGAGAGAGAGAGAGAGAGAGAGGAGAAATAGAGAGGCCAGCCATGAACAAGTGGAGAGAGGGGTAAGGGGGGAATAGAGAAGGGAGGGGGGGAAGAGAAGAGCTCAAGAGAGCAAGAGAGGGAGGAGGAGGGGGCATACAGCCCCTTTTATAGAGAGAGGATCAGGCCTACCTGGCTGTTGCCAGGTAACTGTGGGAGTGAAGTTTAGACAGAATGCTAACACATGTCACAGTGCATCACTGAGGGAAGTCAGGGCTGGAACTCAAGTAAGAGCAGAGGCAGGAACCACACTAGAACACTGCTTATGGGCTTGCTTTCATGGTTTGCTTGACCTGCTTCCCTACACAACCCAGGACCTTCTGTCCAGGGCGGCACTGCCTACAAAGGGCTGGGCCCTCCCACATCAGTCCAGAAAATCACACCACAGACACGCCTACAGGCCAATCTGATGGGCAAATTCTCAACTGCGATTCCTTCTTCCTCTAGGTGACTTTAGTTTGTGACAATTGACAAAAACAAACCACTATAAGGAAAAAAAGGAGTCCCTGGGGATTGATACCTGAAATCAAGGGGGGGGGGTGAGGGGATACTGGCAAGCACTGGGTGTCCCTGAAAGGAACCGAAAGTGTAACTGGAATTCTGTTCCTGCTCCCTGTCACTTACAGAATAGGCAGAAACAGGAATTGATCTTAAAAATGTGCCTTATTCAGAGCTGAGATTAAGAGAAACTTGAGTTAAACATTCTAGAAATCTTGATTATATTTCACTTCTAGCCAGCAGATTCTATAAGACAGGGTGCGGGACGGGGTGTGTGTGTGTGTGTGTGTGTGTGTGTGTGTGTGTGTGTGCGTGTGTGTAGCTCAGGCTTCCCTGCCTTGCTCAGGGGTCAGCCATGTTTCTGAGTCTTGTGATGTCTGTGCTTCTCTCCTTAGTGCTGTTTTTCACTCTGGGGAGGTTTGGACTCAGATACAGGAAATAATGAAGCTTGTTAGTTTCCTCTAGTTTCTACCTTGTAATCCTCCAGAGATATCTGGTTTGGGAGAGGGGTTAACTCAGAACAAGGAAATCACTAAAGGTGTAAATTTTTGTGAGATAAAAGGAGAACATGGCTATGTCTCAAGTGTGGAGAAGATTTTTATTGTAGACATAAGGGAGAAAGCAGGCAAAAGGAAGAGTCCATGCTGAACACGGCCAGCAGAGTAAACTGGGTCATGAGAGGAGAGAGGGGAGGAAGAGCAAGAAAGGACCCTGGGGAGCTGGAGAGATGGTTCAGAGGTTAAGAGCACTGACTGTTCTTCCAGAAGTCCCGAGTTCAATTCCCAGCAACAACATGGTGGCTCATAACCATCTGTAATGGGTTCTGATGCCCTCTTCTGGTGTGTCTGAAGATAGTGGCAACGTATTCACATACATAAAATAATCTAAAAAAAAAAAAAATTAAAAAAAAAAGGACCCTGGGAATAAGAGACCCATGTAGTCCAACTGGCTGCATTATATAGGGATCAGGCTGGAGGAGAGGAAGCCTAGCAGATGGGAAGGAGATGTTCAGGGGAGGGGGAGGGGCGAGAAGTGCTCAGAGGAGCCACAGGTATTGAAGAAATGCAGGAGGAAGAGGAAAGGAGGCTCTGAAAAGAAAAGGACAATTACTCCAGGTGTTGAATTCCAAGAGCAAAGCAGTGGGCCTTCACATAAACAAAGGTTTTACTGCATAGGGAGGATTCAAACATTTGCTCAAAGCTAGTTGTGGTGGTGCATTCCTTTAATCCCAGCACTCCTGGGAGGCAGAGGCAGGCAGATCTCTGAGTTCAAGGCCAGCCTGGCCTATATCTATTTCCACAATGTCCTTTGGTTACATGAGTGTTTTTGTTCACAGGAAATATACTCTGAAGTTAGGGGATCCTGATGTAAGCAGACTACAGAGTTTGAATAGATAAGAACACTGCAGCCAAGGTAGTGAATGTAATATTTAAGTTTCTAGTAAACAAAATTTGAAACGCTTATGCCATTAAAAAAAATACTCAATGGTAAAAAGAAAAAGTATGGACTGGGTGGTGGTGGCATATACCTCAGAAGGCAGAAGCAGGTGATCTCTGTAAGTTCAAGGCCAGCCTGGTCTACAGAGTGAGTTCTAGGACAGCCAGGACTGCACATAAAAGCCCTGTCTTGTGGGGAAAAAGACAAAAACAAAAACCATTTCCATGAAAGTCTTTCAAGGCAGGAGAGATAATAGGATTTGAAATCCTTGCCCCAAACACAAGTTTGTATAATTTTTGATAGAAAAGACTCATATTTGATATATCTCACAAGGTGATCACCTGATGGCAGCAACGAGGGAGGTTTGGAAGGAGGTGATCCCATACCTCAGTGTCTATTATTCCATTTACAGTCGATGAGACTGAAAGCGGAAAATAAAGACTGCATCTAAGTAGCTATTCTCAAATGTCTCTAACCCAGCTAAAACTAGGCTTTAGGCTTCTCCAGTCCCGGTATGCCATCTAAATTCAGCATGATCAGAACAATCTCCTCACCTCTTCACGCCTGGATTACGTTACAATCACTTATCAAGCAGACTTCATAATTCTTGGACGCTTAGTGCATACATGAAAGCTATTGTTTATATTCAATTGACAGCGCCCATTCATACATTGGTAGGTTCACTATCCACTGTTGCGTGTGCAAGGTTCACATGTTGCTCAAGGCCTTTAGTACCCGCAAAGGGGTGGCCTTAAGGTCCTTGCAGCCTCGGTCGGATCAGGCCGCACTGACTCAGTCCTGGCACGTGAGCAGCTAGCAGTCAGGACTCAGTGCAGGGCGTGCTAGGTGCATGACAGCCGCCGCTGGCGATCTGCAAAGTTATCCCCAGTGTACCAGGTCAGAGAGGAACTGCAGCCTCCCGTCACCTCCGCAGGACCACGACTCGCTAGGTGGGCGGAGCTCGCAGGCGTCGAAACCGGCCGTTGGCTACGCATGCAGAGGCGGAGCTCATAGGTCGCGCTCTGCCAAAGCCTGGGGCGGGGCCCCTGAAAGAGCGTCTTACTATTGGCTTTCTCAGGAAGGCGGGTCTCTCAGTTACCACTCTCTATTGGCTTTGCCGCACAGAGGCGGGCCCTAAAGGTGTCACGCCTTACCATTGGCTGCGCCGGACGGGGGTCTGCGGCGCTTCTGTGTTGTCATTCGGCGGCGAGTAGAGGACACGGGCAAGATGGCGGCGGTGGCTGGTCTGGTGCGGGGACCTTTGCGGCAGGTAGGTAGCTGCCCCTGGCGCGCCCGCCGTAGGCTCTGTGCCCTTTCTGAACCCTTTTCTCTCTCTCTACCAGGCTTCCGGGCTGCTGAAGAGGCGATTTCACCGCTCGGCGCCCGCAGCGGTGCAGGTAACCGGTCCCGACGCCGGGCAAGGCCGGGAGGGGGTCCTGGGTCCCGGGAGCTTGCCTTAGAGATCAGGGTCGCATCTGCCCCAAGGCCGGGTGGCATCTCGGACCCTGACAGCGGCCGCGTCCTGTGTATGATTGGTTCTGCCTCTGTCTCCTCCCGGTGCCACTCATACTGGCACCCATCCCTTCGAGGCCGGTGGCAGTCAAACAGACGACCACCTGTTTCCCTGACTTTTTTACCCCCACCCTCGAGTTGTGGTAAAATATAACTTTAAAACCTTATGTGTTCAAGTGTGACATCGGGTGAATTCACTGTATACACTATCAATTTCCAGAACTTTACAGGATAATAATTCACACTATTCCAGTCGCTGTTGTGTTGTACTTTTCTGGCACTTTTTGAGTTTACTTGGTTTAGAACGTCATATAAGTTGAATCTTTTGCTCTTATGTGTCTGGCTTATTTAACAAGGTTCATCCATATTGTAGAATACATACATCAGAATTTGTTCCTTTGAAACATTGAGTCATAGCCTTTGTGTGTCTTATTTATACATTCATTCAAGGGTGACTTGTTTCCACCTTTTGGATTTGTTATGGAGCTGAGAACATTGGCTTGCAGATACATGCTTTTTTTTGGAATATGCGTATCCAGAAGTATTCCACATATTATAGTAGCATAACAGCACCCCTGCATTGCAGATGTCGTGTTGTGCACTAGTGAATGCTTAATACTCAGTCGTTGTTAGTAGACATAGTTAGACCTTCCTTGCTAGTTCTCTGAGTCTTAGTACAACAGGTGTATCGATAAAACAGCCTGGCATGTTTTCTATGTAGGAAATTGCCTGTGAGCTAGTTTAGCAATCTCTCAGTTTTCTTGACTGTGTGCACATCAAGCAGTACAGCAGAAGTGTTCGGTAAGCTTGTCACTAACATCTAGTGAAGGATTGTTTAGCGTAAGTGTTCCTTGTTAAATTCTTGGAACTTGGATTTGTATGATATGTATTTATCTACTTTATGTATGTGTGTGAGCATGCACATGTGCACTTGAGGTCAACTTCCAGGGATTCAGTTTCCTCCTTCCACCATGTAGAAATTGGAGACGAAACTCATCAGGGTTGGCCATCTTGCCTCCTCAGATTCTTGGAACTTGGACTGCCTGCATGAGTGTTAAATTTATTATGTTTTATGTTGTGGGCAGCATAGGTAAGTATAAAGAAGGGAGTTTCCGTAGTCTCCTGAGTAATCCTGTAACATGTTTTCTGTTTATATACCTGTGACAGTTGACAGTTCGTGAAGCTATTAATCAAGGCATGGATGAAGAACTAGAAAGAGATGAAAAAGTTTTTCTGCTTGGGGAAGAAGTTGCCCAATATGACGGTGCATACAAGGTAACTGAAATGGATAAACTTTATGTAGAATTAAAAAGTAGCCATTTGCCCTGACAACCACTTGAAAGTGATGTGGCTAAATCTTAATTGTAGGTGAGCAGAGGCCTGTGGAAGAAATACGGCGACAAGAGGATCATAGACACTCCCATATCAGAGGTGCGCCTTCTGGGTAGGCTTTGAGGGGCTGGCCAAGTAATCAGTTTTAATTCCTATGGGCTTGTTCTTAAGCTGGTGTTTGCTTTACAGATGGGCTTTGCGGGAATTGCTGTTGGTGCAGCTATGGTATGTAATATTTATGAAGCTCATCCAAGGAGATTTCCTTTAATATCTTTTGATGTTTGCACTGCGTGTTGTGGTGTTTGCCTTTAATCCCAGCACTCAAGAGTCAGGCAGAGCCGGGCATTGGTGGCGCACGCCTTTAATCCCAGCACTTGGGAGGCAGAGGCAGGCGGATTTCTGAGTTCGAGGCCAGCCTGGTCTACAGAGTGAGTTCCAGGACAGCCAGGGCTATACAGAGAAACCTTGTCTCGAAAAACCAAAAAAAAAAAAAAGAGTCAGGCAGATTTCTGAGTTCAAGGCCAGCCTGATCCACAAAGTAAGTTCCAGGATGGCCAAAGTTACACAGAGATACCTGTTTCAAAAAAAAAAAAAAAAGAAAGAAAAACCTCAACCCATGCTGTTGTATGTTGGAAGAGTGGATTGTTTGATTATTCACCACTCTTCCTTGTTCTGTTTAGTCTTTTTAACATTGATGTTTTCCATTTGACAGGCTGGGTTGCGGCCCATCTGTGAATTTATGACCTTCAATTTCTCTATGCAAGCTATTGACCAGGTTATAAACTCAGCTGCCAAGACTTACTACATGTCTGCTGGCCTTCAGCCTGTGCCCATAGTATTCAGGGGGCCCAATGGCGCCTCAGCAGGTGTAGCTGCTCAGCACTCACAATGCTTTGCTGCATGGTATGGGCACTGCCCAGGTTTAAAAGTGGTCAGCCCCTGGAATTCCGAGGATGCAAAAGGACTTATTAAATCGGCCATTCGTGATAATAATCCAGGTAACCCCTGCATCTCTTTTGAACATTAAAAAGCTGACATAAACTCTCTGCATGTAAGGAACCATTGAGGACATCTAGTTAGGCTTAGATACAGCATATGTATAACGTACTAATGATTTATAGACAGTAAAGATAGTAAAAAATGTAGTTTTTCTTCTCACTCCGAGGGCCTGGTTATTTACTGCATACCTGCACATTTGGCTTAACCTTATTGACCAGACTGCGTGAACTATAAAGCTTCTAGATGAGACAAACCAGGCTGCTTCCTCATAAGATGAATAGTTTTGTGGTATATGCATTCCTGGTCATCTTGCCTGTAATTTGTTGTTTGAGAACTTATAATGTCTTGCAGTGGTGATGCTAGAGAATGAACTGATGTATGGAGTTGCATTTGAACTTCCTGCAGAAGCTCAGTCAAAAGATTTCCTGATTCCTATTGGAAAAGCCAAAATTGAAAGGCAAGGTAAGAACACCTTGGTATACATTAATCATTTTTACTGTAGCCCTTTTGTTTGCATAGGTCAGAAGTTACTGATCTGTAGTTTACCCTAAAAAAGTAAGGATGAGTGATCTCGAGTTAGGCTTTTCTGAGTCTGTCTGTATCTCATGTCCATGAATACAGCCTCATTGTACAGCTCATGAGAATAAGCTGCGGTTTGATAAGACAAGCTGTAGCTGGTTGCAGAGTCACTGGTACTACATCAGTTCCATTGACCTCTAATCTGTGACTGCTTTATTTCAGGGACCCACATCACTGTAGTTGCCCATTCAAGACCAGTGGGCCACTGCCTAGAAGCTGCAACTATATTGTCTAAGGAGGGAATTGAATGTGAGGTAAGTGGACTTTCACTCCCCGAACCCCTCACAAATCCTTGTAAGATCCAAGACTGATGAGTTGACTTAGCAGGTAAAATTGCTGCCAAGCCCTGACAATCTCTGATTCCCAAGAGCCATGTGGTAGCCTGAAAGTTGTCTTCTGCCTTCTAGATTTACTTACTATTTATACAGTGGTCTGCTTGCATGTATGTTTGCAGGCCAGAAGAGGCACCAGATCTCATTATAGGTGGTTATAAGCCATCATGTGGTTGCTGAGAATTGAATTCAGGATCTCTGGAAGAGTAGCCAGTACTCTTAAACTCTGAGCCATCTCTCCAGCCCGTAAATTCTTTGTTGTTGTTTGTTTTTGGTTTTTTCTTTTCTTTTTTTTTTTTTTTTTCCAGACAGGGTTTCTCTGTGTAGCCCTGGCTGTCCTGGAACTCACTCTATAGACCAGGCTGGCCTCGAACTCAGAAATCCGCCTGCCTCTGCCTCCCAAGTGCTGGGATTAAAGGCGTGCGCCACCACCACCCAGCTTGTTTTTGTTTTTTCAAGACAGGATTTCTCTGTGTAGCCCTGGCTGTCACTGTTGCTGGCCGGCCTTGAGAGATCCGCCTGCCTCTGCCTCCCAAGTGCTGGGATTAAAGGCGCCACCACACCCATCTATGCTGCAGGCTTCTATATGCTATTGTGTACACACTCACACATCCTATATCGTATATTCATGCCTGTAATCTCAAGATTCAGACGAGAAGAGGTAGAATCATGGTTTCCAGGTCACCTTGAACTCTGTCATCAGTCTGTCTCTGCTTACAGCCAAAAGTGGTGGCTCTTTATCTTTTAAGTTCCTACTTTCTCAAGTTAAGATCCAGTCTTGTTAGGCTGGGGAAATGGCTCATTCAGTAAAGGTTTGTTCTGCAAGCATGAGGACCTGAGTTTAGATCCCCAGCACTCACTTAAAAACAAAACAAAACCACAACAAAACAAGTGAGGTATGGCAGCATGGGCTTGCTACCCAGCACTGGGGAGACTGTGCTGGGAGGATCCCTAGGGCTTGCTAGCTTGGCTAGCCAGTCTAACCAATCAATTAGGTCTAGATTCAGTGAGACCATTTCTAAAAAATATAAGGCAGAAGACGATTGAAGAAGAAACTGGAGGTCATCTCTTCTGACTGTTCACACACTCACACACACAAGTCCTGGGAGCTGGACTTAAGTATCTTAAGTAACTGAATCTAATCTCCTGTGTAGAACTTACCAGATAGTTCTCCTTGGAAAGTATCATTGTGCTTCATAGACTATAAAAATGTGGATAATAGGATTCCCCTCCATCATGGAGTATTATGGTGTCGGCCTGGTGCATATTGAGCACTCAAGTATATATTTTGATAAGAGGGATATTGAAACCAAGGAGAAGTGAATCCTATAGGTGAGCAAAGCTTACTGTGATGGGGTTACAGGCTTCTGCTTTAATTGTAAATTCCCCTTTTACTTTTGTTTGAGACAAGATCTCACTGTGTAGCCAACACTATCCTCACACTTGGGGTCATCCTGCCTTAGCATCCTAAGTGGTGAGCTTACAGGTATGTAGTACTGTACTGGTTTTTCTTAGTTGCTACATTTGTGTACCTGTTGATAGACAGATTCAGATTTCTTAGATCCAAATATTAACAAAAGCAAAAAGTGGTGTTTTAGAGTCAAGGCTGTATTTGTCTCTCAGATTCTATAAAGCCTATTTCCTGCCTTGTCTTATTTATTAGGTAATAAATCTGCGCACCATCAGACCAATGGACATTGACGCTATAGAAGCCAGTGTCATGAAGACAAATCATCTCGTAACTGTGGAAGGGGGCTGGCCACAATTTGGAGTAGGAGCTGAGATTTGTGCCAGAATTATGGAAGGTATTTCAAAGAACCTGGTTTTAGAACACACTCAAGCTGTAGTGAATACTCTGTACTTGAATATTGACTGGAAAGAGATCAAAAGCTAGGGGTGACCAAGTGACTTTTCAACTTGTCAGTCTAGGGTTTTGTCTCTTGGGTAAATGTTTTAAAAAGTCAAACCAAAAGTAGAGCCCTGTAACTAGGATTCATTGCCTTGTTTTTTCTTCCTGAGTCCTGAGTCTGCCTCTCAGTGAGCCGTCTCTCTTCCCTAGGCCCTGCATTCAACTTCCTTGATGCCCCTGCCGTTCGTGTCACTGGTGCTGATGTCCCTATGCCTTACGCAAAGATCCTAGAAGACAACTCCATACCTCAGGTCAAAGACATCATATTTGCAGTAAAGAAGACTTTGAATGTCTAATTTGGACTTTGAATGTCAAGGCATTGAAATTTATTTAAAATACTTGTTGGGACTTCACCTGATGTATACTCCGAGACTTACTAGTCAGTCATAAAGTTAATGCTGAAGCGGCAGCAGGTGTCTCTGTACTGTTAAGTTTAAATGTGCGTATGAGTGGAGTGTTTCTACTCCCTACCGTAGATGCTCTGCTTTCTCTGTTACTGTTAAGTTAGTCTAGTCTTTGAATAAGATTAATATAAAAATTTGTCCTCTTTCACTAGGAGGGGTAAGATAAGAATGCCCCCACAGAAGATAACTTATATGTCCAAAAAGTATATTATCTACATTTGCTGTTAAATTGTTTTGATAAGGAATAAAGGGGATTCCTACCTATGAGTAATTGTATTTTTATATTCATATAATGTATGTGAAAGTACTGGAGTACTATTAAGAAATTAGTGTCAAGCTGGGTGGTGGTGGCACATGCTTTTAATGCCAGCACTTGGGAGTGAGCCTCAGGAGGCAGAGGCAGGAGTTAGCTCCAGTTAGCTCATCTGTCTCCCTTGCACGCTTTCTTTTCTATTGGGTTCAGCAGTGCCTGAACTTTATTCCACGCCCAGTGCTGCTCCCAAAGGGATCTATAGAAGAACAAATCGTGGATTCTTCATTAAGTCCTGCCTTCCAAGGCTGTCCTGTCTTTAAAATGGCCTCATCTTTTCACTGTTTTCAGTCATTTAAACAAAACTGTAAGCAATAGCGTCAAATGGATTTTAGGTTTTCTCCCTGTGGATGTTCTTTATTCTCGAGTCTTTTGTTTCCTGGTACTTCTTGGTACTTCTTTTTTCTTGGCTAGCCAGTAGTTTTGTAGGGTGTTCTGTTTGGAAACTGAAATTTGTTGTATACTGCTGGCTGGCCTGGAACTGTGCAGGCCACATTACCCTCAAACAATTTTGCCTCAACACTCAAGAACTGGGATTATGAGTTTGGGCTATCTAGCTGTCTCTCTGTAGGCTTTATCATCACTAACATTTCTGTTTTCAAGGCCAGCCTGGACTACATTGTGAGTTCCAGGACAGCCAGGGCTACCCAGAAAAACCCTGCCTTGAAAAACTACATATATATGTGTCAAATAACTTGATATGCTGTATATAGCTACTATAGATCGTTTAGTTTTTTAGAGGATTTCACTGTGTTTTTTCCTAGCCTAGAACTCAGGACTTCACAGATCATCTGCCTCTGCCTCCAGAGAGCTGGCATTAAAGGTGTGTGACACCACACTTGGCCCAAATTGAAGCCAGGGCCATGTGCATGTTAGCCAAATGCTCTACTACTGAACTTCATCCCCAGACTCTGACTATTGCTTTTATTCATATGTCTAAAACTTTGCCCAAGAAAGCAGAAGCACTCAGGCCCAGATTTCCATCAGAGACGGGTCATTATTCCACACTGCACATAGCCTTACATACAGCCTTTCTTTCTTTGATTTTTTTTTTTTTTTTTAAAGGCAGGGTCTCATGTAGGCCAAATTGGCCTCAGACTAATTATATAGTAGAGGACGATAACCCTCCCTACCTGCATCTCCCAAGTGTTAGACTCAAACCACTATGCTTAGTTGATAATGTGCTGGTGACAGATCCAGGGTTTCCTGAATTGCTGGGCGAGCTGAGTTATATCTCTCTCTATCCCAGTCTGACAGACTCCTCACACCTAGTAAAGGGTTCCTTTTAAAATTAAAAGATTTATGTCAGGTTCTTCTCTACATTGCCAGAACCCAGCTATTCTGTCATATATGAGCCTCTTTAGAACTTGATGATAAAGACTGGTTTAAACAAGTTATTGAAGGAGACAGGGTAGAGTAAACAACATACTTTCTTGTCATGATTTATTTTAATAAAAAATACAGCTGAACATATATCACAGATTACATGAAACTATACACAATAACATTCTTTCTGCATAGTAACCAACACTGATGTGTGTATTTGAATTTTAAGATGGATTTTTTTATAATCCTTTAAAGTGCAATTTATTTAAAAGGTTTAAGCAAATCATAGGATAAGAGATTTCTGATAACTGAATAATATCAAAAAGATGCTGAAGTTGGATAAATCAAATCAGAAGTGATTACTATAAATGCCAGATTCACTTGTAATGTTGGCCTTCCTTCTACCCCAAAACAGATTTAATTGCTGAGGACTAAGATAATCCTTTAACTGGCAAGAGCTTTATGTGTGGTTAATGTCTTGTTCTGGTACATTATAGCTGAGAACTAACTATAAATGCAGAGTTGCTGCTCTCAGCACAGTGAGCTTCCCACTGAACTCTGAGGAACTCCCCCGTCTACCCTGTGTATGGGAGAATGAAGAGCCCCTGCTGCTCTAGCAGCAGTGTAACTGCCTTGGTTACAGTGTTAGCATCTGAGGTGAAATAAGGGGTAGCACACATGGGAGCTACCTAAGAAATAACCAAAAGATGCTTCAGAGGAACGAGCTATGAGAACACTTCTAAAGGAGTGGGAAGGACAGAGTGACAAAGGCCATTTGCTTCTGTGACAGAATATTGTCATTGCTTTTGATTTTATGTCATTTTCCTTACGCTGGTGAAAATGATACCCATATGATGCTGCCCCTAAGGGAAGCCCATTACAGTCACAAAGGAGCAAAATATTAAGGCAGCAATGCTGGCCTCACTTTATTCTATTTGGAGAGCATTTCCCTCTTGAAAAGCCTCCTAACTGGAGTGTATCTGCAAGATTGGCTGTACTTGTACTGGCTCTGCAAGGATTCACCCAGGAAGGGACTTGAGGAAGCTGTGGAAGAACTCACCTATGAAGAGGTACTAGAGGGGTGGGGTGGGACAGAAGAAGAGCTTGCTCTCCAGTGTAACCAAGAAGCATTAGCCAATCTTAGGAGCGCTGTGGTCACAGGTTTTGGCTTTCCTTAAAGTTCCCTTTTGGAAATTCTGGATGGAGCTGAGCAAGGCCCCACGGTTTACACCATTCACAGCCTGGGGCAGGAACGGAGCAGGCATCTCTGTGCCTGAGGCTGGCGAGGGACCGGCTGGTGGAGGTGGAGGTGGAGGTGGTGGAGGAGGTGGAGGTGATGCTGAAGACAGTCCTGCAGAGGAGAGAGGGGTAGGTCAGTGTTCCACCTTCCCACCTGCCCTGAATGCTGCTCCTCAGGCCAGGACAGAATGGGCAGTGGGGACTAAATGTTCTCAGGGTGTCTTCAAACACTGATTATAAAAATAACTAGAAGCAACAAAAGTGGCAATGGGGCAGGGGGATTTAATGGTTGTTATTTCCTTTAAATGAGAGTCATGTGAGAATTAAATCAAGTATGTGAAACCACACAGTGACATCTCTCCCTAGAGTAGCTCTGACTCCATTTCCAGCTGGATGGCTTAGGTTGAGGTTGGCGCTGCTTACTGAGCTCACAGGTGAAAACAAATCTGCATGCAGAGTTGGGCCAAAGGGACAAACAATCCCTGTTTCCTCACATAATATTTGAAGGAAGTGATTGGCTCAACTAAGCTAGCAAGCCCCAGAGATCCCCCTATCACTGTCAACCCAGCTTTGCAGTTTTACAAGCATGTACTACTGCTCCTTGATATTTCTTATTTCTTTTTGGTGTTAGGAATTCAAACTCAGGTCCTCATGCTTGCATGGCGAGCATTTTATAGACAAGCAATCTCTCAGCACCACACACTGCATCTCACTTGAAAAGCAGGTACTACTGTAAAAGAGCCAGAGCATAAGTGAGAAGTAGCCTTAAGGTTGACTATATGGAGGCAAGCCACAACATGGAAAGTGGCAGAGACAAGCTGGTGACAAGAGCAGGAGGAACATCTGTTGACCTGTTACAGAGCGGTAAACCAATCAGGATTCTCAACAGGGAGCCAATGTGTTACAAGTCCCTCAGAGTATGTTCTGAATAATTCCCTATGGGGCTGCATTAAAGAAATATAAGTGCTAGTACCTGTCAGGAAGAATTTAGAGAATAGGGCAATCCCATTTTCAGGGGCAAGTCTCTCAGGTACTGTTCCTTTTCACTGTAGCTTAACTTACGAACAGAATGAGTCACATAAGTGTGTGTGGATCTTCTGGAACATCAGGGATCCTGGACAGGGAGACTGGGTCTCTAAAACATCCCTCAACTTCCAGGAACATGTATACTTGCAATATAGTAAATTTTTAAATATTGTCAAGGGTTAGGAGCCTACACCTTTATTTGCTGAGATATCTAGCAATCCCCAAATTTCACTTTGCTTTTTTTTTTTTCTTTTTTAAACTTGAAAAGGTAGTGTAGAGAGCCATCACTGCTGTAGTAGATTTTAATGTGTGGTGGTTATGAACACTGTTCCCTAAGACCCTACGTATCAATGGTTGACTCTGTCCTCTATCCATCCCTGGCCATTCCAGGAGATAGTCTGCTGGGTGGTTCCCACACTCTATGAGCGGCAGGAATAACAGGCAAGACAACTTGTCCACTAAATGGATAAAGAATGAAGGGTTCAAGGTCACCAATAAAATACTCAAGTAAGTGCCTCATTTTCATTTAGTGTGACAAGCAATGGCTAAAATCTTTTGATTCACAAAAACCACTTACCTTCCTTCTATCTTGACCTCAACCTAAGACAGCTGAAATTAAAGAATCACACAAATACACATTCTCATGCTCTGTAATCACGGAATTCTCAAGTAATGATAATGAAGCAATACAAATAAAGATTAAGTACAGACAAATGAATAAAATGTAATTTACATTGGTTTTACTCAACAATGAATGACACTCAGTTAGCTTTTATGCTAGGGTGGATTGTGGGAGATATTCTTGGCTCTGTCAGGGTTGTAGAGGAAGTTAATCTACGAAGCCCAGGTAGAATGAGGGCAGAAACATTCTTCTTAAAGCATTTGGGTAAAGCCAGTAGAATGCTGGGGTGGAGGAGGTCTCTCTTGAAGCTCTGGAACTGAGTTTCTTGACTGACAGCATGCAGTACTAAGGCTGCCAGAGGAGAAAGCTCTTGCCCATATGGAAATGAATGGCCACCCCACACCAGGCATTATCCTAATGGCCAGAAAAAGGGTAGTAGAATGTAATATGACGTTCAGGGTTGATGTGGACCAGGAGCTGTAGGCTTCCCTCCTAGCTTTGTGGTCAGACCCCTGACTGAAGAACCACTGCAGGGTTAAGGCTCAAGAAGACATCCGTGGACTGCAGCAGCATTGGGGCCCTATTGCATGCCTGAAACTGGCCATCCTGAGACTGGTTACTCTCCAGTCCAGGGTTCAGGAAGGCTAGAGCCAGGCTCAGAGTCTTGAATTCATGGGTGAGAGTGGTGGTCTTGGCAAGCTTGTCTTCACAGAGAACCAACCCTTGACGCTGGTCTCACAACCTTACATGCACTACCAGAGTTTGGGAGTTAGGAGTGGTTTCAGTAAATGGATCTTCATTTTCTAGGTGAAGGCTGAAACTGTCACTTAACAAACCCCTCAGGTATCATTGATATCAATATACCATCTGAAGTACTATGCCTATATAGCAAATGGAAGAATGAGCATCCTGATGTCTGCTCACAGGAAGCTGGGCTAGCCTGTGCCTGTATAACAAATGGAAGAGAAATGTGTAGAAGTGGAGCTGTTCATTCCAGTGGGAGGAAGTAAATACCCTGATTCCTTCTCATAGGGAGCTGGACTAACCAGTCCCAAAGGGCCTGATATCCCATGAAGCCCATTTTTCCTTATTAGGCCTGTCAGAATTACAGCAGGCCTTGGTGTATACACTAAAACAAGGGTAGAACCTAACCTCCAAAGGATATGGAAGTTGAGGGGAGGCCCTAAGTAATAGAAGGGCAGAACTGATGGAGGCAGGACTACACTGGGAGCTCATTTCTGAGCATAAGCTCCATCTGTTCATTGTCCTTGGCCATTTTAAGAGTCTGTTAACTTCCTTTAAAGGTTAGTGAGTATAAGATAGAACCATTAGCAACAATGTCAGAAAGGAAAAGGGGAAGGGACAGAATAAGCTGACAATTTGCCCCGTGATAGACCTGAAACAAGTGGCCGATACTCTGTACCTATACTGTACTTATCCAAGGGCACAGACAAGAGAAAAGAGCAAACAAACTGCAGGTTGGACTCATGGTATATTAGGTCACAACTAGGATGAGGCATGTTCCTAGAAATACACCTACAGTGACAACCAGGTCTCAGTCCTGAGTTCCCTCCTAGCTTATGTTCTCTTAGACAAAAATCCCAATACTAGCTGACCTAACTCTTCCAGAAGCCCCTCCACCAGATCCATTAAGAATGTGGCAATCATCCAAGGGCCAGAAAGAGGATATACACTGGTACACAAAGAAAAATTATGCAGTTTAGATCTTTGGAGGGTTGCTGTGCCAGGCACATCTGTAACACCTTTGTAAAAAGGACATTTGGAGTCACCTAGTCCTGAGTCAAGTCTAGTAGTTTCTCCAGGTTTCTGTAGGATGGGTAGGTCAGCTGACCACTAGATCATACCAGACCCAGAAGAAATGGCAGTCACACAGGGACACAGCAGTCCTCAGTTTTTTGGGTCACCTTTGCCTTAGGCAGATGAAGAGATTTACATCTTACTCATAATTCCCAAGCATGAGTTAGAATTATTTTTTATCATCAATTATAAAAGCTAGGAAGTTATGCCAACACTCAACTGCCTCATACCATGTACTCTTCACCAGTGACTGGGAACCAATGTTTCTGCAGCAGGACTTTGAAAGTAACAGTTTCCAAAACTGCACTCAGATGCCATTGATGCGATTAGAGCCCATATTTCCAAACTAAAACTGGAGTGAAAGATGAAGACTTTAGAAGGTCGTGGAGGAAATGAAATGAATACGCATGAAGTGACTTGGGGGTCTTCTAAAGATGCTGTGCTTCACTGAAATGTCCCAACAAGGGAATGGTCTCTGTTCTGCTTCCAGCTCTGTTAACCAGTGACACAAATGCATTGGGTCCAATCTCACACACAGAAACACAGCATCTTTAAAGCTGGATACGTCAGCATAGTTTACTTTACCGAAAATTCACGTTCAAAGTGGTGCATGCTCTACTGAAGACAGCAGAGAGTGAGAGGAAAGAGAGAGAGAGAAAATTATTATTATTCAGAGTTTAATGTCATTTAATCAAATAGTAACAGTAAAATGTTAGTCTGAGATGCATGTTATGTATTCTCACTGTAAACTGGGGTACACTTGACCACAAAATACCTTGGTTTAAAAACACGAACCTTTCAGAATACAGCAAATGAACAAGTCACTTTCTTCACACTTTTCTAAGCCAGATAGATGCTACTTTTATTTATTTAAAAGCATGACATGCACTTCTGAAGTGCAAAGAGGTTTTCTCTCTGTGTGCAGCAGAACAGATGCCAGTAATCTGTTCCATATTTTATCATCAAGGCTGTTTTATCAAGGGGCTAAAAAAAAGGAGCTCACTACTTTACCAAAAAGTCTTGATAATTTACTGCTTAAAAAGCTGTGCCATGGCCGGGCGGTGGTGGCGCACGCCTGTAATCCCAGCACTTAGGAGGCAGAGGCAGGCGGATTTCTGAGTTCAAGAGTTCAAGGCTAGCCTGGTCTACAGAGTGAGTTCCCGGACAGCCAGGGCTACACAGAGAAACCCTGTCTGGAAAAACCAAAACAAAACAAACAAACAAAAAAAGCTGTGCCATGAATACGAACTATGTGGTGTGTGTGTGTGTTCTACAAGTGCCACAGCACAGTATGGAGGTCAGCAAACAACTTGAAGAAGACAGTTCTCTCCTATCACAAGAGTTCCAGGGATAGAACTCTGGTTGTCAGGCTTGGCAGCAAGCACTTTTACCAACATGGGGCCACCTTATTGGCCAAGGATCCTTTCAAAAGCCAGTTCTTAGCTCTCTAGGAAAAAGACATCTCCAAGCCTCCCACTCCAGACATCTAGAGGCAGAGGGTCTGGAGAAGATTAAAAATAATGGTTTGGAGAGATTTTACTTGGAAGAGAAAAAGGAAACCTGCAACAGGGTCTGGGCTGTGCTTTGACTCATGGCTCTCGTGCTTTTCCATTTGTCCAGAACGTCTCTCCCTGAAGAGTACGCACAGGCTGTTACATATGTTGACTGCCATACTAAAAGCTTCATTACTTTATCATGCCTTCACCATTTTGAACTTATTTTCCCTGTTGATTAGAATTTTTTTTATCAAAAAGCATTATTTGCAGTAAAATAAAATAAAAGCCAGCTCCCGAGAACAGAGCTGAATTGTTCAAGGTCACAGTGGGCAGCTGGTAGAGCCGGGCATGGGCCTGAGTGTCCTGGCCCTGCTTGAAGAGTTATCGCTCCAGCAGAGCAGCTGGAGTTTCAGTTTAACTGAAACAAAGGTCATGGATATTCCCCAACAAAAGCAAGCACTCAATGAGTGGGGTAAACGAACAGAGGCAGAATCAAGTTCAAATCCTGGCTGTTGCAGCTGCACTACCTGTGACTTTGGTCAAGTTATCAATGCTATTAGAGGCTCAGTTTTTCTCTAAAATACAACTAAACTGGAATCCACTCTCATTGGACAGGAAGAAAGTTGAGGATTAAATGAGACAATGAGGGGCTGCAGAGATAGCTCAGTGGTTAAGAGGTCCTGAGTTTAATTCCCAGCGACCACATGGTGGCTCACAACCATCTGTAACAGGATCTGATACCCTCTTTTGGTGTCTGAAGACAGTGACAGTGTACTCATACACATAAAATAAATAAATCTTTAAAAAAATAGATGGCTATTTCTTTTTTAAAAATGAGACAATGAATACGCATCACTTAGATGTGATTATCAAAACTGAGTTTCAGGTTTATTTAGCTTCTTTAATTCCTTTGCAAATCTACTTTTTCCAAAATTAGCGAATGCATAAAGAATTTGAGGCCAACCTGAGATCCCATCTTAATCCCCACTCCACAAGGCTTGGAGAGTTGGTTCAGAGGCTATGAATGCGTACCTAAGTTCATCTCTGGCACTCAAATGTGGAGGTTCCTACCTGCCTGTAACTCCATGAGTTCAACAACCTCTACTGACCTCCCCAGAATTCTCACAAAACACATACACAAATGTGCGCGCGCGCGCACACACGCGCACACACACACACACACACATAAAAGAGGGAATACAGGTAGTAGCCCCATTGCCTGGTCCTCCAAATATGGTGACAGTGAATATTTGTATGTGCAATCTAGTACATTTTAAAACACTAAGTTCTATGAACGCCTGGCATGAGGTGTATTGAGATAAAGGAATTTTAAAGCTGGCTGTCTTTATGAGTCATAGAATAGTAGAAAAGTACTGGAAATTTTCTCACTGAAAAACTAAAAAAACAACAAAAAATGAAAACAAGAACAAGACTGCCACTCCACCAATGCATCTGCCACCAGACTTGGGGAAATAGTATTAGTCCCAACAATTTAGTGTTGATCTCAAACAGTCCCAAAGGAGGCAGCCGCAGAGAGGGTCTCAGTTGCTAGACAAGGCTCATACTGGTAAGATCTCTTCAGTTAGAAATGTCTGCCACTTCTGCCAAATCCTAAACACAGCTAAATTAGACCCTATCTGGTTACCATGATCACTTAAAATGGAAGCTATTAGAAGTTCCACTGTTCAACTCAACTGGCCAACAATGAGCTGCTGCAGGGCCTGACCTAGCTGCCCTACCAGGCTGAGAATCATGCCCCTCACTTCACCCAGGAGAAGCCCTGAAAATAGAGCAAGCCTCTACCTTCCACAACGCTGCTACTCACAGTTAAGTCTGCTAGTGACTCTGCTTCCTGAGTGATGGGATTAAAGCCATGCACCACCACAATAAAAATGTTTATTTCAAGGGAGCTACTGGAACAAAATATTAGCAGGCCTTAGAGAAAATTTTGTCTGCTTGAACTGTGCCTGACAGTTTAGAACTTCTGAGGCATGGGACATCAGCTGGAGCTTGTCTGCCTCTGTCTGTAACCCAGACAACACAGTTCCTGGTGAACTCTGGACCACCTGTAAACATATCTTGAATACATGTGAGGTGAGCAGACTTCCTTTGTTCACCTGGCTTAACACCTGCAATGCTAGGTCACTAGGCAAATGCTCTGAGCTTCATTACAAGTAACAGCCAGTAGAGGTCAGAATATAGTCTTTGGGGTGAATAATTGTCAGTAATTTTGTCAACAAAGTCACTAAAGGAACAAAGGAGTTGTTACTTTGGCTCAGAAGCCTCTCCTGACAGCCACTGCGAGTGAGCTTCAAAACATTTTCCCCTCAGTTCACAGTACTGCTCCCTGCCACCCCACTGTCCTTAGATGGAGCTTTTCCCATACTGAGTGGGTGCTACAAGACATTTCAGCTTGCTTCTCTCATTCTCGGAGTTACCTCAGTTTATGTAAAGTTGTTATTATATGATATCACTCCCATTTAGAGAAAGGAACCTAGAAGATCCCTGCAGAAGGGTCACTGGACTATGAAGGAAACAAGGCATCTAAAGATGAGAATGGGAAGAGGCTGCCCAGAACTACCACTCTCACAGTGAAGTAAGCGCTCTGCACACTGAGCAGGTATCTCCCTGGTAACCAGGGATAAGAAGTCTCAGAATCTTCTCCACTTCCTCAGCACATACAAATGATAGGAAATAGCACCATATTATGTGGAAAATGGCTCAAAATAGGAAAACAGTAGATTTCCAGAAACGTGTAGTTAGCCCAGTTAATCTCCACATGACAGTTCTGTCTATTTGGAAGTTCCTTGTAAAATCTGCTGAGAAAGTCAGAGACAAGAGAATCATCCCCATGACCTGGCATTTTGCTACATAAAACTTACCCAGGCCCGAAGACATTCTACAGTAAGTCCTCTTAGCCAGGAGGGAGAGAGTCAATCAAACCTAGCCCTCTTGCATTCACTTTTTCCCCCCAGGAGGCTTAGCTAGAGTCATTTAAAGGCAGCCACTTTAAAACTCTTAGAGGTTCCTGGGCAATACCATAAGCATTAAAGTGTATGGTACTGTTAGCTTAGACCAATCCTGCCAAAGATTTCCCTATCACACAACTGAAAGAACTCTTCCAAGGACATGCAATGAACTGAATAGAAGAACCAGCTTCTTAGACACCGAGGAGGAGAAGCAGAAATGCTTCCCCACCCCTGTTTTTACTAGCTTGCAAATGACCAAAAAAAGATCTTAGTTCAAAAAGGAAAGACATAAGACAGTATTCCAAAACTTGTGTTTTTGTAGGTACTCACAAAGACAAATTCTTTGTCAGTTTTTTTTTCCCAAAAAATCCTCACAGTATCTGATTTAGTTCATAAGGTGGAACAATAGTTAATGATGACTATCCAATAATTATGTGCTTTCCAGGACAAGACAGAGAACAAACAGTTATCAGGAAATTCGTTGGTAGGGATATTTTACTCTGTGCTAGATATCTCATCAGCTCTGACATGACAAACCAACAGCAGAAGGTCTGGAGGAAAAAACTATGGTAGGACAAAGGCCAAGGCAGCAGTGTATTTGTTTTGCCCTAACACAAGCTCTAACCCAATGAGCCTTGCAAAAGGCTTTTCAGCAAACAGAAAGCTTGAGCTACAGAGGACTAGGGGTCCTGAAAGCAACCCTTCCCCTGAGTGCTGAGCTTGGGAACCCAGGCTTCTAGATGACACACGTCTTGATTTGCATATGTCCCTCTGGAGAAGACAGATGGGGTCTAACCCCTGAAATGCTTGGGCCAAGGCAAGCCCACCTCCCCTGTTGATGAAGAGAAAGGAGGCATGTCACCTTCCACATTACTAACCTGCTGTGGAGGGTGGAGTTGGAGACGATGGGGATGTGAGAGGTGAGCTGGCCCCAGATCCTGCTAAGAAAAACAGAGAAATCCTCAGAGGGACCGAAGGCAGACATTTGAACCTTGGCATGGGAAGAATTTCAGCATTGTTGAAGAATCTGTAATTAGCCCAGCATGTGGAGCTTGTGGAACCATGTGATGAAGGACAGAAATTAGGAATTAGACTAGTGGTGACAAGTTTTCTTCACTCCAGTGCAGGGTGTACTTTCTTCATCAGGGCACTCAGCCTTATTGACCAATGAGGACAGGGTAGCATATACACTGCTTGCAGAATCTCTCCTGAACCAATGCCATCCTTGGGTAATGACAAATGACTATGGTCACAGCAGCCTGTGGCACACCCACTTAGGTTTACCTCATTCAACTATTTGTGAGTCTCATTAAGTAGCCCAGACTAGCCTCTCACCCTCTTGATCTTCCCTGGAATCACAGGCCGTGCATGAGCACACCCAGCTCAGTTCTCCTGTATGCCACTCAGTATCTCCTTAGGATAAGCAAACATCTTATCTCAACTGACCAAAGTGACAAGAGGCATGACTTGTTGAAGATCAACTTTACCCGCAGGTACATTCAGTTAAAGATGCTCAGGCTCAAGTCTGTAGATTTTCTAGACCTTTTCTTACATGGAATTCAGTAAACACCCTCATTTAGGATAAAAACCATAAGCAGAACCCAAAATACCCACAGCTTGAAACTCCCTAGAAAACATGCCCCAAGCCCAACAAGGAATTAGCCCTGCAGCAGAAGCCTCTTGTGTATAACCAGGAAGGCTCGGCTCTATGGAGAGGACAGCCTGGGCCCCTGAACTCCACGCAAAGGGAGGGCTGTTGTCATGCAGCACGGAGCAGCCACCAGTAGCTCTGTGGTTAGGGCTCTATCATCACTCTACTAATGACTCAGAGGATGTGTCAGAACCTGTGGACATACTGGGTCCTAACTAAACCACAGCTGTCACAGTACTTCCTCAGCTTTGTACAACAGCAGGGCTGGTCACTAACAGATCTTAAAGACAGAAAACTGAACTTGTGATTCTAGACTGGTTGGTAACGGATCTTGCATGTCTATCAATAAACGGTGCTTGACTTTCCTAAACTCCTGAGGTATCTTGGGTAGGATTTTTGTTTTTTAGACAGGTTTCATGTGTCTTAGACTGGCCTAAGCTTGCTATGTAGCTAGAGATAACCCTGACATCCTGATCCTCCTGTTTGCATAAGTGCTCTCTGCAAGCACGTTTCACCATACCCATGTCACTGTATTAGAGGAATGAAAGCAGGGCCTTGTGCATGCTAGGTAAGCATTCTATCAACTAAGCTACATCCCTATCCCACTTTTGGACTTCTTTGGTGACCCCTCCCTCCAGCAGCATGTGGAACAGAGCTAACCTTGGGAAGGGAAATAGTAGGCCTTCTCTGCTTCCCAAAGAACTAGCTGCTTAAACAGAGTCACCAGTGTATAGTTGTACGGGGTGGAGAATACTTTTCCCCTACCCATGACATTGACTAGCCTCTGCTCATCCTATAACTATGAAGCAAATGGATTTCCAAATATGAAATTATATGCCAGTCATAGCAGCTTCTATTCCCCACAAATATGTTGGTCTTCACTGGGACCTCCTCTTCTCATCAACTCTGCCTAACTCAGACTTAGGCTCAGACCTAGGATTCTGTGATAGTGTCATGATTCTCATCCTATTCCTAGAGTTTTAGGACTTACATTCCAATCTCCAGTACTACCTACACCTCTGCAATCTCCAGCTTCAGAGCGTCTAGACTTCAAGCTACAGCTCAATTTGCCTGTCTACCTCTCAGTATCTCCTCTAGTATAGGCAAACATCTGAACTGACCAAGAAAAATGAGTTATGACCTATGATTGATTCACTGAACCATCCATCCATCCATCCATCCATCCATCCATCCATCCATCCATCCATCCATCCAGTATCACTACCAGTGTCCAGGCTTGTCTTCAGTTTATGTGCTTAAAGAATCTGCTGCAGCTTTGAGTAGCTGCGACTACAGGCATATACTGCCGCGTCCGCCCTTCCTTCCACTTTTATAGACTTCTGCTTCTTCACCTGTCCCTCCTTACTCCAGTGCTGAAGAAGAGATGAATGGGCTTCCTCCACTCCTGACATGGACAGCATGGCTTTCAATGCTCACCTTTGGCACTTTAGCTTCAACATCACCCTCTTCTTTGCATATATCTAGCTCCTCCCTTTCTGATGGGTCCTTTGTCTCTTTAAAGTATAATCGGCTTAACTTCAATCTCCCAGTCATGCTGAAACTGCCTGGGTTACTGAAGCCTCCTTCTCTACTGAACTGTATTTCACAGATTCATAAACAGATCACTCAGTCTGACTCTCAATCTGGTCCAAAGTTGAACATATATTAGGCTCAAAGTCAGCACAGCCAGCAGAGAGACAGCTGAGAATGACTGTAAAGACTATCAGTCCTGATCATAGCTGAGAGATGGCTCAAGAGGTTTTCTCTCTCCCTCTGTCTCTGACACACACACACACACACACCACACAACCCTCCGGCCCACCCCACCAGATTCTATTCCTTAATCCACTAAGGGAACACATCCTTCAACCACATGGGTTCTAGAGCAGTAGGAAAGATTTAGGCTAATTTCCATGTACAGAAGGGCCTGATTTTCTTCCATGTCAAATCCTCCTGTCTTTTTCTAATCTCTGCTCTCATTGCTGCACTGCTCAATCCAGTCTCCGTATGACCTACAGAGTCCTGAACTGCACCTCTGGATGCTGGGCCCCAAGACAATGTCTAACCAGTTACCTGAATTATTGGAGTTACTGTGCTTCACTGGCTGCTCTTCACTGTTTTCAACACCAGACCGTTTTGACTTCTTTAAAAATAAAAGAAGGGTGGGTGGTAAGCAAAGAAAAAGTACACTGAGCTGAGAGTTAAAAAAAAATTCCAGACATACAGTTTAGCCAGCTATGAAGAATGGTATATTCAGCTTCATAACCTAATGCAGAGAACTGCAAGCCAAAGGAGAAAATAAACCCAAAATGCTGACCATTTCCTCCAATTGCTGCCTGCCATAATGCAAGCCAGCAAACTATATGCTACTGACCTGTGTGTGTGTGTGTGTGCACGCGTGAGTGTGTATACGTGTATGTGTGTACATGTGTGTGTCTAACACTCCACTAAGAACATAATCTATTAAACAGGAGCAGGACGGACTGGAGGAAAGACTGCAGGACGACCTAGTGGGAGTTAGGGTATGTGTGTGTTAAGTTCCACACCAGTCATCTGGAAATCTTTTTAGCTTCCAAGATAAGATTGTGTCATTAAGTGTGCACCATTAGCCTTAGAATTTTCTCCATGTGCAGCCAAGGATTTAAGGGAACACAGGGACAACAGGCTTACCTTTCGAGCTAAGATCTTTCTCCTTTTCCTTTCTTCCTCAGACCCATGGTGTGACTGAGCTCTCGTTAGTCTTCGATGCTGGTGAATCTTTAAGAGATCACAATTCCCAACAAGTATAAACAAAGTCTACCTAAAGCAGGTTCCTAATGAGACTTCTCCTATATGTCTGACCACATGAAGCTGTTAAGATAAACAAGGTCTTTCCTGGCCGGCTTGTGGCTCAGGTCTGGCTCTCTGGGAGAAGGGCATGCTGAGTGACGATGATCCTTCTCACTTTCCCAATTCCTTCCTGCCGTCGATCTCTACAGAAGCACATGACCCATGAGTGCTGCCAACCACCCCACCAGCAAGATCTGATCATGAAGCATGATCACACCGGTGCATGTGCTTGTTCTACATAGACTGAGCAGACTGAGGGCGGGACTGTGAGATACTGGGGACTGTGAGATACTGTTCTGTGTCACAGCACTTAGCCCAAAATCTGGTTAAGAGCAAGTATGCATGAAATGTGTATGGGGTGAACGTCCAAAGCCAATCACTGTGAATGGATCACCAAATGGTCACAGGAGATGAGGGACAGCTGCCGGCTTACCTGCTTCTGTTCCTCAGTGAGTCTCTTCTCTATACATTCCTTGGCAATTCTCAATGCCTCTTTTAATTTTGTGGGAATCTGAAAGGAGAAGCAGTACATGAGCTACTGAGTGAAGTGGTTGGAGTCTCCTGAGTTCTCAACACATGCAGCAGAGGCCATCATCACTGGGAGGGCATCTACAGCAGAGCCAGTTAAAGCCACACTCCATGTACACCAGCCAATCACCTTGCCAGCACTCTTAGTCAACAGATGCATAAACTTAAAGCATAAACACACTATGTTTCAAGTAATTCAAGGGTTCCAGAATTGCCAAAGCAGTCTCAAAGAAGAACAAACACAGCATCAAAACACAGTATAAAAACCTACTATTACATGACCTCACAAAACATCATTTCAAAACCAATTATTACATAGCTAATAGACCAGAATGAGAGGTCCCAGAAACACGCCCTTTGTACACAGACACATAGTCTTCCACACACACAACCAGGAAAGAACACCTTCAAAGGAGTGTTGGTAAAAGTTAAATGCCTACATAAAAAGTAGTAAAATTAAATCATCACCTTAAGTCATATTTGAAAATTAATTCAGCATGGATACAAGACCTAAAGTAACTAAAACTTTAGAGCTCCTAAAGCTCAGAAGGCACTCATGGCCCCGGACCTGTAGTTCCTTCAGTTCTTACTGCTCGTCTGACTATTTTTGTTTGGGGGACAGCATCTCTGAGCTGTCCAGATGGGCCTTGCATGCACCTGTGACCCACCCCCTGCAGCTTCCTCACCTGCTGTTTGCCACCACCCACCACCAGTTCTGGCTCTCTGCTAAGGTCGGGTATTACTGGAAGGCTCTGGCCTGCCATTTTAATGTAGCCCAGCTTGGCCTTGAACTAATGATCCTCTTGCCTCAGGGATTATACGCATATACCATCCTACCCAGCTGGAAATGATTTCTTGGATATAACACCGAAAACATAGGCAATGAAAGAAAACAATGAATATCTTGGATTAGTTAAAATTAAAACTTTGTTCAACAAAGGACACTGCTCACAATGAAATTTAAAATATTTCAATAGTTATAAGGACTTGATATCATAGATATAAAAGAACTTATGCAAATGAACAACAAAAATATGTAACCGAATTTAAGAATGGGAAAAGGGCTTTAATAGATATTTCTTCAAAGAAAATAAACAAATGATTAAAAAAAAAAAAAACCCTGCCTTATCAAATGGTGCTTTCATCACCAGAAGAAAGTTCAACACTGAACAAATAGAAATCAAAACCACATATTAGATATCATATCTCTTCATAGCCATTATGATGGCCACTATAAAAAAACATAAAATAAGTTTAGCATGGTAGCACAAGCCTTTAACCCCAGCACTCAAGAAGGCAAGGTAGGAGAATTTGAGTTCCATGCTAGCCTGGGCTATAAAGCAAGTTTTGGGCCAACTTGAGTTATAGTGAGATCCTGTTGCAAACAAACGAACAAAACAGACAGACAGACAGACAACAACAATAATTAGAAAGAATTACAAATATTTGGGTTGGACTACTAGCAGCCACAGTGCAAGGCCTGACTCTGGCTTTTCAGTTCCAAGCCCAAGATTAACCTCCCATACCGCTTCTTCTCCTAACACTTCCTTCCAGAATTTTCTTTAGATATAGATATATAGGTTTATATTCTGCCTTCCAGATCCCACTATTTTGTTGATATTGGCCTAAAAAATCACTTTCCATGTTATTACACTGTCTTTATACGTTTCACTTTTATTAGATAAAATACTTTAAATACATGCACTATAGCTAGGCATAGTGGTGTATGCCTATAACCCAGCACTGGGAAGGCAGACACAAGAAGACTGATGCAAGTTTAAGACTATCCAAGTCTGTTTTTTAAGAAAACCAGGAACTGGTGGTACACACCTTTAATCCCAGAACTTGGAGGCAGAGGCAAGTGGATCTCTGAGTTCGAGGTCACTCTGGTCTACAGAACAACTTTTAGGATAGGCAAGGCTACACAGAGAAATCCTGCCTTAAAAGGAAAACACACACACACACAAATAAAACAACCCCATGTATTATAAATAGTCAAAATAGTAACTAGTTATAGGATATTTAGATGCTTTCTAATTTTTCATATCATGAACCTTTTTGTTTTTTAAAAAATTAATTTTCAAAGTCAACTTACATCACAAACCTCAAAATTATATAATTTGCTTTACCTTAAACTGTGGCTTTTCAGAAGTTGTTAGCAAAACATCACTGAATAATCTATAAGAAAAGAAACAAATGCGTAAGGCCCTGGGTTTAATCTCAGTATTGGGTGTACTCAGAACTGGTCAGAGCAGCTTAAGACTTCTCAGCCCCTGAGCCACCACTCCAAATCTGTCAGCAAAGGCAAAGGTGCTTCCAAGTCACTCGGTTCCCTCAGACCTGCTTTTAGGGAGGGACCAGGTCAGTTATACTTGACACTATGGGCCATATAATATTTACAGAAAAAATTCTTTGTTTTTTTTTTCTATGTTGTCTTCCCAGTTTACAAAATGTTGCAGATATATTTAACAGATGTTTCTAAACAGAACTATTTGTTTTCTTGCCTCAGAAAAGGTAGTTTATTCTAGAACTTAGTACATCTTGAATTATCCTGACTGGAATCTAAGACATCATTTTAAAACAGCAGTTTCTGGCGTGCATCAATCCTTTCTTCCAAGGTATGTTACTAGAAACAACAGCAGGAGGCTCTGGACTGCTGTGGTTAGAAGGACTGCCTGGATAGTGCCCAGGTGGCTTAGTGCTTTTAATGTGAAAACTTATTGATACAGACAGAAGTTCACCCCTCACAGAAACATCCTCACAGAAATCACCTTTTTTCAGCATTCTTCTTGAATTCTGGCCCTCCCCTGCCATTCATCCTCTGAGTTCCAGATTTTCAGTAAACACAGGACACACCTTTTCAAAGCGGAAGCCCATGGGGTGGAATGTTCTGGGGAAGACAGAATATCTGTCTTGATGCTGAGACTGGGAACACGCAAAGAGCCCTGGGGAGATGATGCAAGTGCAAACTGAAGCACAGCAGCCTCACCCACTGCTCCCTGACCCAGTGCTCTCTAACCCAGGAGTCTATGGCAGATGCTGTAGGTTTCAAAGTAAATCTATTTTCTCTTATGTGCATTGTTATTAGTGGCTGTTGGTTTGAAAACAGATGCTGCAGTGTCACGTCCATGGACAAGGGTTTGTCTCTTCTGATCATCAGCTTCCCCGGGGAGAAAAAAAGTGCCTGGTCTATATCAGGTCTCTAACCAGGTAGGAAGAACGAGGGCCCTTCGGTTAGTTCTAGCCTCTGGCTGCACTTTGTCCCCCACCTTGTTTGCTGCTGTTACTACTTCTGAATACCTTTGCTATACAACAAGCTGGTGCAGACAAAGCAAGGCTAGGGAAACCTCTCAGCATGCTGAGAAAGCTTGCCTATATTCTCCCAGGACAAAGAATGAAGCTGAGATCCATTCACAGGTTTGTCTGACTTCAGTTACACCACCTTAACTTCTGCATGAAGGAACAACACCTAAGGAGAGGCCCTAAGGAGGCCTTATACACTCAGCTCCTCACAACTGTGCTGACAGGAAGAGGTCTTTTGAGTACAAAATCCTTGGCACAACATTTGATACACACTTGCTATTTAACAGCTAGTGCTGGGAGTTGAAATAAACAAACAAAAGCATAGGAGCCCAAGAACACACTACTTTCTTGTGGTGGGCAGGTCCACTAAGGCCTGACAGGTACCAACTACACATAGCTGGGGGCCAGCTGGTAGCTGGAGCAGGACCAGCAGAGAGAGGTTCTAGGGAGGGCCCTCCTACTGTATTTCCTAAATTAGGAGTTCAACAAACACACACAAGTGTTAACGGTGATGGGACACGTGGAAAGGACACTGGATTTCTAGGACAGAGCAGAGCAGTCACAAGGAAAGGGTCATGGTATCATGCTGTAAGTGACTTGACAGCAAGCTGGTCACTTTAACTCTTCAGGGAACAAACTGAGTCTTTACCATGGCACTGGGCTCTGGGCACAGTGGTCCAAGGTTCAGCACAGTTATCAAGATTACAACCGATGCATATGATTGACTTACGGCATCTGTAAGAGCCGGGAGACGGTAGGCATGCCATTTTTACAGGCTTCACAAGACAGCGTAGACTCCAACACGGCCACTTGAAATGAACAGATACACATTTTAGTCCCACAGAACTCTCGAAGATCCACTTGGTGAGGAAAAGTTTGACATCTCTTTGCAACAACTGTCTGCTGGCTGATCAGGACAGTGTCAAAACTCTTCACATACAGACAGATGGCATACGTGGGGGGAGGGAAACACTGCCATTATCAATGACTCAAAAGAAATGCCTCAGAAACCACATGCTGACATACAGCTAAGTCTACTCCAAGGAGAAATGGAGGAAGGCATCAAGATAGTGTTCATACAATTGTTCTCTTTAGAGAGAAGTAAACATTACACAGAAGCAAAATTCAGAACCTGGTTTTGACGCTTGCTTTTAATGGAAACCAAGACATGAAGCGCCAAATGCTGACACCTCGTCATCCAACACCTTGATGCTATAAACGAGCGACCAGACTATCCTACCCACAGGTTACTGTTTAGTTTCAGCTGTTCAAACTTGACAGGAAACAATCCCAGGGTCTGTTTTTTTTCTCTTTCTCTCGCGATTTGGTTTTCTGAGACAGAGTTTCTCTGTATAACAGCCCTGGCTGTCCTGGAACTCACTCTGTAGACCAGGTTGGCCTCAAATTCACAGAGATCTGCCTGCCTCTGCCTCCCAAGTGCTGGGAATAAAGTCGTGAAGCACCACACCAGGCCTACGTCTTGAATTGCCTCATTTGGCATAGTGAAGGTTGATAGAGTGATTGCACATTTCAAACACAGTATCCCGAAAGCTACCTTGGGTTCTCTTTCTTCCAGCCTTGAGCTCTGAGCTAGCCATTCGAGGATAGGATGGTCTGAGATGAGTTTGCTTCGGTCCTTATGTCTCACCTGTCCTTCCGTCCTCCTCAGTCTCCTTGGGTAAGGCTGTACCAGCTCTTTGAACCACCTACCTGAGAATCTGGAGGCCTGGCTGGGCAGGCCAGGCCATTATCTTCCAGGCCTCCAGTCATAGCTCTCAAGTTCCTTTCAACTCCCATTCCTGCTTGGATGGGGCTCTGACACTTGCCTGGCTCCTCAAGTTTGGCTTCAAGTTGCCTGACCCTCACTCTGGCTTCTGATAAAACCCAAGCTGGCCACAGTTCTCATTACATCCTCCTGTTTGCAGAATTATAGTGCAGTTTACAGAAGTTTTGCCAGAGGCTTCAGACAGATGAACAAACAGACAAGCCATTCAAATAGTCACTGACGTATGTTCTGGCTGAAGAAGATGATAACTTGCTCTCCATCTTTCTTGGAGTTTGGCAAGAGGTTAAGTAGCTTTGCAGACTACTAGATCCTAGCAAACCCCACTCCCAAGCCCTGTACTGACCCACAGCCATGGATGATGCAGGAGGAAAGGAGTCCACAGGCACAGAGTCTGGAGGTCGTCCATAAGTCATTTCATAGAGTAAGTGGCCAAAACAGTGGACATCTACACTTTCCAATGTCTGGGGAAGAAAGAGCAGTGCCATGTTCAACCTTCAGTCATTGCCCCCACTGCTCCTGCCCAGGCTTCCACAGAGAAACAAGGCTCAGGGCAGCCTCATTCCCAATGAAACTCCAAAACCTTTTTTCAAAGGCTCACATGTCATCCTCTGACTTAAGCTGATGTCATTTTCAATCAATGACTCTATTCACTTCCTTGTTCCACCCACCACGTCATCTTTGCTTCTTAGAGATCCAGCAATACTCCATGGGTGAAATGGGAGCAAGGTACACATCAACTGTATTTTCCAATGCTTAATGCACAGGGTAATCTGTAACTAAACACAGACCTGTCAGGATGACACAACTTACATTGATTTTCCTGAATTGGGTGAAGTAGGATCGGTAGAAGGAAGGCAGACCCAGTAATGAATTTTCGAGGTCTAGCAGCCGGCAAGTGTTGCCGTCCAGCATCACATTGGCTGCATGGAGATGGCCGTAAGGGAATCCCTTGTCATGAAGAAACTTTAGTACCTGTTAACAAAGACGTGGAGGTCAATTGTTTCCAATTCACTCACATATAACATCGGCTAAATTCATGTTTTAAATATTTTTGGAGAAAACAAGATGGCTCAGGTTAAAAGGTACTGACAACAGAACCTGACAAACTGAGCGTAATCCTTGGGGCAGACACGGAGAAAAGAGAGAACCAATTCCCAAAAGTTGTCCTCTGACCTGCACACATGTGCTATGGCATGCACACACACACACACACACATGCAAACACACACCCACATGTAAACAAACAAATAAATGTAAAAAGAAAAAGGCATTTTAGCTTGGGCATGTAGCTTGGCAGCAGTCTTCTCAACATGCAGGAGGCTAGGAGTTAACTCTCCAGCAAAAATTCATATATTTTAAAATGAAATTCAACAGCCCACTCAAGACCCTAATCCCCCTCAAAAAAATACCTACTCTAATGAGTTCTTTGGAAACAAGAATGATGCAGACTGTCTCACAGCTGTGAGACTGCTGAGCACACCATCGAGTTTCCTCTTTTCCCAAGTGAAGAGAATTAGGTTGGAGGGAACAACTCTGATGCCTAAAGGCTCTGCTTTGGGAACTTTCTGGTCCCAGCAGGCTTTTCTGAGGCTGCCCTGCTCCACCTGCATGGATTCCTAAAGCCATGGCATCAGTGTCTGTGCTGGCCACTTAGGAAAGGGGTTAAGGTGAGAGCTTCTCCTGATCAATATCTACTTGGAACATACTTGGTGTTTAGTAATAAAAAGACAAAGTAAGAGTCTGGCCTCTCTGTAACAACAAGCTTCTCAGCTTCCAATAAGATAAACAGTGACTCGGGCTGGAGAGATAGCTCAGTGGTTAACAGCACTGATTGCTCTTCTAGAGGTCCCGAGTTCAATTCCCAGCAATCACACGGTGGCTCACAACCATCTGTAATGGGATCCGATGCCCTCTTCTGATAGGTCTGAAGACAGTGACAGTGTACTCATAAATAAAATAAATCTTTAAAAAAAAAAGATAAACAGTGACTCAGCAAAAAATGCATGATATGTCTCCACCCACAAGGACCTGAGACTAGAGCAAAGGCAGCAAGGGATGCCTCCACAATCCAGCAAACATAGAAGAAAATATGCTAACGTGTCTTTCCAGCTACTAGCTTTAAAAATCTTATCCTTTAAGAAGTCTTGCCAGGCGTTGTGGCACAAACCTTTGATCCCAGCACTCAGGAGGCAAAGACAGGAGGATCTCGGAGTTCAAGGCCAACCTGGTCTACAAAGTGAATTCCAGGACAACAGAAAAACACCTGCTGTTGACTTCTGGCCTCCTCATGTATATGTATAGACAAGTGTACCCCTACACAAAATCATGTTATGTATGTATGTATGTATCTATCTATCTACATCTTTATATCTAGATATCTAGATAGACAGATGGATGAATATAAAGAACATTGGATTAGGGTATGGTTAACTCTTTACTGACGGGGTTGTAAAATCCAAGGAGCCTAGAGAAATTATGTGGAGAGGATGACATGGACAAAGCTGGCACTCTTTTCTGCCTCTCTTTCACCTCCATTTCTCTCTTAGTGTTGAGGATCACTTTGTGCCTTGGAACACTAAGAACACACTGTCCTGCTGAGCTATATCTCCAACCCAAATGGGAACAGGCCTTTATATGTCTTGATGCATGCCTTTGATCCTTAGCAAGCAGAGGCAGGTAGATCTCTGAGTTCAAGATCAACCTGGGTCTATGGAATGCATTCCAGGCTACGCAGAGCTATACAGTAAGACCTTGTCTCAAAAACAAACAAAACAAAAAAGCTGAACATATGTAAGACCAATCAGATCAGTAGATGACAATGTTTGTCATCAAAGCCTGATGATCTGAATTCAATCCCTGGAACACAAGTAAAGGTCGTAAAGAGGGAACCTATGACACCAAGTTGTCCTCTGACCTCGTCTCACACAGAATGGCTTCCTTATCCACATTCAGACAATAAAAACGAAGCTTAAAAAGAAAAGTCTTGGCCCAGAGACAAAGATCAGCCCAATAACCCAAAAGATGACACCAAATTCCAATAGCCAAACTTTTGGAATTTTATGGATCTCAATTACTGATACCTTTAACTCAAATATTTGTTTGTTGGGGAAAAATAAAGCAATGCTATCCAGTATTATATATCAAGTTATATCAGTATATATTAACTTGATATATATATATATCAGTATATATCAAGTTATAGATAATAAGACAATGTTTCTGATTTTGGAAAGTGCCCAAGAACTTTTCCCATAAAAAATGTCATTCTAAGGGGGCTACAGAATAAGATCACTTGTTCTTCCAAAAGGCTTAAGTTTGGCTACTGGTAACCCATATTGGATGGCTCACAGCCACCTGTAACTCTAGTGCCAGGGAATCTGTCACCTTCTTCTGGCTTCTGCAGCAGCCCCAACACATGAGGCAGACACACACATACACATATAAAATAAATCTTTTTTAAAGATTATAATTCTGGATGAAATATGAGCATAACTGTGGTTGTCTGAATAGGAGGTGTGGCCTTGTTGCAGTAGGTGTGGCCTTGTTGGAGGACCAATGTCACTGTGGGGATGGTCTCTGAGGTCTCATACGCTCAAGCTACGCCCAGTAAGGACAGTCCCCCTTTGCTGCCTGCAGATCATAGAACTCTCAGCTCCTTTTCTAGCACCATGTCTGCCTATATGCCGTCATGTTTCCAGCCATGCTGATAATGATAATGAACTAAACCACTCAAACTGTAAGCCAGCCCCAAATTAAATGTTTTCCTTTATAAGAATTGCTATGGTCATGGTGTCTCTTCACAGCAATAACACCGAACTAAGATAACAACTTACACAAAATCAAATATCTCTTACCTCTAATATCTGCCGTCCATATGTTTTTATTTGCTGGAGTTCAAGGCCCTGGGTTTTCTTGGGGTTGCAGTATTTCTTTAGGAAGGGGTCCTTTGGTTTTGCCTTTAGAAAAGAATCAAGAATGCATAAAGAGCTAGAGGAGCCAATTTTTACCGCGGAGCTTCCTGAAAAGGTAAGACGCGATGGAGAGTCAGCCAGGGCCCCAGCACACAGGATGTGGGTTTGTTGTTGTATTAGTCTGATAGTCTGTAGTGGAGGTAAAGAGGCTGGTCTGAGCTCTATTTTTTGTGTATCCGGGGGACTACAAACTGGGTCTCGCCCTAGGCCATTCCCAAAGTCTTGTCTACTGTAAGAATTTTCCAGGACTACTTTGTTCAATGCAAAATACAAACTTTAAAATTCACCATCAGAGCAGCCTACCATGTAACAGACACCCATCTTTGCTTACAGGGAAAAAATGCTCTTTAAGCAGACAGTAGTTTTTCCAAATCAGATTTAAATTCTGTCCTTTGTTTTTGCGATAGGGACTACATAACCCAGGCTGGACTGAAAGTTTTGCAGTCCTCCTGCCTAGCCTCCCGAGAACATGGGATTTTTACCATGCTGTGCTTAAAATTTTTAAATTAAAATAAAATTCATGGAGCCTAACTTCTGGATTTTTACATACCAAATATCAAAACAGATTCTTTTTTTTTTTTGGCTGTCCTGGAACTCACTTGGTAGGCCAGGCTGGCCTCAAACTCAAAAATCTGCCTGCCTCTGCCTCCCAAGTGCTGGGATTAAAGGCGTGCGCCACCACCGCCCAGCTCAAAACAGATTCTAAAGGACTGAAGAAATCTATAACCATAAACTTAATTTATAAGGAGTACCTTGTAGATCAGATCCTTCAAAGTTCCCTTTTCATTCAAGGTTCTAATCAGCAATGCTGAGGATTCGCTAGCCGTGGCAAAGGTAACCCGATATATGTAAGGGTGCTGCCGAAACAAAAACAAAAAAAGGAAAGAAATTCAGGTTAGTTTACACCAGAATCTCGGGCCTTTTAGACTCATGATCTCGTGATGGAGATGCAAGCACCATGTTGTTGGTTGAGTTTTATACAGATAGGCCACTCCCACTCCCTGAACACTTGCTACTTTTAAGTTACTAGATGATCAACTAGTTCCCCCCCCCCTTAGATGGGAGGAAGAGAGGAGATGTGACAAGAAGGAGGGGGCAAGCTCCACACAGAAGGCCCTGCTTAGCTAAGCCCCTCATGAGGTCTCTGCTATGTGAGGCTCCTTGCTGAAAGCTTCCTCACTAGGCTGTGTGCATCTAGATTTCGGGCAAAACCATAGCTGCAGAGAAGAAAAGGGCTGAGTTTTGGGAAAGACCTAACAAAGAATTCAACAGTCACTCAGCAGTCAGAGCATCTAAGTGGGAGAGCAGGACAAACGTGTCTCTGCTCACAGCTTTGTTACTTACTCCACACTGCTGTTTGGATGCCAAGGCAGGGAGCATAACCACTTGCAAACAAGCATGAGCAGCATGCTTTGGCATCTGGGCCCTTTTTAGAAGCCAGCAGCATGAACTTCCCTGACTCCCTACAGAAGTCTGCAGTACACATATTCAGTGGCTTCCTGAGGTGGGAACCCAAATGTCAGCCAGGAATGTCAGCCAGCAAGGTGAGGGAAAGACAAATTCTTTAAAGACTTAATGTGTTCCTATAACCTTGAACTTTGGTTACACAGACAAGAAGACTGCTCAGGCTCTAGGTAACCTGAGTGAGCCACTCTGCTGTCTGAGCTACCTTTGTCAGGTTAACTAGTTGGCCTAGGGAAACATGTATTACTTATACCAATGGACAGTCCTAATCCAAGACCTTGGATAATTATCACCAGGATACATTCAGAGTATGTCTGAGGTCTGACCTGCAAATGGGTGAATGTGAATCCATAACCTGTTGTCTATAGTACAGGAGTTGCTTGAGGACTGGGCCACCAAGGCCTGAAACTCCTACCTCGGCTTCCCCGGTGCTGGAATTAAAAGAGTGCACCTCTACCATCTGGCTTAATGTGTATTTCTTACAGCATTATGTCGAGAGTGTGGGAGTGGGACTGTTTTTGTTAACTGAGGCACAGTCTCACTATGCTGTCCAGGTTGGCCTTGAATTTGTAGCTCTCCTACCTCTGCCTCCAAACACTGGTACAACAACATGTGCTACCCTTGAGTGTTCTTTTTGTTGTTGCTTTTTTTAGATTTTTTTTTAGATTTATTTTATCTTATGAATATTTTTCTTGCAGGTATGTGCATTATGTATGTGCCTGGTGCCCACAGGGAGTGTCAGAAAAGGGTGACAACTGGAATTTTGGACTGTTGTAAACTACCACGTGGGTGCACAAAGTCAAACCCAGGTACTCTGAAAGAACAAGTGTCTTAACCTGAGCCATCTTTCCAGCCCCTTCTTTCTTGCTCTTGTTTTGTTTTTTAAACATTGATTAAAAGTAATCTTAAATCTGGGAGCTAACTGGACCTGGTGGTTCCAGCCTAGAATACCAGACTTACGGGGGCTGGAGAGATAGCTCAGAGAGTAAAAGCACTAGCTGCTCTTCCAGAGGTCTTGAGTTCAATTCCCAGCAACCATATGGTGGTTCACAACCATCTGTAATGGGATCTGATGCCCTCTTCTGGTGTGTCTGAAGAGAGTGACAGTGTACTCAAATACATAAAATAAATAAATAAATATTTAAAAAAAAACACTTTATAAGTCAGGGGCAGTAAGATCACAAGTTCAATGCCAACCTGGGGAACTTAGTACAACCCTATCTTAAAATAAAAGATAAATTACAGGTTGGGGCATTGTTCAATGGTAGAAAATCTGCTTAGCATATACAAGGCTCTTAATTCAAACTCAGTTACTGCAAACAACGGCAACAAAAATCTGGGTGCTGAAAGCCTATCATACAACCAGTCAAACTCAAGGCCACAGCATTTTTCTTGGATGTAAATCACACCTCATTAAACCATGGCTTCATTGCTTTAACAAGATGTATTCAAAGTAAACTTGCTCGACAAGTCAAAGTGACTGTGCTCACTCCATAAGCAATTAATTTGGAAAACAGGTAATGCGTGTTAACATTAACCCATCTGCAGGCCAGACTGAAGTCTTTACTAAAGACATTCAGACATTCTGTACACAGTGAGTCTATCAGTGTGCTTTCTTCCAACCAAGGTCTTAAATTAGTACTGTCCATTAGTATAAGTAATGTATGCGTCCCTAGGCCAGTTCATTAGCCTGTGAAAGGTAGCTCAGGCAGAAAAGTGGCTCTTTTTATCATTCTTTTACCCATGTTACCTAGTGACTGAGAAATTAGTCTCCTGCTAGAAAGAGATCTTAGAGTCCCCTGATAAAATGTTCCACAGGAGCAAGAGGTTCAGAAAAGTGGCTCAATCCTACTCTGTTATCAGCTTAAAATACAGACTACGTTTAAACAGCTATCATTAATGGGCTAAGAAGATGTCACAAACACTGACTTAAATAAAGGATGTCACATCTGTGGGACTAGCCTAAACTAAAAGCCACTGTCCCTTTCCATTCTCTTGAGACCACAGAGTATTTCCAGGTCTTCTAGCCAGGTTCACCCTCAAGACAACACTGACCCTGAGTAGCAATGAGGCAGCAGGAGGACTTGTACTTACCACACAGGAAGGCAGAAGTTTGATTAGACACTGAAAATCTTTATCTGACAAGTACTTGTCTGGGCCGAGATCAGCCTGGAAATGTAGGAAGAAATATCAGAGTATCACTTTGCTCACTGCAAGAAAAATTCCTTATGCATTTCCCCCAACTCTATTTGTCTACATTCTTAAGTATAAATCAAAGATAGAAATCATATTAAGTCTGCTGCTTCAAGGCCTTTTCTGGAGAGGCAGTGTATGCACATGAGAACATCAAGCTATGACTGAGATTTCATTCAATTCCACGACCAAATGTGTCACTAGAACTCCCAGCAGGAAACAGATGAGACAATATCCAATAGCTTTTTTGTTTTTGGGGTGGGGGGAGGTCACCTCAAAACTGCTAGTCTTAAATCCAGGCTGTTCCTATATCCTCCTGAACATTTATTACTTGACCAATTGTATAGCCAGGGGATTTGAAAGAACTCTTCTTTGGTGTGAGACTGAAAAACTCTACACATCACCATGCAAGAGCACAGTAAAAGCGCTAAGAGTCTCTTATCCAAACTCTTCCATATATTACCCAAACCTCCTGGAATAAACGAAAGCAAAAGACTTAGTTTACCCAGCTCAGCACCAGCCGCTCCTTTGGTTGGTTTTTAATTTTCATCAAGAAATATTTCTTCCTTATTCTCCAACCTGTCACAAAGCAGAAAGGTGCTTATAGCTTCAGCATTTTTGCAACAATTGATGTGAATTTTAATTTCATTAATGAAAATTACATTTGGCAATCTTAGCCTTATCTATATAGGGCCTAATCACTTAACAGTGTTCATACAGAAAGGCTTCTCTATAAAAACAGTAAACAAAGAAATTACTGTATTTATGGAAAAGCTAGTACGACAGAACTTAAATCTAGACTTACTGAAAAGGCCTAATGGAGACTGAACAGAGGTCCTGAATGTTACCAGCACCCCACTCCTCCAACAGGGCTTTAACCAAGGCTAATATATATGTCAGAGTTAAGGAGAATGCTAGAAGCAGTGTGGTGCAGAATTAGAATCAGAATACAATAACAGGGCTATCCACAACAGTGGGGAGGTACAAGGACTATGGTCAGCAGAGGTAAAGAGCTTCGCTGGATAACGTCTCAGCAGGATGGCCATGCCAGCCTCTCACCTATGTCTTTCAGTGGTTCTACCACCTCCCACTTTGGTTCTGATCGGAAGAACATGGAAACCTGCTGTAAAGCGATCTCTGCAACGATATTGTAGAAATCCATTAGTCAGATACGTTAGGAAAAGCCAAAGGCTCACATACTGTTTGTGCAAATAAAATCCCTGCAGTCTACAGACTTCTTTAAAAGATGTGACCAAAAAAAGGGAAAATTAAAAATAATGTAGACTTTCAGACTGGACCCTAGATGCTAGCATTCCTTCTAGGCTTCACCAACAGCCAGGTAGGCCTGGCTGGCTATAAGAAGGACTATTTGTCCCCCCGTCCCGCTCCCCCCCCCTCCCCTTTATCCGTCTCTCCACATGTTCCTGGACTGCCTCTCCTCTGTCTCCCTCTGTCTCTACTCCCTTCTCAACTCCCCTTCCCATATCCCTGAATAAACTCTATTCTATACTATACCCATGGTATGGCTGGTCCCTCAGGAGGAAGAGATGCCTCAGCATGGGCCTGCCGAGACATCCCTCCTACCTCACCACCACGCTCTATAAAACATATCCTTGGCTTTTTATAAAACACAACTCTAGGACACTGATGAAAGCTGAATAAAGCTCGAGTTTAGTGGTAATGCGCCAACAGTGCTTTCAGTTACGTGCCATAGTTATATCAGACGCTACACTGGAGAAGGCAGGTGAGGGGAGTCTCTGGAACTATTACTGCAACTTCTCTGTAAACCTAAAGTCACTCCAAAAGTAAAGGACTATTAAAGAGCAAAAATAAAATTACTATTTATGTGGAAACACAGTTTTTAAGCCAGGAAATCTAAAATATATAAAGTAGCTGACCTAAACTAGGATTTTAATCAGGCCACAACTGAAGCTCAAGATTCAGAAAGTATTATAAGGTCACACAGAACAACATGTTCCAAGTGATATTTATCCCATCTTCATTCCTTGCGGAATTACAGCTTTCACAAACAAAGAAGTGATTAGCCTTAAGTATATGCTATAATAAAAGCCAGAGTTTCAGAAAAATATCTTCATCGGCAACATGGCTCAACTGCGGTAGGTAGAGAGTGCCTGTCTACTTACAAACACAGCCTCTTTTTGTTGTTCATTTATCATTTGAACATTTCCAGTTAACACAGACAATGAGAAGAGGAATTTCCTTCAAGTTCACTGCATTAAGAGACTATCAGAATAACTAACTGCCTTTTATACCTCGCACTCACCAAAAAAAAAAAAAAAAAAAAAAACCACGACTTGATACCATTTCCTCCCAATGCAGTGAATAAGTGAAGCCAGTCCAGATCTCTGAGAGCAAATGGCAATCCTAACAACAACAACAAACCACTGGAATTTCACCTCTGCCTGGTGTTAACTACGTTCCGAAGAGACTGGTAAGGCTTGGACTCACCAGCAATCCTCTCCGTATGTCAAAACACCCTCTCCTGGAACCCGCTGAGAGCTTGGCAAACATTATCACTGTGCATATTTTACAGCACATTGTGAGTGAAGAAGTTTGCAGGAGACAACAGTTGGGTGTTTGTTTACTGACTCGCTGTGCAAAGTGTTCCCTAAATATTCCAGAGGAAGCACATGACTATGAAATGGAAGACCGGCTCTATTCACATTCTGTGCTGCTCTGAGAGGACACAGGATGCTGGGAAGGGCTGAGCGCAGCTGATAATACCAATTCTTATTAGCTCGGAGAGCACTGTGCCCGTTAGAAATGTTGATATAGTATTTTTACCATTTCTAAAGTAAGTTGAAAACAAGTTAAAAGGAAACTATTTTAAATGAAAGTATCCATATCAACTCTGAGAAAACCATGAAAATAATTTCCTACCATACTACAATGTGATTTCAAGAAAGTACATAGGACAGCAGTTCAAAACTAAAGGTGACTTGTAAACAATTCCTCAACAACTTATGTTACTATATATCATATACTGTTTCAGAAATGGAGAAGCAGCAGGGAACAAATCAAACAGGACAGATGTGTTCCTGATAAATACAAGATTGGGAATTAGATTTTTGTTTTAAACTTTGAGGGTCAGAGAGCTCAAGGCAGAAAATTTTCCTCCTATTGAACTTTTATCATAAGAAGGTGCATGATGACTGATACTGACGAAGTCTCATCCCAGATTCAGCATCGAATCCTGAGCGCCTCCTCTGCATACTGCCCATACTGCCCGCCACCTCTTTGACCAAACTAAAACCAAGCTGCTACAACAAGTGTCTGACTGGCTCTGGCTTGGTGGCCCACAATGTTTGGTTCACCCTCCACTCTCTGGGCTCTGCCTCCCACAACCCCTCTAGCCTGCCCTCAGCACTCAGCTTTTACACAAGGACCAGCTAAATGTTCAGGCTGAGTCTAAATCTACTGTTCCTCTGCCTACAACCCCTGCTCCTCACACACATCCAGGACATCTATTCTTGTGGACCTTGCATGTCCTGAATGAGGATTCTAGCTGGAAGGACATCTTTTAACTCAGGTAAAGTCTAGTGCCCTTCGGAAATACTAATTTCCCCCTTCCTGGGCAGTTCTTCCTGGTGTACTGGCACCTGGCTCCAAGCCTGCTAAACTCCACTGGCCTCTTAGCTCCCAAAATCAGCACTGCCTCTTCTGAGAAGCCCTCCTCTGTCTCCAGGCCTGATACACCTTCTAACTCTGTATACAATCTCCCTGCATAAGTGCTATTGGCTTTGTATGAGCTATTGGCTGTCCCTTAGCACTAGACATATATAATAGTGCCCTCTTAGTATCTGATGAAGAACTAAAGATTCACTATGTTGCCAATTCAGTCGTTAAACCTCCCATCAGAATGCAGACCCCCAAAAGGGATATATTCTCTGTGTAGCTCTGGCTGTCTAGGAACTTTCTTTCTTTTAATTAATTAATTAATTAATTAATTTTGTAGATAATGAGTACTCTGTAGCTGTCTTCAGATCCACCAGAAGAGAGCATCAGATCTCATTACAGATGGTCGCGAGCCACCGTGTAGCTGCTGGGAATTGAACTCAGTACCTCTGGAAGAGCAGTCAGTGCTCTTAACCACTGAGCCATATCTCCAGCCCAGTCTAGGAACTTTCGGTTTAGATGAGGCTGGCCTCAAACTCAAGAGATCCACCTGCCTCTGCTTTCCTGAGTTCTGGGATTAAAGGAATGCACCATCACCACTTGGCTAATATTTACTTTTAAATTTTGCTATCTTAGAAAGTTTTTGTTTCGTTAGGCTGATAGATATTTGGTTGAAAATGGCTAATCAGTTAAGTGCTAAAAAACAAAAGCCCAAGATAGGGAACGGGAAACCAAGCCCCAGCCTATCTTACCGCTCCTTGTACAACTTCCATAGACTCAGAGATATCAGCTCTCCTTCTATGCACAGCCTTTGCACCCCAATATCCTAGCCCTCTGACCTGACTCCTCCAGCCCTGTGGTGGGCTGTGTAGATCCCTAATCTGCTGTTAGATGCTATAACCTGCATTCCCTCCGTAATACCTTGCTTTTGTTCCAAACATAATCCTCACCTGGGACCCTCCTTCCTAACCTACTAGGTCAAGGGAATTCTAAGTTTTAGGTCTAGAAGGGAACTTCCACATTGCTTGGTCTGTTCCTCCCTTCCCCAGCCTCTTTTAAGAGTGAGTATATGTTTTACCTCTATGGACATGGTCTTTTGGATAAAACCAGGAAAAGGCCCAGTAACTAGAGGTTGTTTCTCTGGGAGGACAGGAAGCAGCTGCTTAGGAGATCCTGCTACTCACCCCCGAGACTCAGGTTGGCCACACAGTCCCTCACAATCATGGGTCCCAGTCAGTGTACTCAGGGCAAGGAAAAGTAGCTATGCTGATTTGGGTTACAATTGCAATACAGAATTAAAATCTTGCTGAAGTAGGGCAGTAATCAGTTAAGTTAGAGGCTGAGAAGAGGCAAGGGCACCAGCCATGTTGGAAGGGAGACTTGGTCTTGCTTAGAGAAATACACCATGTAGGTAGGTGGGGAGTGAGCCAGGAGTCCCAGGGAGCCAGAACCTTGCTTCAGGAGTTTGTTGGTCAAGCTGGTGAGAGGAAGTGAGGTGTACTTCCCTCTTCTGAGGTGGCTCAACCAAGAAGCAAGGCAATTTCTGATATTTCATTTGAAGGGAGAAATAAATCAGCTTCCTCACCCACTGTCCCACTTCGGTCATCTAACAGTGGCTAGGCTCTGGAGCACTTAGGTTCTGCTGGGATTTCTAGTGACCTTAAGCTCTGTTCACATCTGCTTTGCACCCTAACCATCGCCTCTGCCGTGGGGGATGGGACAGAGACAAGACAACACAACTTGGGGAAAGAATGAAGAAGTGGGTAGTAGAAATAAGACAGGCCCCCAACAGGCAGACACACAGAAAGAGGGGTCTTAGGTAGATAATAAAGATGGCAAAGTTCCAGCTTCTTCCTCACACTCCTTACCAGACACAAAAGCTTAAAAGGTTCTTTAGTCTGTGGACAGGTCAAGGAGTTCTAGGTGGGATCCGGACATGTTTCCCTCAATGTTGAGGGTCTATCAGCCTTGCTGCCTTTGCTCAAACTGACTAACCCTAAATTAGAGGAAGGGGATCTCTTAAAGACTCTTAAAACCCCTCCCCCTCAAGCAGAGACTGAGCTTCAGCTCTGCTTTGCAATGAGTCTATCTCCCCATTGCCTGCTGTGCATGTGAGTCAGTCTGTCTCTCGCTGTCTCTGTCTCTCTGTTTCTCTCTGTCTCTGTCTCTCTCTCTCTGTGCATGTGTGTGTGTTTGTGTGTGTGTGTCTGTGTGTGTGTGTGTGTATGTGTGCATGTCTCTGCCTCCTACCAGCACTGGGATTTCAGGTGCTAACCAGTGCCTCTGGGTTTTCACAGAGTCTTGGACTCAAAACTCAGGTTCTCCTGGTTTCGAGGCAAAGATGTTACTGATTCATCTCCTGTCCCAGCTGTCTTACAGATGGGGAAACTCAAGTCTTCAGAGAGATGGGGATTACTCAGGCCCTCAATATTTGTGCCACTCTGACACACATGCGACCACACTGGTTAGTGTTGATACAACAGGGCTATGATGCCCTCTGGATTCTACCCCATATGAATATCATTCTTCTGGTTCTAGCTCCTTGAATACAGGAATGCATGAGCTCCATGCCTACCCCAGGCACACGGTGTGGCAGGTCACTGATGCTGGCTAGACAGATGTCACTGTTACCTGCTCACTCTGGCCTGACACCTGCCCTCACGAGAGCATCAGCCGACAATGCTGACAGAACATACAGAGGGCTGGGCTGACTCATCAAAACCACTCAGATGACCTGCTGACAGTTGTGGAACAGTCAAGGTGAAGCTTGGAAAAAGAAATAAAAGGTTCAAAAGACACTGACAGAACTGAGGCTCTCTTGAGTTCCAGCCCAGCATGTAAGGTCTTTTGCACAAGGAAAGAATGGAATCCTGGAAACCATGCAATGCTTGATTCTGTGGCCTAGTGTAAATGAATTTGAAATACTCATGACTTTTCTTGGCTAGATTCTGGAAAAGCACTTTCCTTAGCTATGCATGACATCTACTAAGATGTCATCTACTAAAGACGGCAAGCACACTCTAAACAAGGCTTAATGTAATGTGTAATGTGTGTGCAAATCACCCAACAACCTGTTAAAGCAGTTCCTGATCCACCAGGTCTGGGGAGGGCCTCGGTTCTGTACTCACCAACGACACCTGGTTAGAGAGCCACACTGGGCAGTGAGCTCATGGGCTGAGGCCTCCACCCTCAGCTGTATAGGAGAGCCAGGGCAGAGCTACAGATCCTGCAGACTGACTGACAGCCGGACAGCTGGGGCAGTGGGATTTCTTAACCCACCCCAAGTGACTCTCCTATACAGAAGGGTTTGGCGCCTAACAAGTAGGCTGCCAGTTCTCCCTCAGACAGGAATAAGAAGGGTCTTCCCAGCTAATTCAAATGAAGTTTTGTTTGCTTGGGGTTTTTAAAATAGGGTCTCATGTTGTTGCCCAAGCTGACCTGGAACTTACTGTATAGTCTAGGTTGCCCTTAACTTATGGCAGTCTTCCTCCCAATGGCTAGAGCTACAGGAGCAAGTCTGGCTCTGAAACAGTAACAGAATCTATTTCCTTAACAAGAATTAACAACCAGAGTTCCATTTAGAAGACCTGAAAGCCTGAAGACCTGTTTATCAGGTCAGGCCTAGAATAGTTCTAGTGGCCCCTATAAGGCCCCACCAGAGTAAAGGAGGTACTTAGTTCTTCCTTTTGTTGACAACAAGCTTGGGTATTTGACACTGACTTTGTGTGTAGCCAGTGGGGAAGCAAAAGCCATCACCTGTGTGTGGCACTAAGAGTCTTGGAGCAGGTGGGAGGACACAGGAACAGCCTTTCTGAATCAACATTTCATTTAAAGACATTCTAGAAAAACTGGACACATTACACACTGTTAACAGAAACTGGATTGAGTTGCTCTATGTACTGCTGTGGGCTGTCCGCTCTGTTTCACAGAGAAGACAGCGGGCAGACCACAAGTGCACAGCGTGACTGTTTCTCACAGATGTTTTCCTGTAGAGGCAGCACACACATTCTGGAAGTAAGTTATGTCCCTCCTATAGATGTTTAGACAATTATAACCAAGCAACTCTTGGCAAAGAAACCATGCCCTCTTACAAATGTGCACATTTCCCCACAAGGAAGTAGAGTTTCCCCTCCAATGCTCTCTTGTGCTGAGCTCGAACCCCACGATACTACAGCTCACACACTCCATTTTGTACCAGTATAGTTTGCAGAATAGTTGTTTGGGTCTAGGAACTTCTTCAGCAGCTCACAATTGGATAAGACATGATTTGCCATGATAACATTAAGGTAGTTCTGCAGGCCTCTCTGCCTCTCAGCTATGAATTCACGGTCCATGTTTCCAATCAGTTTCTTGGGAGGAAGAGGCAGACTTAGGCCTGTAATCTGAAAGAATGGAAGGAAAAAAGGGAAGAAAAGAGGGGGTTATATTCATGTTATCTACAAGTTAAGTTTGATATCTGAATCCTGAAGCATTATAGTTCATTAAGTATAAAACAATATAGACTTTGAAGATGTACTCTAACATTTCATTATGATTTCATATATAAAACTATACATCTCTTTTTTTCCCAAAGGGGAGGGGGTTTATTAAGGAGGGGGAGAGAGAGAGAGAAGAGTAGAGAGGGTAGAGGCCGGCCATGACCATGTGGAGGGGGGGGGAGGAAGGGCGAGGAGAAGCTAGAGGCAAGAGAGTAAGAGAGTAAGAGAGAGGAGGAGGCAAGCAGCCTCTTTTATAGTAGGCACGCCTACCTGGGAAACTATACATCTCATAATTGATAAAATTATATGCTAATCATAGTAACTGATTCTTTTTCACCTTTGCTGAAGTTATATATGGACATAATACCAAGAAAAATCATTTTTACAAAATTAGCACAAGCAGCCAGGCAGTGGTGGTACATGCATTTAATCCCAGCACTTGGGAAAGCAGAGGCAGGAGTGTCTTTGAGTTCTGAGTTCAAGATCAGCCTGATCTACAGAGTACTTTCCAGGACAGCCAGGGCTACACAGAAAAACGAAAAAGAAAAGTTCTCTTCCACAGTTCTGACCTCACCACGCACATCCTGTCTCCTGCTTCCAGTAGCATTACCTCATCTTATCGAGCACATTATCATGTTTACACTAGGTAAATGACAATCCTTACAGTTACACTCATAGCAACTGCTAAGCCTTTTTCAGGTTCTGTGATATATATAGGATCCTATGAGGTTATCTGCTTCATGTCTCAAAATTCTGCCTTCATATACATATACATATACATATACATATACATATACATATACATATACATATACATATCTGACACATCTCTTAGGTCTCATTTAGGTTTTCTTTGTTTGTTTGTTTCACTTATAACAGTCCTAGAACTTGAGTGCTGGGATTAAAGGCAGATAGGCATGTAACACCATGCCCAGTCTTCATTTGGATTTCTATTTCTTTTTTTCCCTTTCTTTTTTTTTTTTTTTTTTTTTTTTTTTGGTTTTTCAAGACGTGTTTTCTCTGTGTAACCCTGGCTGTCCTGGGCCAGGCTTGCTCAGACTCAGAAATCTACCTGCCTCTGCCTCCCAAATGCTGGGCTTAAATGTGTGAGCCACCACCTCTTGGCTATCATTTGGGTTTTCAACCTAAAATGTTTGGTTGTGGTTTTTACTTCTGCATTTTTATTTGTCCTTGAAGGGGTGTGTAAGGAGAGAGAGAGAGAGAGAGAGAGAGAGAGAGAGAGAGAGAGTGTTGGATGTGTGTGTAAAATCAATTCATTACTATTTACAATGGCTAGAGAAAAAGAAAAGGTAAAAGCAGGTACTCAATCTACTGTCATTTTCTAGATTACTTAAAACTTTTGAGACTATTTTTAAACTTGAAAAACAAAGCAAAGTCATTTTCAAGAGCTACAGCACTATTTGACACTTGTACCAAAAAATAAAAACAAAAAAGCAATCCAAGTGACATACATACTGAGTGGCTTAGGGTGCGGTCTAGTAAAGGCATCTTCAAGTTAGAAAAGGGCACAAGGTAAGCGACTCTGGGTAAACCTTACTCAGGCTCCACTCTGGGTTTTCACACAACACTCACACAGTCAAATGAAAGATGGAAGAGATGTGTGGTGGCTGGAATGAGCATGGCCCCCACAGGCCCATGTATGTGGTGAACACTTGGTCCCCAAACACTAACTCTGTTTGGGGAGGTTGAGGAGGCGTGGCTTGCTGGGGGAAATGTGCCACTAGAGGCAGGTTTGACAGCCTGCAGCCCTTCCTCCCAGCAGTTTGTTCTCTCTGCTTCACGCTTGTACTTCAAGACGTGAACTCTCAGCTGGCTACTCAAGTTGTCATGTCTGCGGACACTGCCATAGGGCTCTAAATCCCTGGAAAAGTAACTCAAGAGAAACTTCCTTCCATAAGTTGCCTATTTCCCCTCTATAACTATGAAAACATGTCAGACACAATTAAGATAAATCTTCTATCACAGCATAGCTCGTCACTAGATAAGACATTTACAAATCGTTTTCTGAATTCATGAAATTAAGCCTTATCTAATTGTGGTTTCTCCATGAGATCTTAGAAAAAAAAAAAGCCAAGAAGTGATTGCAACTTCTTATTTAGCCAAATAAAATGCATAGTTACAAAGAAAGCACAACACTCACATGCCACTCACTGTACTTGATGGTGCTCACGGACAGAAAGCATTAGTATGGCTATATATTAATAGCCTAAAACATAACTGGTGGATCCTTTAAAAATATCTTATAAAATTGCAGAATGTAATCCTATTTTTACATACACCCAGGGATATTTTGTTAAGTCATGGATGTGCTCATACATGGGAGTAAACTATCTTTTTTCCTTCAAAGCCCTTTATTTTAAAATTTTTTTATGTGTACAAGTGTTTCTCTTGAATTTCTGTATATGCAGTCCAGTGCCTAGTGCCCATGGAAGCCAAAAGAGGACACCCGCTTCCCTAGAACTCGAGTTATAGCGGGTCATCAACTATCCTGTAAGTGTTGGGAATCAAACCCAGGTCCTCTAGAAGAGCAGCCAGTGTTCCTAACCTCCTGAGCCATCTCTCCAGCTCCCATGAAAATTGTCTTAAAAGGATTCACACCCTTTGGCAAACATAGTTATCTTTGGGAACAGGTAATAAATTCTTGTTCTCTGCAATGAAATACTTATCATAGTCACCCTTTTCAACTAAAAAAGAAAAACATTCCTTTTTTAAACAAAATTATTTAAGCAAGCAGGTTTAATTTTTTTACTTATTTACTGTGAACAGATTTAACTGCATGATCCATACAATAGCATCCACTGAATCCTATGACATCCAAGAGAACAGCACTGTCAAACTCTAGTATTTTGGCTATTTTCTGTTCATAGTGGGGAATAAACACATGCATTTGACAAAATGTCTTTTCTGTTTGTTTGAGTAGTTTCAAACTCTCTAGGTAGCTGAGAATGACTTTGTACCTGATTCTCACACCTCTATCTCCTAAATGATGGGACTACATGTGTGTACTACAATACCTTACTCAGTGTAGTGCCAGGGAACTGAACCCAGGGCTTCATGCTTGCCAGGTAAGCACTCTTATCAACTGAGCTACACTCCAGCCTAAAATGTCTATCTTGAATGGTGAGGGCTCCAAGCATCAACCAAGTGTCTGTGAGTGTGTGTGTGTGTGTGTGTGTGTGTGTCTGTGTGTGTGTGATGGTGCATGTGTGGAGGAAGAAAGACAACCTTGGGTATCACTTCTCACCTTCCACCTCATCTGAGAGAGGGCCTTTTAGTTTTTTCTGCTTCACATGCTGAGCTAGCTTGTCCTTAAGCTGGGAATTTTGTCTCTGCAATCTCACTGGGATTACAGACATAAGCTACCACACATCTGGCTTTACTTGGGTTCTAGACATTCAAACTCATTTCCTCATGGTTAGGTGGTAAGTGCTATGTTATCTGGGGAGATAAGCAATGAGCTATCATCCCAACCCTCAGGCTAATTTTTCAGACTTCATACTAGGAAAGAAAGTACTGTTCTGCCTGACATCTCCCAAATCATCAGAGCTGTTCCATCCATGCCCCTGAATCTACAGTCCTGCTGGGTCAGAAAGGAATAATTATTATTCCCCAAGGTACTGAAACTGCAATGGGAGTTAATTTTTAAACCTTGCTACTAAAAAGTTTAGCATCTAAGAGACGTTTTGTATCTCCTTCTGCTTTCTCCTGTGATGTCGACAACCCCTCACCACAGAAGATAAACCTTGGATGGGAAAAAAGAAACCCAAGCACACTAGGACAGTCACTAAGATGACCGTTCTCTGGACGCTTTCACACAGGCCTTGTCAAGCCAGCTCACTTTTACTAGCTTTCCCTTGAATTTGCCATTTCCACCTTGAGCTCTTTTAAAAAACAAGAACAAAGCCTAACTTCCCTTAAAAGGAGAAGTACTGTGGGGAGCCAAAGGCAGCATAGAAACCCCAAAGTTCGATTCATAACAACTTGAAAGTGGCCATGCAGAGTTGGAAGGTTCCAAAGTAGAACCTGAAGCTGGCCCTCTGGCCTAGACGCTTCTAAACTACATGCAGCCATATCAGCGCTTCCAGGAACCTAGCTTTTATCTGGAGGGAAATCCTCCAAACAGGTCATTTCTCCTTACTTCCTTCCAGCATTGGAGCTTAATCCGTTCTAATTACCTTCAATCATATGCCAGTGAGTGTTCTAAACTCTCAACAACATCTAATTTACTTCAGCATAGAATAAGTTCTCCAAGGTCAACAATGAGCAGTAAACTTCAAATCAAAACATTTGGAGTGTAAGAGACTTCAGACGTCAGCCTTCTCATTTGAGAAGGAGAAAATGAGGCCTAAGTGAAAAAAGGATCTAAGGTGTCCCCGCAGCCAGCACCTGGGTTTCCCCCCAGTCTAAAGGACAGCTGAGGTTCCCTCTCCACCCAGTTCCCACCCTCTCTCCTTTCCTTCTCATTTCTGTGAATCCCTGGATGGCTGTTAACTTGACACTGTATTTATTTGAAACACGGTGCTTTTTTTTCTTTGTTGTTACTGTGAAATATGATAACCATAAAACTTTTGGAAAACACAGACTTTTCTTCTATTTTTCTACTTATATAGTTTATATGTGTTTTAGCAGAACTTGGAAAGTACCACATACCATAAAGTGCTAGGTGAAAAAGCCCATAACCCACAATCCTGCCGCCTGGGGATCATCATCGTTAGCATTTTGGTATATTTCCTTCCAATCTTTCTTCCTAAACATTTAATGTAATTATATCACGTGGCATGTGATATAATGTAAGTTTACATTCTGAATTGTCATTCTCACTAAAGTATGTTCCGGTTGGAGTCAGAATCCACACTTGGGATTACATTTCTCTCCTTTAGCAGGAATTCATTTATCTGTAGAGAATAATCAGATACTGAAAACCATGGTCAGAGTTTCATTCTGAGGTTTCTGAACCCTTTGGTTATGGAGGTTGTTTTTAAATTATTTCACTGCCAAAACGCTGGATGTACTTTCTTCTGTTTGTTTACTTGGATGAATAAAAACCTCCCACTGCCAGATGCGGAAGCCCATTCCTGTAATCCCAGCATTTGAGACAGGAGGATCAGGAGTTCAGGGTCATACTGGGCTGCACAATAAGCTGGGGGCCAGCCTCTCTATGAAACCCCATCTCAAAACAACCCCCCCCACATGCCGTGTGGATATCTGCATCTGAAATAAGATGCACCGATTTTAAAAAGCAAAACTACACAGAAGCAAAACTAAATTCCAGGCCGGCCAAGGGTATAAGGCAAGAAATAATCATTCAAACTCTGTCAACATGTTTGTTATCTAGAGATTTCAACTGGCTATAATAAAACTAAAAGCAAGTAACGGATGAAGATATAGCTCAGTGGCAGAGCCATGGCATTCAAAAGGCTCTGCACTCAATTCCCAGAACTACACAATAAGGATCAAAGGTACAACAGTGTCCTGCAGATTTTTGGGCCAGTTGCACTCTTTTACAGTAAATGCTTGAATACCATTTTCTGAAGTGTGACCTAAAACATAGCTGTATGAAGGAAAAGGAAGCATTTTGCTTCTTTTTACCCACAAGTTCTCCTGACCTTACTGTACAGCATTAGAGTCACTCAGCATATGTGATAACTAGCTCACTCACAAAGGGAGCAGGCCTCTGCCTCCCAGCACATCTGGCCCAGGGGGAAAGGTTTCTATTACCACTCACATCTGAGGAATGGTACAAGCCCAACAGTATTTAGCAATCTATGCCCTTGAAGACCAGTATGCCAGAGAGAAAACTGATTGACACGACCAAGGATTCTGACAGTGCTGAAGCACATCCAGGAGCCTTCAACCATTACTGGTACCAGCTATCTTTCCAGACAAAGGCTTGGCCAAGCTTCCTTCTTTTGATTAAGGACATCAGGTTAGAATATTAAAATCCAAGAGATTTAGAAAACAGAAAAAGACCGAGTATCTACTGTTATGGTTTAATGATGATCTGCAATGCTAACTGCAGAGAAGCCCAGCAAAAAGCCTAAAGAGAGAGCCCCAGATCCACCTATGTTGTAAAAAATATTCATTCTCAATCCGGGGCTTCTATCCCGCCTTGATCATTTAGTTCCCAGATAAAAGACATACAGACAGACGGACGGACGGACGGACGGACACACACACACACCCTTTATATTTATAATAAACCTTTATTAGCACAAATGCTGGGTAGATATCTACTCTCTATGCTATTAAAATCTATTTCCTGTTGATAACCTCATTATTACTTACTATGGTTCAGCTGGGCTGCTTATAATTGCAATTGGCCAGCCCTCATGGCCATGCTTTCTTGACTCCTAACCCATGGCATTTTTCTCCTCTCTCCACCTTCTTCTCCTCCTCATGGTCTCTTCTGACCCTCAAGCCCAGGAACCCAAGACTCCTGCCTATCTCTCTTCTGCCCGGCTATTGGCTGTAGGCATCTTTATTCACTAATTGGGAGGCAAGGTTACACTGCATCACTTGGATATGTGCAGACTCTCTCGTCCCTGGGAGCAACCAGGCCTTGGAGGGCCAGTACTTATCATTATAATGCATAAAGATCAAATCTCAACAGACGTCCATAAATCCTAACAACCTTTGTAGTCAGTCCTAATCTACAAAGGGAGATTCTCCAGACGTTCTAACCAGAAAGGCATCGTAAGCAGTCAGTGTGTGTCACAGTGGTTTGAAGCACTTACCTGCAAACTGTTGTTAAGTAAATCGAAGTCACTGTATCTTCTGACAATCTGTAAGAGACAGAACAGTGGTGTTTTGATTCAGCAAAGGCATCCCTCTCCACCTCCTGACCTGGGATTCTCTGGTGCTCCAGAGCTGGAGAGCCCCAGAGCTCCAGAGCTGCCAGCAGAGTAGTGCTCCCAGTGTTCACTCTGTTTGACTGATAAGCCCAGAAAATGTACATAGCAGTCTCCCAGAGGTTGCCTGGGCCAAAGTAAACTGGTTAATGCCAGTCAAACTCACAAGAGATTTAAACATCAAAAAAAAAAAAATTTCATCTTGTTTTCAGGACAAATTGCCTTTCTAATACCTTTCATATTAACTGAGTTCATGGAGGGGTGGATTAATGATTTGCAAAAGAAAAAGAAAGTTTTACCGATTGCATAAATGACAACAAGAGGAGGTGGACAGCTCTGATGCCACTTGTCCTTGTCAGGAATAAAACATCATCCAGTCAAAATGGCAGCATTCCTGGAGACTAAGTCTGTTCCTGTAAGTAAGGCTGCCTCATCTCTTGGCAGACAGTCCAGTTTTTATGTCCTGTGTCCTTTCTCGGTTGTACTGATGTTACTACTTAGAACATAGTCAAATCCTACTAGCCCTGGTGTGCTGGCTACTTTTATGTCAGTGTGACACCAGCTAAAGTCATATGGGAAGAGGGAATCTCAACTGAGAAAATGCTTCCAGCATGTTGGCCTCTGGTGCATTCTCTTGACTGACTGATGTGGGAGGATCTAGTTCTCTGGGTGCTATAAGAAAGTAGGCTGAGCAAGGCTTAATGGAAAAGCCAGTAAGCAGCACTCCTCCATGGTCTCTGCTTCAGTTCCTGCCTTCATGTTTCTGCCCTGGCTTCTCTCAGTGATGGACTTACATTAAGCTGTAAGGTGAAAAAAGCCCTTTCTTCCCCAAGTTGCCTTTGTTTTGGGTGTTTTATCAGAGGTAGAAAACATAAATAAGATATCTAGGTAAGGAAATTATTTTGCTATTGAATAGTTTGAATTCAGTCTTTATCACTGGTTCTCAAATGTATGTAGATAAGTTAACTGGATACCACCGAGAACCTTACCTAAAGGGAGTGTCATCCAGTGGGGGTGGGGGTCCATCAGCCCCATTTTGTTAAGTGACCCAGGTTTATAATGCAGTAGATCTAGAAAACTTACATCAGGGCTTGACTATTCTGGTACGACAATTCTTGCCAGATACACATAAAGTTACATGTACGTCCATCCCTGATAACAAGGAAGCTGAAGGAAGGACAGTGCTGAACTGCAAGAAACTGTGAACTGCAATGTTGCTCTGCCAGCATAACCTCCCAAGCATAAGTGGGACTAATGCTGGCACAGATGAATGGTTTAAGGGTGGAATAAATTAATGTGTTTAAATCAGTGCAAACACGTCATAAATGCTCAACAGAGGACAGATGCGATAAAGAGTCAAACAAAAGCAGCGTGAAATTTTGGGGAAAGAAAAGACCACGTTTGGTGCACTCAGTCAGAGACAGCCTAAGGTGGAGACAAGGAAGGCTATTAGAAGGGGGTAGGACAGCAGCGATGAACACTAAAGGAGCCCCACACAGAATTCAGTCACCCTCCTCAAGCCAACTAGGATGGCAAAGACCTTTAGTCCTTGACATTGTCTTTCTCTCTAAGGCCAGCATTGAGAAAAGCAGAGCCAGGGACCTCAGAAAGAGCCTCCCTTAAGGACAGCAACTAGCACCAGTTATCCAAAGTAAACCTGTCCATAAAATGCTGTGACCTCGCTATGCATCATTTTACCTGATGGACTCCACTTTAAGTCTCAGGGTTGAGCTGGAGAACGGTTTTTTAGAATATTCTTCCTGGTAACCATATACACATTAACCAAACCACCATAACCAGAAAAGTCCTGATACAAGTTTTCTAGATCTACTGCTTTATAAACCTGCGGTACTTCACAGTCTTAGAGCTAAAGAAATGGTTCATGGGTTAAGAGTCTATACTGCTTTTGCAGGGGTGCAGTTTGCTTCCCAACACCCATACCACATGACTCACAACTGCCTGTCACTCCTGCCCTAGGGAATCCAACTTCCTCTTCAGGCTTCTGTGGACATGGCATTCACAACCACAAGCCTACACTGATACATGCATATACATAATTAAAAAATTAAAGTAAGAGATCTAAAGGCTTACACCTAAAAGAAATATGATTTGCAGTATATCAGTATTCTGGCCTTTCCAGATTTTCTGACACCCAAAGACAGCTTTGGCCACAAGTTTAAACTTTTTTTTTAAAAGATGTACTTATTTATTTTATACATATGAGTATACTGTCACTCTCTTCAGACACATCAGAAGAAGGCATCAGATCCCAATACAGATGGTTGTGAGCCACCGTGTAGATGCTGGTAATTGAACTCAGGATCTCTGAAAGAGCAGTTAGTACTCTTAACCTCTGAGCCATCTCTTCAGCCCTAAACTTTTTTTTAAGAAAAAATAGACAAAAATTCTTACCTGCCAGCTGTTTTCTGCAGAAATTCCTCTTTGCACCCGGATGATATATTCCTAAAAGGGATGAAAGAAAGAGCTTTAAGTATAAAATAAAAAAAGATGTCTGGGTGAGGGATATGGTTGGGTGGCCATAAAGTCAGTAGCAAGAAGGCAGCTCTGGGTTCAATCTTAAGCAGGGACAGCAGGGAGCTGCAGGCCATGGTGGCCCACATCTGAACTCCCAGCGAGAGGAGACTAAAGCAGGAGAATGACAAGTTGGAGGCCGCTTGTGTTATACAGTGAGATTCTGTTTTAAGAAGGGAATCGATGTGTATACCAGATAAACCTATGACTTCAAATAAAAGGGCCAGAGTCATGGCTCAGTTAGGAGTGCTTGTTGCTCTTCTAAAAGACGTGGGTTCTTGTTACCAGCACCCACATGGTAGCTCACAACCATCCATAACCCCAGTTCCAGGGTAAATGTCATCCTCTTTGGACCTCCAAGTACACCAGGCATACACACAGTATACATACATACATACATACATACATGCAGACAAAATATGCACATATAACTTAAATGAATATAAAGGGGGAAAAAGTGTGAGTGTGTGTATGTGTGTGTGTATGTGTTGTGTGTGTGATGTTTTTTATTGTAGTAGTTTTTGTGTCTCAGACAAAAACTTACTATGGATCTTACTATGTAACTCTGGCTGTCCTGGAACTCTCTATGTAAACCATTCTGGCCTCGAACTCATGGAGATCTGCCTGCCTGTACCTCCCAAGAGCTAGGATTAAAGGTATGGGGCACTATGGCTGCTGTAAAAGAAAAGCTTATGAAAAGGCTTTTAAAACAGGCAATTATAGCTTGGACATCTCTAACTGGGAGATCCAAATCTGAAACACCCTGAGTCCTCACACCATGTCCAGAAAGTTCCAGATTTAGCAGGGCTAAAATGCCTGAAACACCAGCACCTGCAATGCTAGCACTGGAGGCCAGAGGCAGGAAGATCACCAGTTGGCTGTCAGCCTAGGTTACTTCATCTATGCAGAGGGAGACCCTAACTTCAGAGAAAAGAAAATGACAGATAAGGAGTCTTGAGAAATTAAGACCCTCTGGGCAGTGGTGGTGCACACCTTTAATCCCATCACTCAGGAGGCAAAGGCAGGCAGATCTCTGAGTTTGAGGCCAGCCTGGTCTACAGAGTGAGTTCTAGGATAGCCAGAGCTACACAGAGAAACCCTGTCTCAAGTGGAGTCAGAGGGGAAGAAATAAAAAGACCCAAACACTCAGGGAAACTCTATTTTTGAGCTTAGGTTCAATGAATGGTGAACAACCATTTAGGAACAGATTTGACTAGAGAATATGGTTTATTTGTTTTTGAGACAGGTCTCTTGTAGACCTCTATAGGCCTGGCTAGCCTTAGACTTTGAACTCAACCCTCTTGCTTCAGCCTCCTGGATGTTGGGAGCATGGGCATGGGCTACTCATGCTCCCAGGGTACCCATGTCCAGGTTCTTCTCACTGCCTGTGTATGCATCTTTTGTCTTAGGCACAGGCAATGACCCTTTCAGAAAGGAGACTTAGGATCTACTGTCAGGCAGCAGGTGTCTATGAGGGGTGTCCAGAACCGTTTTACTGAAGAGGGCAGGCTCATCCTGAATGGACTGGCTGTCCTGAAGTGAGTGAATTTTAAAGGGACAGCTGAGCCCCAGCATTTGTCTCCCATGCTTCCTCACTGGATGCCACGTGACAGCTGCTTATTCTCCCACTACCAGGCCTTCCCTTAAGCATACTGAATGTACAAGCCAGAACCAAAATAAACCATTAAGTTGCTTTTGTTTGGTGTTTTAGCACAGTAGTGGGAAAAATAACAGTTCAGTCGTACGTAGTAGTCTCTTCTTCCTCCTCCTTTCTTCTCCCTCCCTCCCTCCCTTTTTTTTTTTTTCTTTCTTCACCCTCTCTTTGGTTTTTCAAGTCAAGGTTTCACTATGTAGCCCAGGCTGGCCTAAAACAGAGATCTGCTTGCCTCTGCTTCCTGAATAACTGAATTAAAGATATGTGCCACCACCATCCTGTAACTGTTCAGTTTTCTAATTAAAACTTAAATAAAACTGACATTTTGGAACATCCTTTAATCCCAGTATTCAGGAGGCAAAGGCAGATAGACATCATGAGTTCAAGGCTAGCCTTATCTATATAGTGAGCTCCAGGACAGTCAGAAGTATGTGAGAGGCACCATCTTTAAAGCAAACAAACAAAAACTTAAATTAAGTTTCATTATTTTCCCTGGATCTCATAAGAATATGAGAGTAAACTGACTCCTAAGAGCTGTCCTCTGACCTCCACATGAGCTGTGGTGGTATATGCCTGCTTACACACACACACATACACAGACACACACACACACACACACACACGCACGCACGCAAGCACACACATATAAAATAAATTGCTTACTTTAAAAATAAACTTAAATTGTAAAGAGACTGATAAAATCAACTCTATATTTGGTAAAGGACTAAACCCATGACGATGTAAAGAGCAGCAAGCTGTGTTGTCGTCTGTAAACCCCATATGCTGTGTGGTACAGAGAGAGGAAAGATGAAAAGCTAGAAAGGTAATTTTGCTCAGGACATTTCTACTCTGCTTCAATGGATCAAAACTACTCCCTGACTATAAAGACATTTGTTGTTGTTGTTTTTTTCTTCATATTCCTCAGAACTGCCATACAAACTGGCCAAAATGAAATACCTCACTCAAATTTCCATTGTTTGGGCTGTCCACTGCCCAACAGCCCTGGAGACCTGAAGTCAGCTTCCTCCTGAGCTGTGGGCTGCCATGGCACCCCAGATTCTCCAGTGACTCGTGCCCACCCTTCTCACCCTCTCTGACATGGACCAGAACCTTTGTGTGGACAAGACACTATAAATCACCAAGGCCCAAAAGGACGGATGGGAACACTAAGATCAATCACCAAGGCCCAAAAGGACAGATGGGAGCACTAAGTTTAGGCTGCACCAACCTAGCCACCTGTAATAACTTCCCCAGAGAGCTCCCTCCCTCCTGCCCAACGCCCCGCCCTCCCACCACCACACGATTACTCTTGGCATGCAAGGGAACGGGGAGCACATGGGCACTGTGGCAAGTCATTGTGGTCAGGTGCTGGCATTTTTCAAATTGGACGTGTTCCGGGACCACATGATATGCGGCATAAATGAACAGAGAAGAGAGAATTAAGGGGAACCTCCACCCTACAGAAATAAAAACCTTTGCATGGGCAGAAGGACACTAGTGAACCAAGTGCCCACCTAACCTAAATGATCTTCCTTTCCTCTTCCCTTCCTCTCACCATAAGGGCTCAGCTCACTCATTTCTTTGAGCATAGTCCACAACTAACCTAAGTCTCTTGGGTTTCTAAAGGAGGAGAAGCATTACCCTCGTGTAATAATGAGGGCCAGCTACCTCGTCTGGGATGGCAGGCAGCCCTGTCTGTCTCCAGTTCACTCCCAAGCTCACTTCTCTACTGGCACTGTTCCCTCACGGGAAGGACCCAGAAGAATGCTGCAAACAACTGACCACGCTGAACAAACAATACTTCTCTGCTCTGGAACTTTTCCATGGCTCCCACTGGCCACAGGTTAAATCCCCAACCAACCCTCAACATTCTCTATATCCTGACCAAACTGACCTAACCTTTTCTTTCTATTTAATCCCTATCAGACTGCTGATATCCTAAACATTTCTGTTTTATGCCTTTCAGTTTGCTGATCCAAATATTTAAATCCTGTAGTGCTCAGCTTTTTAAATGTTAACTATTATTTTCGTGCCATATCAATGTTTGGGAAAATAGCTCTCTCTGACTGGATTTAAGGTCTTGAAGAGATCTTCACATTTCTTACGTTCCAGATCTCACCCAGCACAATGTGAGGCCAGCAGCGAGACAAAGCAAATAACTCTTGAAGGGCATTTGACACCCGATTGCACCCTTGGGAATGAGAAAGCCTGTACCTACCATAAACAGGTAAAATCAATGTACTCTAAAAAAAGATCCACATGATCTCTAGGTCTCAGATTGATTACCTCATTCAGGTTAGGTGTGGTGACACACACTCAGGAGGCTAACACAAGATAATAGAGTCCACAGGCTGTCACGCTTCAAGCTAGCCTGGTGACACAGTGGAGACCTTGACTTAAAAAAAAAAAAAAAAAAAGAAGAAGAAGAAGTATTTTGTTTAAGGTTCAAACTTAGAAAGTGCAGCAGCTGTAACTGAGCTAGCAGCATCCTGAGGGACATCATGTCTTCTGAAGAAATCTCAGAATAGAATGGTTGTTCAGCTCACTGGCTACCTGCCTGCTTCTCTCACTTTGAATGAATGCTTACTCTTTGCTCTGAGAGGTGCTCATCATTCACCACTGCTTCATCTGCAGACTTTCAGTGCTGGAACCTAGTTCTACTCTCTGTCAACTGCTGTACAAACCAATAGTGTGTACAAAAAAAAAATCACCCCCAAACAAACGAAGGCATCTGAAGAACCACAAATTCTTAAGATAAACTCTGGCATGTGAGAGAAGCCAAGCATATCTCCTTCCCAACCACTGAACTCTAAACTCTAAAACGTCTAACTAATCAGATCAGAGAACCTTAAGCTTTACTCTTCCCAAAACAAAATTCCCCAATTTGGTTTATGCAAAACCAAAAAGTCCACTTTCTTTCTGCTCACAGAATAGTCAAGGAAAGCATCACAGCCCACTTTGATCCCTGCAGTGAAAACATTCATGATCTCAGGGTCTTTTGAAGTTCATGCTCTCCTCTGCAGAATGGTCTCTCCCAGCAGAAGAGCTGGTCTGCACAAACTTCAAAGACAGATGATGCTCCACTTTGAGATGGTCTCAGCGGAAGCACTCTGAACTCCACTGACATCAGACAGAGCTACAGAACGCATGTGCTTGTTTATGTCTCAGACAGGGTCTCTCAGTGTGCAGCCAAGGCCGACCCCGAGTTCATGATTCTCTTTCCTCAGCCCTCCAGGATCACAGACATGTGCCATCTAGCCTTTAGACACATGTTAAACAGTAACTCTTGAAGCATTATATAGTATACTGGCCCTAAGTTCTACCAAGAAAATGATATAATTTGCTAAAATGCAAACTCAGTAACTAATCCTTATATCAAAGCAAAGCATAAACACACAATGACTCCTCAAAAAAAAAAGCTGTTAAATAAAATGTAACTTTCACTTATTTGTCCAATTATTCCGGAGTACTTCAAAACTGTAGAAACGGATGCACTGACCATGAAGTACCACCTAGGACAGAGCTAGAACACAAATTATACAGCTAGGACAGAGCATTAAGCAGACAAACTGACCTGCCAGAGGCAGGTTTCTCTGTAGTTCTGACTCGGGGACTGTTGAGGGCTCCAGGATCCCTCTCCTTTATGCTACTGCTTCAGGACAAACCACCTAGGTGTCCTGGTGTCAGGACACTGGGTGACCACAACAGAAACCCTGACTCAAGGCCCAACTAGCACCTTCTAGTTTACTGGGCTAATTGTTCTGAGCCTCAGTTTACCCTTCTGCACAATCATATCTTTCCAATGCAGCTGTGGCAGATACTAGACGAGCACACTGTTAAAGGACGGCCAGGTTCCTTAGCTCTCAGGTGTCTGTCTGTAAAGAATATTCGTCTTTACGGCATAGACGTGCCTAAGGACAAAAACAGGACAGAATCAGCCATCCTCATCAGAAGGGTTGACAAGTCTTTATCTCCAGTTCCTCCACTGCTACTCCAGCTTCTGCAGCTCCTGTTCTTTCCCACTTTACCATACTTTCATCTCCTGTTCAACTAACATATGTAAATTCTATGACAAGGAAAAATAATCTTTTAAACATTTATTTACTCTCTCTGTGTGTGTGTGTGTGTACGCGCGCGCGCGGGCATGGGGAGGAATGACCCTGTGGAGTTGGCTCTCTCCCTGACCATGTGGACCTCAGGGATTGTAGTCAGGTTGTTAGTCTTGGCAGTAAGCACGTTTACCCACTGAGCCATCTCGCTGGTCTCAAAACCAGTTTTTAAAAAGTAAGCTGGTTTGTAGGCTGTAGACTACTTGCCTAGCTAATCTGGCTGGAGGCATTTTGTTCAATCTCAGCACTGAGAAAAAAACAAAACACAATGGAAGGAAAGGCTACACTTATTTAAAACACGCTACTTTAAGTAAGACTTCTGAGTGATAAGGACTGAGATTCCTCATCTGTTTATCAATAATTAATAGAGCTGATCCCTCTTTTCATTTGGCAAGGGACCTTTCTGTCATTTTATCACTCACTGGTAGGTTTTTTGTTTGGTTGGTTTAGTCTTTCAAGAAAGGGTTTTTCTGAGTAACAGCCCAGGCTGTCCTGGAACTCTTGTAGACCAGGCCTGCTTCTGCTTCTCAAGTGGTGGAATCAAAGGCATGTACCACCACCACCATCCAGCCACACATTGGCATTGTAATTGTTCTGGGGAGAGCAGAAAACATAACCTGAAAAATAGTAAATTAAAATTTCTATCTGTAAAACTGATTAAATAGGTGGAGGTGGGACTACTGGGGGTGTGTCTCAGTTGGTTTACTCTCTAGCACCCCATGAACTAAGCATGGTGATGCACACCAGTAACTCTAGCACTCAGGAAGGAGGAGGAGAATCAGAGGATAAATGTCATCCTCAACTACAGAGAATTCAAGACCAGCTTGGGTTACATGAGACCCTGTCTCAACGGGGAAAATGGTAGGAGAGGAGCTTGAAATTATGAGTGAAGTCGAGCTGTTACAATATCAATCAGTTCCTGATTTAACAATGGTTCTCGCCAAGGAGAGTCGAGTACACCAAAGTCTCTTCAACCCAGTGAGAACATGTCAGCGTCCTAACACATGAGCTCCAGTTCATAACCAATTGTGTGGGTCACCATGACGTAACACATCATGTTGTCATAGCCTCCTCAAAGGTAACAAGCTCAAATGATCTGTCTAGGATCCTTCAGCTTATTTCAAATCCCAACAAAAGGCCAAAGTTCAGAGAGAATAAGTACCTTAAACATAGTCCCTGAGCTCTTAGTGAGAGTGACCGGGCGGGCAGTCGGCCTCTAAGACTGACCCAAGGACACAGCCACTCCTACATTCCATGACCTTAGGCACACACGTCCATACTGTGCAGCTTCCTCTCCGGATTCAGGTCCGCTGGGTAGGCAGAACCAGTCTATCAGGTCAGGAGGATGCGGCCTGCGTATAGCTGCATGATGACAGAGTGATACACCTCTGACTCAGCCCATCAGGTCTGCACAGGTAGTGTTTTTACACCACTGGCCATCTCAGCTGCCCTCTTGGCATTGCTGTTAATGCAGCCACTGAAAATGCAAAATTACATACACCACTCACACTACATTTTTACGGGCTGGTGTTGTTCTCAGCAGCCAGCATGCGTGATACATAACTCCATGCCCATATGGCTAGGGGGAAAACTGAAAAACTGGCCACCCAGTCTCATTCTGTGCTTCACAGGGGGACTTCCAAATTGCTGGCATCTGGGTCAGTGAAGCTATCAGACAGCTCATTCTGCACATCTGATAACAAATCACTCAAGGGTCACAGGTATCACTCAAGGTTCAAAGAGTGGCCATTCTGCCCTGAGGTCTACAACAACTACCCTATCTGTACTCCATTTTCTCCAAGTGAAAATGGGTACCAGTGAAACACAACCCAGACAGTTATAAGGATCAAATGGAAAAAAAAAAAAAAACCTTGAAAAAACATGACTTCTTATAAAGTAAAATATATACTTAGCATCCCTAGAGTATTTATTCAGAAGAATAAATGTCATCCCTAGCTATTTAGAAGAAACAAAAATGTATCTTCACAATGACCTTACCCAAATGCTCACAGCAGCTCTAATCTTAATATACCCAATGGAAGCAAGCAAATGCTGATGTGAGGATAATAAACTGTGGTGTATCCACACAGTAGAATACTAGTCAGCCACTAAAGAACACTGGAGCCGAGCCTAGTGGCATGTGCCTGTCTTTCCAGAAACTTGAGAAAAGGCAAATGATCATTTGAGCTCAGAAATTCAAGGTCAAGCTAGCAATGTATTGGGACCATCTCTCTGAGAGGAAGAGGGAGGCAGACACTAAATACTAGTGATATTATATTATTATAAAATATGTAATATATATTTTATTGCATGTTAATTATATTTCAACAAATTCAACCTAAAAGGAATTAAGGAGAAAAGGAAGAGGAGAAAAGGAAAGAAAAGACATCAATGATTAGTGTGAAGTACTTCATGGGCTGGCAAATGACAAGATCAACTACACGACAATCACTACACTCACTTCAGTGTTATTCAAAGGGTCTAGAACTAAAAACTAGCCCCTCTGACCCTGGACTATTTCTCTAGTCATATCTCTGGTGTGCCTGTTCCTACCCGCCACCTGATGAACTTTTCCTTCAATATGTTCCTCCCACTTTTCCTTCTTTCTCCCATCTTGCCAAGGACCAGAGATGCATCCGAATTTCACTGATTCATGACTTCTCTATCCACCTCACAGTACCCTATATCTCAGCAGCAAACAGTAGCAAAAAAAAAAAAAAAAAAAAGTCCTAAAACATGACTCTCATGTGCCTCACACTTGCTCACATCTCCTCAGCACTGCTCAGATCCCAAGCCTCCATCCAAGAGATCCTACAATTGGTTGAGTCTGCTGCTTTTTCATATTTACCCTGACACCACAATGAACAAATGGAAATGAATGTACATGGCAGGAACCAACTCTATCTTGTTTACTCTTGCACCTTACATACCAAGTACCCAAAACACGGAGCATGTCTACAGCAAGTTATGGAAAAACAGTATTTAGATATATGACAACTTATCACCTATCTGGTTCAAATCTACAGTGCACATGTGAAAACTCCAACATGGCTGGGCAAGCCTATGGCTTCAGCACTAGGAGCCTGAGACAATCAAACCCCTGGAGCTAACTGGCCAACCAGATTAGCTAAATCAGTGAGCTTTCAGTTCACTGAGAGACTGTCTTAGTAAGGCTGACAGTGAGAGAAGAGAGCACACTGTTGTGTTCTGCCCTGGGTATGGCATTACATAGCAATTTTTTTCTAATATTCATTAAGACCCAGGAAATTCTAGAAGGAGGTTCCTTATGACTAAGAAAGGAAACAACAACTCAAAAGTCTCAAGAAGTCCCTGAAATTTATCAAATGCACAAGTCTCTCACCCCTCGTTTGTATAAGCTATAAGGACTGTGGAAGAGACTCATATATTAGTCTCCAACCAGCCTAGCTGTCTGTAAGAGACCCTACACAGCAGAACTACCAGGAAGAGATACTCACTGATCTGTCAAGCTTCCTGAAAGTCATGAAGAGAGCTCCAGGGTTGCAGCTTTCCTGAGTTATTACTCATGTTGGGCTTGCCTCTGAGTCATCCTTGCTCTTGTTAGTAACCCCAATAAACCCAGTGGCTCACCAAGTTGGACTTTGATGATATTGTATTTAGGTTTGTAATTAGTTCCTTATCTGGGGTGAATAGACATTTGTGTTGCATCTCCCCTGGGAAAGTGTCACACAACACATGGATACATAAATTTACCTACATGCACCATACACATTAACACTCACACAGAAAGCAACAGATAAGTTGAGCATGGTGGCTCCTGCCTGTAGTTTCAGCACCCAGGAAAACAACCAAGATAGGAGGCAGATAGATGTAAGTTTGCATAGAAAGCAATTTGTAAGAAACAGAGAAGTATGTCTCGAGCATCAAGAGGCTAGGAGGATTACCACACCTCAAGGAAGAGGAAAGGTTTCTGCAGGAAGCTTCAGAGGAACTCTGTGGTCAAGTGAAATGTCCCTGGGCTTGGTCAAAACCTAACAAAGGCAGTCAGCCTCAGTTACGCAGCCATGTGGGAGTCAGAAGCTGGAGAACTGGAGTGAAACAACTTGTAATGTGGTAGTCTGCAGGACCACACACAAACATGCTTAGAGAATGGCAAGGGACAGTCCATTCTCTGTGCTCTGGTGGGCCAGTGGGCTGCTCTCTACTGCACAGATGTCTGAGCTTGGTGCATACAGACCTACTTCCAGCTTCATTTCCCTCCGCTTCAGCAAACAGGAAAGGGCTAAAGTGTGAAGGGCTAAAGTCTAATGAGTCCCTGGAGAGACCGGCAGGCCTAACAGGAAGGCCCTGAATGAACTTCCCTCTTCACCTCTAAAAGTGGCTCTTAGACACTTTAAAACCCAGCATTCTGCCGTATCAATACTCCATTCATTTCCTCCCTCACCACGGTGGGGGAGGGGAAGAGATGCTCAACTGAATTAATGAGGAGGAATGACTTGTGGCTCTAAACAATGTCCAAAATATGTAAGAAGACTCATTTAAATGTTATAAGCAAAGATTCTGTGACAAGTGGAATCATGGGAAAGGCTCATACATACTGCTTTCTGGTCCAGAACCCTCTGCCCTTCCCCTGGGCCACTAGTAAGTCATCTGTGTACATATACTATACCAAAACACACTATGTGAGCTGCAAACTAAAGCAGTTGCTTTCTTTTTTACAATATATAATCCATCTAGTGTCTTAGGTACAGTTTTTATAGAATATACTACATATATACATACATATATGGCACTATAGCACATTGTTTTCAAATACACACATCTGACTAAAGTAAGCTAACTATTCAAGCTTTCAGTTTTAATTTTTGAGTGTATATGTGCGCACGCATGGGTATCTTTCTCAATCACTCCTTTGCATATTTTTTAAGATGGTGTGATGGTTTATATATGCTTGGCCCAGGGAGTGGCACTATTAGGAGTTGTAGCCTTCTTGGAGTGTGTGTGTCACTGTGAGTGTGGGCTTTAAGACCCTCGTCCTAGCTGCGTGGAAGTCAGTCTTCTGCTAGCAGCCTTCAGATGAAGATGTAGAACTCTCAGCTCCTCTTGTATCATGCCTGCCTAGATGCTGCCATGGTCCTGCCTTGAAGATACTGGACTGAATCTCTGAACCTGTAAGCCAGTCCCAATTAAATGTTGTCCTTATAAGAGTTGCCTTGGTCATGGTGTCTGTTCACAGCAGTAAAACCCTAACTGAGACAGAAGTGGACTCTCAACAAACCTAGAGTCCATTATTTTAGTTAGTCTGACCAGCCAGCGAGCCCCTGTCTCCCCGTTTCTCAGCTCTGGGGTTACAAGTACACTTTGTCATATCCAGCTTTTCTGTAAAGATCCAAACACAGATCCTCATGCTTATTGTGTAAGCATTTTATCTACTCATCTACTGCCTCAGCCACAGTTTTTAGATTACTTTCTAACAGTAATTTTTTTAATCTTAAGATCTATAGCTTGAAAAAAGGCTTTATGTCAGCAAGGCTCTGAGAGGTTTATAGACAGGTATATCAACGTTTATAGAAAGAAGCTGTCCTGCCTATGAATCTCAAAAAGGAGCTAGATCACAAGAACAAAGAACTCGTGAATGAGTGAGTCTGTGTGTTCAGAGTTTAATATCCTGAAATGTCACAAAACTTTCCAGGATAATAGAGGGGGTGGCTGGTTGCTTTGGAAGGTAGTGAAAACATTCTAAATTATACTGATATATTCACAGCTCTGTGAATACAGTAAGTTGTTCACTTCCACTGGATAAAGTATGATTTGTAGATTATATAAAGATATTGCCAAAAATTAAGTGTAAAAGCTTTCTGGGAAGACTCCTGTTACAATAGAATTCCCAAGCTGACATATAATCACATTAACACAAGAGAGTGTCTCAATTATTTGAAAGCAATAGTATCACTAAAGTTCCTTATGCTTTCAACTGTGTTCTTTTTAGGAAGTATGAGGATATACTGGTCTCTTCACTAGAGATGGCCAGACTTCCCCTAAATTTGGTCAACAGCATTATCAACTGGAGATTAAGTAGATTAAGTCAGTTTTCGGAAACCTTCTCCTCCAAAATCCCAGGGTTTACCCAAGATAAAGCATTTGTGTCCTTAGTCAAAGTCTCAGCCTGAAAACAAAGGACAATGGCCTCCTCTCTGAAGAGACAACACACTTTAATGTCCCCACTATGTGCCTGGTATTCACAACCAGAACGACACCCAGTTCAAGAACAAACCCATGGGAGGAGTCTACCACTCTCTTCCCAACCCTAAGCACTTAAAAGGTCCAAGTAGAGCCAGTGTGGTGGCTCACATTGGTGATTACAGCGCCTGGGACACAGGATGAGGTTTACAAATTGGAAGACAGCTTCGTCTATACTGTAAATTCCAGATTAACCAGGGCTACATAGTCAAAGTCCAGTTAAAACAAGTGTGTATGTAAACGTGTTTGTGGGTTACGGTAACACTTGCCTTTAATCCCAGCACCATAAGTACGGGTGCTTGCCGTCATGCCTAATGACCCAAATGTGACCTCCAGAACCCAAATCCTGGAAAGAGAGAACCAACTCCTGCAAGCTGTCTTCTGACCTCGACACATGAGGGACTCATACAGCCTCCACTCTCCTCATGTCTAAATAAATGAACAAATGCAATTTAAAAATCAATAAAAAAAAATACAGAGTTCCAAAGGGACTCAGGGATTAAACAGTCCATAAAGCATTTGTCACACAAGCATAAGGACTTGAATTCAATCCCTAGCACCACACAAAAAACGTCAGGTACAGTATCTACTTCAATGGCACCACTCAAGATGCAGACATAGGAGGGTCATTAAGGCTTGTTAGCCATCAGTCTAGCTAAATCTGAGAGTTCAACGAGAAACTGTTTCAAACAAGCAAAAAGTTGGGGGCTGAAGAGATGGGTCAGCAGTTATGAGCACTTGTTCTTGCAGAGTACCTGGGTTTGATTCCTAGTACTCACACTGCATTTCTCAACCATATGTAACTCCAGTTCCAGGAGATTCAACACCTTCTTTTGGCCTTCATGGGCACCAGGCACATATGTTACATACATACATACATACATACATACATACACACACACATACATACATACATAACATAAAATAACTAAATCTAAAATTAATTAATTAAAAAATAATTTTAAAAGGTAGTTTTGAGGCTGAAGAGATGGCCCAGTGCTTAAGAGCACTGGCTGTTTTTACAATCCCTGAGTTCTATTCCCAGCAACCACATGTTGGCTCACAACCATCTGTAATGGGATCTGATGTGTCTGAAGAGAGTGACAGAGTATGCACATATATAAAATAAATAAATCTCTTTTTTTTTTTTTTTTTTTTGGTTTTTTCAAGACAGGGTTTCTCTGTATAGCCCCTGGCTGTCCTGGAACTCACTCAGTAGATCAGGCTGGCCTCAAACTCAGAAATCCGCCTGCCTCTGCCTCCCAAGTACTGGGATTAAAGGAGTGCACCACCACCGCCCAGCCAAATCTTAAAAAAAAGAAAGAAAGAACGAAAGGTGCTCAAGCTTAGAATGGTAGCAAACAACTTTAATCTAGCACCCAGGAGGCAAAGTCAGATAGATCTCGATGAGTTTCAGGTCAGCCAGAGCTCCACAGTAAGATCATGTCTCAAAAATAAATTATTTAATAAGCACACACACAAATACACACACATACATAGGCAAACACACACACAGATACACACATACATGTATACACATGCACAAGCGCACACATACATATACAGACATTTACATACACACAGACATATACATAGACACACATACACACATATAGACATTCACATACATATACAGACATTCACACAGATATACACATACAGATACACACAGACACACACATACACACACATACAGGCACACAGGCACACACACAGACACACACACAGTTCCAATTGAGGCCCAGGTTCCCTTTTCTCAGAATGCCAAAAGATGCAACATAAGGAGCTCCCTTTCCTATGAAGCCTTAAAAGCTTCTGGAAGCTTAGAAGGAAATAACACTGGGCTCGAAGTGAGAGCCAAGTACTTGTCCCACGTGGAACAAATGAACACACTCAAACTTTCCATTGACTACCTGTATGTTGAACAATCTCGAGACCATAAAGAAAGAGATGCTGTTTCTGCTCTTCTAGACAAAAACAAAACACTTTTCCCATACAGCAAGCTGCTGTCCCGGAAGCCCAGATTTCCTCCTAGGCACGCTACCACATTATTATTTATTCCCACTACAAGACGTTCCTAATGGGGCAACGCTCAAAAGAGGTGATAGACGAGGACTGAGTATCAGTGATCCCTACATCAGGTGCAAAAAAGATGTTTTTCAATAAAAAGAGATGATTTAAAGTCTCTAAATGAATTAAATTACCAGCCTCTGAATGCTCCCGATGGAGGGTTTTCTGAGTGCATTTATCAAGTTTTGTATAAGACAACTGGGGAAAATACACAAATAAGCAGATGAGCGGAGAGTCCCAGGAAACAACTGCCATCACTGCCTTGTTACAGTGTGTAGAAGTGCTGCCATTACCTGCCCAAAGTCAGCACTTACTTATGCAAATACCTTCAGAGGAATGATTTTACGAGGATTCAGTATAATGTGGACTTGTAGAGAAACCTCCAACTATCATCTGAATAGGAAGTCAGGATAACCCTGACACGGAGTCCCTGTTACCTGAACATTTCAGGCTCTGAAAACACTGATGATGTCTTATTTGGAATCAATCCTGAATAGGTAGCTGGTAAAACATGAAGAAAGGCTCTGGTTTTTGTTTTTTGAGACCTGGCTATGAATAAAGTTTTTTTTAATTATTTTTTTAAATGGTCACTAATTAAGAAACCAAGCTCAACACTCGAAAAAAAGAAACTTCAATTCCATCTATGTTACTGCTGGTAACTTGTGCAATCACTGGAAAAACAAAGATCTCGGATGCAATACAACAAAAATTCTATGAAAGCCGGAACTGTCTAGCTCACTACCCCATTTGAGAAACTGTTTACGCTACAAATATCACACAATGATCTTTAACTTCAAGAACAAAATGCATCAGATGCAGAGTAAATGGGCCTTAAGCCAGATGAACCCGAAGAATATTAACCAGGAGAAAGCTGAGGTGAAAAAGCCAGTCACACTGCCAACCTACCAAACAGCAGCAAGGAATTGTGCATACTAGATAACAGCCTGATCCAGATGCCACTTCCTCTGGATTCTATTTCTGTGAGGCCAGCGCTTTTTCAGTCTGTGGACATGAGTTTTCCCCTTTATGAAGCCAAGAATTTACATTTCCTCTTTCTTCTCTTATTTCTCCTAAGCTTGCTTACAACCCACCTGTTGGCCATTTACCATAATCCCTTGTTTAGAAAACCTTTCTCCTCAAAGCATCCTACCCCTCAATACTTACCCTTCTGATTTGTGAAAGTAGTTCCTTGCAGTCTCCGCCTAATGGGTCGTGTGTGTGTGTGTGTGTGTGTGTGTGTGTGTGTGTGTGTGTTGCATCATGAATCCCAATGCTGGGATTACAGAATTGCACAGCTGTGCCTTATCAGCTCCATGCTAGGGTTTCACACTCAGGTCTTCATACTTTGAAATGAACACTCCCAACCACTTAGCTATCCCTGTAGCCTCCTAGTACATTTCTTTTTTAAAAACATTATTTTTTTCCTTAAGGTTATTTATGTACATATGTGTTTCACCTGCATGTATATTTGTGCACCACTTGCCTGCCTGGTACCATCGGAAGCCAGAATAGGGCACTGGATTGTACTGGAACTGGAGTTACAGTTGTGAACCACATGTCGGTGCTAGGAATCCAACTTGGGTCTTCTGCTCTTTACTGCTGAGCCATCTATTCTGCCCCTCTTGATCAACTCTTAAAGCTAAAATCATTGTGCTCCATTGGGAAAAAATGTACAAAAGAAAACCATTCAAGCCAAAGCCAGGCAATGAGTCACCTACCAGCACACTCCCAGCCAGCTGGCTGGCTGCTCATCCAAGTATGTCTTTTTGGGAAATGACTTTGTGTTCCTTCATCCTCCTGGTGCCTGTGTCTTCCCCACACAATTTTTCCCTTCAAAAATCCTAAGTCAGACTTACCCTATAATTTTGAGCTATAAATTCTGTTTTCTAAGACAACACAATTTGAGAAACCAAAGAAACTGCGAACAGAAATGAACTTACTTGCCATAACATACTTAAAAGTGAGTACTCCTCTACACATACGTTGCTAAGGAAGAAAGAGATGGAAGAAACAACCTTACAAATACTTCATAACAATATTTTTGTTCATCCTTGTAACAAGAGGGAAGCAGCTGAGAGCATGCACTGATTAAGCCTATTTACATGTAACAACACTAAAATAAAAGAGCGGCCTAGTGGTTCCTGCCACCGGGGTTCGAAGCCAGATTTGGCTACATCAAAAATTGAAAAACGTCTCAGAGCCAGCGAGGTGGCTCAGCAAGTAAAGGCACTTGCCTACAAGCATGACCTGAAGCGGTCCTGAACAGGCCTAGCATAAGGAGAAAGCTGACTTCTCATTTATTTATTTATTTATATTTATTTATTTTGGTTTTTCGAGACAGGGTTTCTCTGTGTAGCTCTGGCTGTCCTGGAACTCACTCTGTAGACCAGGCTGGCCTCGAACTCAGAAATCCGCCTGCCTCTGCCTCCCAAGTGCTGGGATTAAAAGTGTGCGTCATCACTGCCCGGCGAAAGTTGACTTCTCAAAGCTGTCTTCTGACCACCACACATTCACAGTAGCAGGCAAGCACCCTCCACACACATAAAATAAATAAAGATCCATAATTTATAAAAATTTGAGTGAGCTGGGCAGACACCCGGGATGGAATCTCTATTAGTTCCAGGCCAGCCAGAAATACATAGTGATGGATACACACATACAACTCAAAACAAAACAAAAAAACAAAAACAAAAACAGAGGGGAAAGTTTCAGTGACCTGCCCAAACAAAGTCACGTGACTGGTGCTTACGATTCCAGACCTATAGTCAGCTTGAGTCTTCAAACCAAAGAGCAGCTGCTACTAGGTACGTTAGCATTCCTTCTAGGCTCCGCCCCACAGTTGCCAGGTAATGCCAGCCTTACTATAAAAGAGGCTGTTTGGCCCCTCCTCACTCTTACTCTCTTATTCTCTGCCCCTTCTCCCTCCCCTCCTCTTCTCTCCACGTGTTCCTGGCCAGCCTCTCCCCTTTCTTTCCTCCTCCTGCTCTCCCTCTCCCCCTCCCCCTCTCTGTCCTCAACTCCCCTACCGTTGTTTGGCTGGCCCCTCAGGGGATGTCTCAGCATGGGGCCCGAGGAGGCACCTCCTTCCACCGAACCACAACCTGGCTCGCTCTTTCTTTTTTATAACACACAAGATACCCTCCACGTGTCTCTGTCCATAGCCACTGCGCAGCTTCCTGGAAAGCAGTATTTTGAAGGGTGCACCTTTCACCTCTGAGGCCTCTCCAGCCCACGAACTGCAGAGACGCCTTCCATCTACCCAACAGAAAGCAATGCCTCTCTCTTCTCCCACACACCACTTTCAAAAACTACTTCTTTCCAGAATAATTTCCAACTGTTCCTGTTTTCAAGGGACCTACTCGTAACTCATCAGCAGTCCAAGAAGTTTGCGTCAGTAGATGCTTTTTCTCAATAAAGCTTAGGGCTGAGGCAACATGTCTCAGCCTCACACTTCACAGCTAAAATGACAAGAGCACAGAACAGTCAAAAGTTACGCAAGACAATGCTCTGCTTTATTCCACATCTGCCTCTCTGGGTCTCCTGTGAGTCACTGTCTTTCCTGTTCACTCATCATTATACAAACTGTCATTTTTTTTTGCCCTAAAATTACTTACGTTTGTTTTAATGGAGAGTTCTGTAGTAACTATGGAACCCGTTCCATCTCTCACCTCCACACTTGAGCACTGACTTGTTGGCAGCCCAGAAGTCAGGTTGCTCTGACTTACGAGATACAGTGAGGTTGCAATTCATTTACTTACCCATTCAATAGACACATATGAAATGCTATCAGATTGAGACTCTCCTGTCATAGCTTGGAAGAGAGGAAATCACATGATTATCCTGGTGTCCATACGCTACGGTAATAGCTACGCAGGAAGAAGGCTTTCTAGAGGAGGTGGTCCTTGAACATCCATCTCTTTAGTATTAAATAGGCCTAAAACACCCTATGCGGTTATAAGACTTACTTGCCGGCACTCCAGTCAAAAATATAATTTGAAAGAATGATTATTTCCTTTTCTAACATGGGTCCTTAAACACTCATTTTGCAACAAATTTCAAGTTCAACAAACTCATGGATATTTGGTGCCTTTCACAAGTTTCTACAATAGGACTTAGGACTTACCATAAGGAGAAAAAGTGCACTTTTTAAAATAGACAGTCGGCCGGGCAGTGGTGATACACGCCTTTAATCCCAGCACTTGGGAGGCAGAAGCAGGTGGATTTCTGAGTTCGAGGCCAGCCTGGTCTACAGAATGAGTTCCAGGACAGCCTGGGCTATAAAGAGAAACCCTGTCTAGAAAAACCAAATAAATAAATAAATAAATAAATAAATAAATAAATAAATAAGACAGTCATTTCTCTAAGTGAGAATGAATGCTTCCAACAATCCAGGACCTACCAAGCAAAGCTGTCGGAGAGGAAACCGGGTCCCAGAAAGTCCTGTTTTAATACATCAGAATGAAAGATCTCTTTGAACAGCAGAACTTAAAACATACACACGTATAGACACACAGAAACTGACAACACACAGGAACAGAGAGACACACACATAGACACACAGAGAAAGTCAGAAACAAGAGACAGAGAGACAGCGAGACGAAGAAAGAGATGGCGAGACAAAGAGACAGAGAGACACAGAAGGCTATTGTGGAGCTTTAGCCTCCAAAAGATGAACCCCCAAACACTGCTGTGATAAATAAGCCTCTGGGCTGGAATCTGATTTGCTGGCCTGACAAAACATTACAATGTAAGGAATCCCAATCCCACCCCCACCCCATTCATCATTTCCTCAATCAAGTCCCAGAGGCTAGTAGCTCCCCGGTTTTTACTGGTTCCTGGGTTTATTGCTCGTAAGTTACAATGCATAGAGCGCCTATCAAAAAAAAAAAAAAAAAAAAAAAAAAACCAGCACGGGCAAATGAAAGCAAGCGTGGCTTTAAAGCCCCATAAAGGACTGCATGTGGCAGAAATGAACTCGCCTGTGTGTACTACGAGCACCGAGGGCTCCCCTAAGCCACTCCGGAGGATCTGGGATGCGCGGGCACGCCGCCCCGGCCGCGGCTGAGCAGGAGGGAGGCGGTGGGCTCACTCACCTGCCCGGCTCCGGTGCTCGCTCCCGGCCGCGCCGTCTGGCCTTCGCCCGGCCCCCGCCCTCGGCCTCCCGCCCCGGCCACGCACCGTGTGCGACTGCAGACTCTGGCTCGCCTCGACGGCCGCTGTCAGCGGCACCGTGTCGTCCAGCAGCACCTTGCCGGCCGGCGGCTTCTCCATGAAGGCCATCCCGGGCCGCCTCCACCGCCGCCGCCGCCGCCGCTGCCTCTGAAGCCGGGGCAGGAACCGGAGGCGCCGAGCCCCGCCACCCGCCGCGTCCCGCCGCCGCCGCTGCTGTCAACGCGCACCGCCCCGCGCGCCGCCGCCGCCCGCCGGGTCCTAGCGCCGGTCGTCTCAGCCTGCGGCTGTCAACACCGGACCGCCCGACCCTGCTGGGTCCTAGCGCCGTACTCCACTGCTCTCATCTTGTCATGGTTGCAATCAGAGGCATTATGTCCCTTGCTCTCTTGGCGCCTCCTCGCCTCTGCTTCGTACACACAGTACCGTGAGCTCCTGGCCTCGGGCCGAGGAGCACAAAACTAAATCACCACCACCACATCTCAGATTTAGACACTGCTTCTCTGAACTCTTACAGAACTGAGCTTTTCAGATGAACCATTCAGAAACACAGACCCTACTGCTCCCAATCCCATCATCCCTGCCTAAGGAACTTAGGACTCAGGAAGTAACAAAAAACAACTTCATTGTGAACTCTCAGTCTGAGTCTGTAGACCAAATTTCCTAAACCAGATCTGGATTCAGGTTTTAAACCTGGATCTTCAGGAGAACCTAGGTGCTACACTCTCGTAACTGGATCCCACAGCGTTTGGCTCCTGAATCTTTAAGCAGCAAACTCTAAGAACAGAGGTGGAAAAATAAAATAACTGATGCAAAGATTTCCCTACTTGTACGCTTGGTCCCTAGCTCTCAGTTGAGCCCAAAGATCTTTGAACCCAAAGAACATCAGATCTCTTAGATTCTGAGAATCTTTGGTCCTAGCATTCTGGCTCCAAGAACCTCAAACTCAGAACCATCGAACTTGAGGATCGACTTCTCAGCACCAAATCTACTCTGCTTACCCTAACCCAAGATCACAGCCTTCCAGGATAATAATGAAATCAAACTTAGTTCAGATGACTAGGACCCTGTTCAGGATCTGGCATGTACTTAAGCTGTGTGATCTTGAATAAGTCACACACACACACACACACACACACACCACCCTGAGACCTTACTCTTCCATTGGCAAAGCTAAGTAAATGCCTACGTATAATAGGAATGCAACCGGACAGGAAGGAACTTGGCACATATTAAAAATCTAAAACAATATGCATTCCATCCTTACAAGTCATAGAACAGAGGTTTCTAATAAGTTTGTTTCCACTAAATTTTTATTATTTCGTTCATAGAAACAAAGCTTTGTGAATCTACCACCACTGCAATTTAATATCACAGCAAAGGTCTAGACTGCACTTAATGGTTATCCTCATCAGAATTCAAGCTCAGAGATTGGTGGGCAACCCCGAGTAGCCAAGTGACACCAGAGTGCCTTCAGGGCCCAACGCTCAGTAAAAGGAGACCTGGAGATCTTCTTAATTTAGTCCTAATAAATGAGGCCTCTTCTTACGTCTTATTTTTATTCCAATGTGCTTTAAAGCAGTAGTCTAGTAATCTATTAAACGAGGTGTCACTTTAGGAGGGTTTAACTCTTTTCTTCTGTTTCTTTGTTTAAAGGCAAATGGAGTATTTTATTGTCAGAGGAACAGAAACCTAAATCCTGCATTATTTATTACTTCTGTCATGGTGGAGATTGACCAAGACAAGGCCATGTTCATATTGCATTGGCGGGAATATAAAGTAGCCTAATCTTTAAGGAAGGCATTGAGTCACTCAAGGAGTATTTACTGATTTACCATGTAATAACCTGAGTGGTGGTGCTGGGATTTAATAATAGATATGAAAGGCTTGAAAATGTCTCACCTTGAGACTGTAATTCTGCCCCTAAGAGGGTTATACTAAGAAACTAATGAGAGATTTGCACAAAGGCATAGCATGTAAAGACAAGCACTTAATCTCCGATATAAGATTATACAAATCATGGTATAATCACCCTCTTTTTGCAAGGCTAAAACCCAGATTATTCACTGGGGTGGGGGTTGTAGCTCAGTGATAGAGAATGCACGTGACTTGTGCAAGGCCCTGGGATCAATCCTCAGCACCAGAACAACTTAAAAAATATCTAATGATGTTCAGGAATGTTCTTGACCTAATAAGCAAACAGAGCAACACACCTATCTGTAGAGCCAAATACATTTACAGGAAAAACATCAGAAGGATATACTAAAATGTTTCCTGTAAGAGAGAATCATGATTTTTTTCATATTTTCCAAAATGCCTTTAATTACAATGTTTTTTCTTCTTTTTTTAAAAAAAAAATTTATTTTGCTGGGCGGTGGTGACGCATGCCTTTAATCCTAGCACTTGGGAAGCAGAGGCAGGCGGATTTCTGAGTTCGAGGCCAGCCTGGTCTACAGAGTAAGTTCCAGGACAGCCAGGGCTACACAGAGAAACCCTGTCTCGAAAAACCACACACAAAAAAATTATTTTATGTGCATTGATGTTTTGCCTGCACATATGTCTGTATGAGGGTGTTGGATCCCCTGGGACTATAGTTACAGGCAGGTGTGAGCTACCATGTGGGTTCTGGGACTTGAACTTGGGTGCTCTGGAAAAGTATCCAGTGCACTCAACTGCTGAGCCATCATCTCTCCAGCTCCATAATTAAAATGTTTTATTTTTATGATCAGGAAACACAAACCTCTATCTCTATCTATCTTATGCATCTATCTATCTATCTATCTATCTATCCATCCATCCATCCATCCATCTATCTATCTATCTATCTATCTATCTCACCAGGGTCCAGTGCTCTACCAAATCATGGTTTCCAAAATATACATTTCCAAGGTTCAAAAGATGCCTCTCTGAAACCCAGCAAACTGGCACTTAGCCCGATTTCCAGTGAATCTGCACAAACAAAATTATGATAGTTATGCCACCTGAAGACTTAGATACCAAGGGTCCACAGATCAATAAACAGAAAATGAGTGTTTTTTTTTTTCTGGTTATGATGCTGGGGTTCAAACCAAGGGCCCCATGCATGCTAGGCAGGTGTTTTGCCACTGACCTAGAGCCTTAGTCCAATCTTCTAATACTACAGGAAGAAGGAATGATTGTCACAGAGTCAATGACTGCAAGGTTGTCTGTATGGAGTGCCGAAATTGAGGTGCTAGCATCCATAGAAACATAGAGATAAAAGTTATGACAGCCAGTGTACTTTAGGGCACTTCATGAAACATTTGGGGTTTGAACAGGGTCTTCGGGAACCCAGAGCCTTTTGCATGCTTGGTATACTTCCGCCCCTTTCATGCCTTTATGAAAAGCCTACTGAACTACTGAACATACACTAGATACCAAGTACTGTGTTAGCATAAGAAAGTGAAATAATAAGCCAGACGACACCTACTGTCAAGCTTCTTAGGCACATAAGCCATGGGGGGTGGGGGTGGAGGGGTTGGTATGAAGTCACAGGCCAGTCCAGGGGATCCATGCAGCTTGAAGTACCACAGACAAAGATGCATGATAACACTGGACAGGAGACACTGAGCGGAAGGGAAAGTTCTTCACAGCCTTCTCTGACAACCCTTTTCCTGACAATTCGGTTAGACATTCTCAAGGCAACAGACATCTCAGAGGCTTGGAAACCTCAGGGAGCCACTCAGACTTCAGTGACCACTCACAGACACTTCTTACTGTGTGGTACTACTTCCATGAGGGAAAGGTGAATAGTACATGGATAAAAGTACTGTGGGTGGGGAACAGATGCGTACAGAGTGGGTGAAGGTGGAAAGGATTGGTTTGGAAGAGAACTGCCATGAGAAAGAAAAAAAAATCAAGTTCGACTCTAGAACTAGGCAAAATGTTGCCTTCACAAAGCTGAGGCTGGTCATGGCACAGGTGCATGTTCTGAGCTTCTCCTCAGTCACAGCAACTCTGGGGATAATCAGCAGCCAGACTTCACTTCGCTTTAGCTTCCTCCCCTGTGGCATGGAGAGTTGGACAGCTCCAGCAGGCAGGATTATTGAGGGCCCTCAATTGCATGCCTGAACCAGAGGCTAAGAACAAACTTCATGCTATTAATCAAGGACAGCAGCACAGCCTTTCATGGAGAAAAGGGAATTGGAAGGCCTTCCTCTCTGGGAGGGAAGGGACCGAAAAGGAATTAGAACTGAAGACTAGGGCTGCACATGGCATGAGGTGTGACTTGTCTGTCTTCTTTACCAGGAAAGGGAAACTGAAAGTGAGCAACATCTGACAGAAGCCAGGGACACACTCAGGGTTTCCTTCTCCTGCCTCTGGTTCTTTCCAGAAACCTTTCAGGACAAACACCTTTGCTGGGCTCATTTCTTCCTACTTACTTCAGTGAGTTCCTTGTCCAACCTCCTGAGTATCCTGAGACACACAGACTGACTCCAAACCTCACACAACCTCAATATTCACCTGGCCCGCTTTCTTTTTTTTCTTTCTTTTTTCCTCTCTTCCTTCTTTCTTTCCTTCCTTCCTTCCTTCCTTTCTTCTTTCCTTCACTAATTAGGGTTTTGGCCTTGAACTCTTGGGAACCCAGTGATCTTCCTGCCTGAGCCTCTTGAGTGGCTGACTACAGATGTTCTGTGCCTGGCTCTGTCTGGCATTTGAAGTCAGTCACACAGACTGAATATGGGAAACTTCTCAGGCCAGAGCTGCTCTAAATCAAATAGATTTGTGTTTCTAGTTTGGGGCTGCATAAACTGATAAGGAACGAGAAAATGCCATGTTTTGCCTTTTCTCATACATACAACTACTTGGAGGCTAGCAGAATTTAAAAAGATTTTTATATTCTGCTATGTTGCCAAATGTTTAGACAGCTCATGGGATGTTTATCTAACAACCTGAAGTTTGGCCAGATTGATTGAACATAATGGATTTTAGTGAGGAAATTTCTAGCCCTGACAACGGCTGTACAGAATCAGATCACAGAAGCTTGTGAAAACTCAGTATTTCCTAAGAGGGTGGCCTTATAACTCCAAATGACTTTATTTTTTAAATACTCATGGTCTGAATATTGAACAACAAAATTTAATTCATAATAGCTATTCATATGCTGACATTTTCTATGTCAACACTTGGAAAAATCTGTCCTGGAGCATAAGGTCAAAACAGTTTACAGTTAAGAGCCACTTTAGAAATAAAGTGTGAAATCTATTAATCTTGTTTGACTGACATACACATTATTTGGGTTTTCTTGTAACTGGTCATTCAGCTCCAACTCCAAAGTTTTCTGAAGATGCTAAGAATTCTGCTCTTTGCAACCCAAATGAACACAGTGAGTAAAGAGCAAAGTACCTGGAGCCCTAAAGTGGTCCCACATGCAGCCAGCCATGTGAGCCAGGAGTAAGGGCACAGTGCCTGATTCTGCTGACCTGGAACTAGGTAATCAACTAAGCCAGCAGGCTAGGCAGTCCCAGCAGCACAGCTGCGCAGTGACAGTCAACCCCTGGTAGACTGTTTTAATATAAATCCTTAATAGAAGTGATTTAACAGCAATTTTCTCAGGGAGTAAATTGGCCTGTGAATTATACTCTAGAAACATAAAAGAAAAATGACTTATAGTTTGGCACAAAATGAAAACCCGAGGTTATCTCAGATGTACTGGTGTGCACTTAGAGATTTCTTTTTCTGGATGAACACACAAGTCAGGTCCACAGGATAAATGGGGACCATGGGGAGGTACTACCCATTAATCTAAGATTTGCTGCTGGGGGGAAAATGAGTGGCATTTCAGCAATATGGAAATGTTTCTAACAGAATATAACAGTCTGTTAAGCAATTTTCCAGTACATTAGGCTAAAATTGCTTAAGATGGGTATTCTTTCTGTGCCAATCAAGTACCACAGCAATCGCAGGCTTATAATGCCCCTAATGTGGAAAGTGCTAGACAAATTGGACTACTTTAGTCATTACTTATGCACTCACTTCCATATGTGACCTGGTATAATCAAGGTCCCTCCCAGTGATCAGCCCCTTTCATTGTAAGATAGTCACTCCTTCTGGCACCTCATGGGAGAATGCCAGTGATCCTTCCTCCTCAAGGCTGCTCTCTCAGAGCATGAGCAGCTTGCCAGCCTTGGCTCTTGTCACCACGTGTAGAGACTGCCGACTCTAATCAGTTCATAGGGATCAAAGGTCATGACCACCCCAGACTATAATGTGAAAATGCTCTAAATGAGAAGCTACTTTCAAAGTCACAGTGTGACCTCTCCCTGCACTCCCCACTTGGCCTGCATAACTTTGTCTTTTGATGGGTTGGGATAGACAGCTGATCTTCCCACGCTGGTCGGAGAAGTGTAGAATTAGAGACCAGCCACCATGCCTGGCTCCTGTTTCTATTCATCTAACTGACCCTTAGAGCTTCCATATTCTGGAGATAAGCTCTGAACGACATCTAGGAAAAGGGTAGGTGGCCTGGCACAGTGGTACACATTTGTTTTCCCAGCATTTGGGAAGCTTGAACCAGAGGGTCTTGAGTTCAAAGCCAGCCTAGACTATGTAGCATGACCATCATTGGGGGTAAGGGGTGAGGGACAGGTTTTGGGTGGAAACCATAGGTATATAATAGGGAATATCAATCTGAATGGATTTAAGAATTCTACTTTAACAAAATACCACTGAAATTGACAGTGCTCCAGGAATGAGAACATTGTAAGATCCACAGTGATGGGAAAAAGGAAGCTCAGGTTTGAATCCTGTATGACCCTGTATGACTTCACTATGTCAAAAAAAAAAATGAGGCTATTAACTTTATAAAAGCTGTTTCAAGAATTAAAATTAGCTTATCAGAAATATAAAGAACTGCTAGCTTCTAGTATTAATCACATCATGCTCCATTTATGGGTCTAGCTGAAGTCCCAGTTCTAAGATGAGTTCTGCAGGAGTACGCACTGAAGGCCTGAGTCTAGTGACTTGCCTACAACCAAGTCATTGCTAAATGAACTCAGCCTGCAATGCTGTCCACTCTGAGACTTATAATAGTAACTTTGCTCTTGACATTGATTTGGGTTTTTTTGTTTGTTTGGGTTTTGGTTTCTCGAGACAGGGTTTCTCTGCGTAGCCCTAGCTGTCCTGGAACTCACTTTGTAGACCAGACTGGCCTCAAACTCAGAAATCCCCCTGCCTCTGCCTCCCAAGTGCTGGGATTAAAGGTGTGAGCCACCACTGCCTGGCAGATTTGGGGGTTTTATTCACCCCTTCACATACTGGAGGAAGGCGGAATAGATTTATAACTCACTTTAGACACATGACTGCCCTCTAGTGTCTACAAGAATTCTTTCTAGTAAGCTATTCAACTGCTCCAGGACTAAGTAGGTGCCTTGCTGAGCAACCATGAGAACCCCCAGAATCCATGTTTACAAACAAAAAACCAGGTATGGTGGCTTGTGTTTATATATAAATCTCAATGCTTGGGGAAGTGTGGAGAGGTGGAGGTTTTTTTTTGTTGTTTTTTTTTTGTTTTTCGAGACAGGGTTTCTCTGTGTAGCTCTAGCTGTCCTGGAACTCACTTTGTAGACCAGGCTGGCCTCGAACTCTGAAATCCACCTGCCTCTGTCTCCCAAGTGCTGGGATTAAAGGTGTGTGCCACCACTGCCTGGCTCAGGTAGAGTTTTTAAGTTCACTGGCCAGCCAGCTTCATCTAATTACTGAAATTAATGCCAGCAAGAGACAAAAAGACAAAGTGAATCTTAATCTTGTCAAGAGTAATGACACCTAAGCCTGACATTTGGCCTCCACATGCACAAACATGCATACACTCACAAAAATCTGGTTACTTAAGATGATACCAGAAGGAATGCCTTTTCCAGGAAATATGGAATAGGTGACACATCCTCCGAAGTTTTATAATAGAAACAGATGCCATGCCCTGCTGATCTTGTACTTGTAATCAAAGCATCTAGCTAGGATCATTTAACCTACTGAACACAGGTAAGTCACAAGTATACAGATACATATTTAAAAAGTACTGGCTGTTAGGGAGACTGTTTAATACTAACACATTTGGCACATTCTCCTCATAACCTCAAGTTCTTAAAAGGGGGGAGAGGGGGCTGGAGAGATAGCTCAGCGGTTAAAAGCACTGACTGCTCATCCAGAGGTCCTGAGTTCAATTCCTAGCAACCACATGGTGGCTCACAACCATCTGTAATGGGTTCAATGCCCTCTTCTGGAGTGCCTGAAGACAGCGACAATGTACTCATATAAATAATAAATCTTAGGAAAAGGGGGGGGGCAAAAAACTTGGCCTCCCTCAGCCAGCATGTACTTACACTTTTATTTTTCTTTTTGAGACAGGGTCTAGGTAGTCCTGAAACTTGTTATGTAGACCAGGCTGGTCTCAAATTTAAGAGATATCCTGCCTCTGCCTGGAATTAAATACATGCATCACCACACCCAGCCCTGCTTATACATACATACATACATACATACATACATACATACATACATATAATAGTTTTATTGTTGTTGCTTTTCTTGCTTTTTGTTTTTAAAGTAGATCCACATTTTCAAGAGAGGGAGAGAATTAGAACCCCGGGATGCAGCGCCTTTGCATTCCAGATTCTTTCCTTCAGGTTTAAAAAAGTAACATATTCGCCAACTCTCTGAAAGATCAGTACATTAACTTGTTCAACTGCAGAACAGCCAATTTCAAATTCAGAAAAGCCACTCAATTCACTCATGGGAAGCCACATGCGAGAATACTGGCTAATTTCTAGGCCTGGCCCTCTGATTAAATTTATGTTTCTATTATTTCCAACAATGCTGCAGTGTTAGGACTTTATATAACTGAGTCACGCCTGCATGTAAACCCCTCACCAGTAACAGCAAAACCCCTGAAAGGCAAGTCACATAGAAATTTGAATTAAATGGCATTTTTTGTCTTTATTGTTTTGAAACAAGGTCTCTCTATGCAGCTCTGGCTGTCCTGGAACTTGCTATGCACCCAAGCTAGCTTTAAGCTCTGTCTGCCTCTGCCTCCAAAGTGGAGACCAAAGGCAAGTGCCACCACATCCAGCAGAAGATTACATCTTGGTGTAAATAATAAAAAATTATAAACCTAACCCAGAAACCACTGAGAAAGGGTTTAAGAATTAGGTGTTCAAAGATGGCTCTACTTGCAGTTAGTAACTAAATACATGGTGGTATAAATTCAGCAAGAAAATCCCTCAACACAGACAGATTAGTGTTATCAAATACAAATATAACTGTTTGAAATTCTGAAAGTAAAACATGCAGATAGTTTTCTCAATTTAAAAAGATTTTTATTTTATTATTGTATTTGTATTTTGTCTGCATGTATGTCTGTATACCATGTGCATGTAGTTTTAGCACAGCCCAGAAGATAGTGTTGGATCACCTGAGACTGGAGTCACATACAGTTGTGAGTCACCATGTGGGTACTAGGAATTGAACTCAGATCCCCTGGAAGAGCAGCCAGTGATCTTAACTGATAAGCCATCTCTCCAGCTCCTCTCAATTGTTTTTTAATTGGAAAAAAATTCAAACCTCAATAGATGATGAGATCTTGCACAGATTTAAATCTGGACAAACCAGGCGCCAATCTGGAACGCTCCCCTTCCACACAGGCTTCTGAGTGTACCAGCATTACTTCATGAAGAGCAACAGCCCACCTCCCCGATGTCATGTGATAACAAGAGCACAGGTTTTTGAACATGTAACTTTAAACTTGTATCTCAGGATCTAGGAGCTTCTGGGACCATAATTTTAACCCAGCCTTCCATAACAGTCTTCTTACTTTCTACCACACAACAGGACACTGCAACAACAGCAACAGACTGCTTTAACCTTCTCACTTCTGCAGATGCTAAAACCACTTCTCCAATATATAAAGGGGCAGGAAATTTAATTTCCTGAGAAAGAAACACACAGCCTGGCCCTGGCATTTTAGTGCCCAGGAGTGCTGAAATAAGTCCATTTATCAAAACTCCATGCACGACTGTCTTTCCAAACTTGGTGTGTTTTGCAAAATCTTCACGTAAATGCAAAGGATTGGTATCTCCCGTTAACTCTGAGAAGGTAGCCACATCCTGCTGTGTGAAGGCTCTGCTGAGTTCAGCTCGGTCTCCAACTTTCATATGCACATACTGAAAACACTGCCCTGTTGGTACCATGTGATGTTGCCACAGTCTTCTCTGAAGCCCTCTCCACATCTTCAGCATCTCCAAATGTCATCAACAGGGGCTTTAGCCTGCTCTGTTTTCCAACTATGTAGACACCCAAAGACACTGTGGAGAGTGGACGTATCTGGAACTGTAAGAGTATTCAATCCAATACTTGCTCCCTGCTATTGCCAGATAATGCAAGGAGAAAGGGAGACACCTATAAGAGAAGAACAGTTAACTAAAGCTGCAGGAAACAACGGGGATCACAGAAACATGTAGATTTCACAGCATGCCCAGAACTGCAGCAGTCACATTTTAAGGGCATCATGGAAGCCCTGGCTGAACAAGTAATCATAAGCCGGGAAACAGCCTGCCAAGATATCTCTGGTGTAACATTCAGTAAGAAAAGACTTTATCACAAGAATTCCAAGTTTGATGTCCAAGTATCTCTAGTATGTGTAACTGTAACTTTTATTCGCCTGATGTAATTGTTGTCTCTGAGGCTTACTGCCATCTGCTAAGTTCAAGGCCTAGTCCTGGAAGCTCTTAGCCTCCACATAGTCTTACCAAGGCCTAGAATGTTTTCATCCTCTGGAACTTACTAATGAATAAGCTCACCCCTTCCTAGTTCTTCCTGAGCTCTGTCTGCCTGATTCAACTCTGCTGTTCTGACTCAAACTCCTCTCCAAACTGACTGATGCAATCTGGCTTCTCGGCTTCTCCTGAATTGCTCCACTTGGCCTCTAACTAACTCTAGGAATCTGTTCGAACCTTCTGCCTCCTTCTGTCTTCTCCCGTGTCTAGCTCGTTCTCTCTTCAATGGGTCACTGTAAAACTCTCCCAGAAAACTGCTTCCTTCTTCCCTTTCTTCTGTGCTGCTCTTTTAAGTAACCTTTTTCCTCTCTTCTCGTGAGAGTTGGGCATAGCCTATCCTATCAAATCTTTCTGACTCAACACTTTGTCTGCCACTCAATTAGACATCATTTCTAAACATGGATGCTTCCTTCTTCAAACTAACTTTACCTTCATTGCTTGGGATTAAAGGTGTGTGCTAAGAGCATGTCCATATTCCAGCCACAGAGATTAAAGGTATGTGCTAAGAGCTAAGCCACACCACAACTAAAAATAGTTTTTTCAGTAAATAACACAATCTCTAGACTCACAGTGAGAGCAAACATCCTGCAACAAGGGTGACTTAAAATCTGACCACTATGCCTCAGTTCCAGAAGCAGATAGACAAGTATGAGACACACCCCAATCCCACCCCATCAGTGCCGTGCTCAGCAGCTCTTGGGACTGTAAAGGGAAAGCTGTTACCTGAATCACTCTGAAGGCACATTTCTTACTCTTATAGGCTCCAAATAAGGTCAAAGAACTCCATAATTTGGCCAGACCACTGTATAAAGATCAAGAAAACATAAATAAAGATTTATGCTGCAACAGCGCTTAGTACTTTTGCTTGTGATGGTTTAGAAATGTTTTTTTTTTTAATTTCATGTATGTGAGTACACTGTCGCTGTCTTCAGACACACCAGCAGAGGGCATCAGAACCCATTACAGATGGTTGTGAGCCACCATGTGGTTGCTGGGAATTGAACTCAGGACATCTGGAAGAGGAGTCAGTGCTCTTAACCACTGAGCCATCTCTCCAGCCCCGAAAGTTTTTTTTTTAATAAACCAGAAGGATTATGAAATAGAAACCTAGAAATTAAAACGTATCACAGAGAATAAAATGAGCCCCAAGAATCTTTTTAAAATGTACACATTTCTGACTTTAAAACTATAACCACCAACTGGGAAACTGGCTGTGATTAATCAAAAGGCTCTGTCTAGTATAACCCCAGGTAAAGGTGTAGTACCAAGGAAGTGTGCTCGAACCCGAAAGACCAGTCAGAGGCTGACCCGATGCAATCATACCAGGGTCTTTAAGCTCAAGCTTGGGCTTAATTCACCACTGCCTCACAAGACAGTCCTGATGGAGGAAAAGCCCTGAACACACATTGGGACAAGGTTTTATAGAAGATGGCAAGCAAGGGGTGAGTGTTTCTGGCCTGGCAAGCATCTAATTGGGGTGCAACTGCAACTAGCCTTTAGCACAGGGAGCCAAACCATAACCTTAACTTCTGTTTTACTCCTAATTGGTGGTTGTTAGGCAGGGGCAGGCTTGTAACCTGGAGATGCAGATTTGTTGAGGGAGTAACTTGAAAACTGGTACTAGATGCTGATTTGCTGGAGATACAGGTCTTGTTGGGTGGTAGCCTGGAAACTGAAGATACCAGCCTGTTCATTTGAGTTTAAACTTAGGTCAGGATCCCTAAGATGGAGTCTGAACCCAAAAAATGTGGTGTCTCAGAGGAATGTTCATATTAACTCCAGTGTAAATTCCCCAAAAGTGCTCAGGGTTCCAGCCACACACTGTCATCCTGGAAGCGTCTTCACTGTGCTGTCCCACCACTCTCTCTGCCTGTTTTTTATAACTGTCTCAGGGTCATACCTGCTACATATTCTCAAGATGGCTGACAAAGTCTTCTCATCATAGGTGAGAACATCCACGGGTAACGCAGCACCAACCTAGGTATGGAACAATACTATTAGCAGACTTCCATGCTCACTCGCTAATAAAACCAGTCTTCCAACTAACAGTGCTGGTGTTCTTATGTGCCTTTGAAGAGCTCCCACTGTCTGGAATGTTCCTATCCCTTTCATAATACCTCCTCACCTTTGCCTCTGTGTTCAATGTGTTCCTTCTCCAGCTGGTGAGATGGCTCAGTAGGTAAAGGTGCCTAGTACAAAGCCTGATGACCCAGTTTGATCCCAGGACCCATATGGTACAAGGAGAGAACTAACACCAAGCTGTCCTCTGACCTCAACACACATGCACACAGCACATTTATGTGTCCCAATACACATACACACAAAGAAAGAGAGACAGACAGACAGAGGTTTTTTAAAAAGCTCCTTTCCTATTCACAAGATCAATCTACTTACTGCGTTCTTTTTTATACCAGACTGTATACTTTCCTTGTCCATAATCCTCCCCTCCTTGTCACCCACTATTTAACAAGACAGCCCAAGGGATAGAAACCGTATCTTACTTAACGCTAGCTCCTGAAACCACATTTTTTGACATATACTGCAGGTTCTATTTTTTTAATTTGTTGCAATCTATAGGGACGTCCACACTCTTCCCTCAGCCTCCCACAAAAGCAGCATCTTATGTAACTACAGTGCAGGATCAAAACAGATAACTGGTGTTGACACAACCGAATTTACTTAGACCTGACATTATTTGTATGCATATATATTTATGTGTTTGCTTCCACGTAGGCAACTTCTTGTAACTACCACCACTACCAAGATAACAACCTGAACCACCACAAGACTCTTCCTATTGGTCCTTTATTACTTATACCCACTAATCCCTGACAACTACTTTCTACAGGTTATGTTGTAGGAAGAACATTATATAGACAGAATTACCCGGTAACTTATCTAGGGTTGGCTTTTTCCATTTAGCTTAATTTTCTAGAGCTTTGTCTAGCATTGTCCTTTTCTCTGATGATTACAGTCCATGATATGAATATACGATCAGTAAACAACCCATCCATTAAAGAACAAGTGTGATGTTGTGTACCATGTGATGCCTGGTGCCCGAAGAGGCCAGAAGAAGAGAATAGGTCCTAAGGAGTAGAGCTATAAGACAGCTAGGTACCACTATGTGGGTACTGGTAACTGAACTCGGGTGCTATGTAACTGCTGGAACCTCTCTAGGCCAAGTACAGGTTTTTGTTTAAAATTATTTTTTATATTTACTTATTGTGTGACTGAGTATCACGTTCAGAGTATGTGCCCTGATGTGTATATGGAAGTCAGAGGACAACTTGAAGAAGTCAGTTCTTTTCTTCCACCTTATGGGTTCCAGGAACCTTTACCTGCTAAGCCATCTCACCTGTCCATGTGTACAGGCTCTCATGTCAATGTAAGTTTTCAGTTTTCTGGAGTAAATACCCACGAGTACTATTGTTGAATCGTATGTTACATAATTATGTTGCAGTTGGTACACGTGCCGCTAGTACCCTCATGTATTTTCATGTGCTTCTTTGCCAATTGTACTCTCTCTAGTGAAATGTCTGTGAAAGTTTTAGCCTATTTTATTCTGACTGTTTTCTTATGATTGGGGATCCTTAGAGTGTGATGGGGTCTTGCTACATATGACCTTGATCATCCAACTGAGCCCGTCTAGAGCTGTGATTACAGGTGTAAATCATTATACCCAACACTATTGGGTTCTGAGAATTCTAACAGCCTAGATAATACTTCTTTGTCATACAGTTTTCAAATATTTTCCCCAACCTATATCTCATCTTTCCATCTTCTTAACACAGTCTTTGCAGAGTTTATTTTATAAGGTACATGGAAAACTTGAACAGAATAAATCAGTCAGGGGCGTTCTTGACAATCAACCCTACCTGTGTTCTTTGCCTCCATTTCCACATTTCCAAAGTTCAACTTCTGTTAGGTGAACGCTCAGAGCGAGCTGCTCCAAGTGCTGGTCTGTGACAGGCTGAGAAGCCCATCAGAATGTCAGCCAGCATCACTAAGCACAGTTTGCTTCTGCTCACACTCTTAGATTTTTCCATTGCTTTAAGGTTTATTTATTTTTACGTGTGTTTTCCCCACGTGCATGTGTGTCACTACACATGTCTGGAGGTCTGTTTCCCCACCTGCATTATTATGTATGCGTGCCTGTGCCGCTGCAAGTGTGTGGAGGTGAGAAGACACTCCCAAGAGCTGGTTCTCTCCTTCTACCATACGGCTTCAAGGGACTGAACTCAGGACATCCTGCTGTCCCTTCACTGTTTTATAAAGAGGTGTCCTCACTGAAACATGCTAGTGATCATGCAAGCCCGTCACTTTTTCAAAGACGGGCATGTCTCCTGGTTACCAGTCTAGACTATAACCTAAAAGCACTGTTCAAGAACAAGCCAGCGCATAATAGGTTTCTTGTCAAACACAGAACACACTAAAATAACCCATAGAAGTCACTATTTCTGAAAGCTGGCTTCTGAAATTTCTAGTACAGCTTTAAAAAGATATATTTCTGTACTTCTTACAACCTGGTCTTTCTAGACTGCGAATGATGTTGCAAGCCTTTAATTACAGGGCTTTGGAGGCAGATGCAGGTGGCTCGGTGATTTTGCTTTTTTGTTTATTTTTTTCCTCTTCCACTCTCCCGCTGGCTCCAGCCCCTGCTCGCTCTGGCCCAAAGGTTTATTTATTTATTATATGTAAGTACACTGTAGCTGTCTTCAGATACCCATATGAGGGCATCAGATCTCATTACAGATGGTTGTGAGCCACCATGTGGTTGATGGGATTTGAACTCAGGACCTCTGAAAGAGCAGTGTTCTTAACCACTGAGCCATCTCACCAGCCCAGCTCTGTGATTTTTGATGCTAGTCTGGTTTACAGACCACGTTCCAGACAACGTTAAGACAGAGGGCCTGTCTCAAACAAATGAACAAAAATGTTTTGTTTTGGTAACAGGTGCAACCAGGCCCAAGGTAGACCATGATTCCACCAGTGAGTTATGTCCTCAGTCTCTTTTCTAAAATTTCTTACAAAAATCTTAAGAATGTTCATCTGCCAAGTGATTCCATACCTCCCCAAACAGGTCTTTCAGGGCTGAAACAAGCAGCTGTTTGAACTGGGCTACATTCAGTGCCACTCCATGTTCTTGAAACTCTCTGTAAAAAATATTAAGAAGAGAAAAAATCACATTAAATGCCATGCTTTACTGGTTCATAAAAAAGAAACAATCAAACAAAAATAGGTTATGTAAAACAGAACTCACAGGCAGACTTTCATGTAGTGGTACTCCGAGGGGTTCTTGTAAACTACTCTTTCATATGCAGTAGCTGGCATCTTCCAACATGGGTACGTATCTACAGGAGTCAAGAGGGCTTGTAACTATTAGGTGTAGTGTTGTTAATGGTAATACTGCATTTTTAATGGCAACGTGTCCTATTTTCTATGTTGGGACTCTATGAGCAAGAAGCCAACTAGATGTAGCCCCTTGGCCTTGGACCAGAACTGTAAGCCAAAACATAGTTGTTTATAATTTATCTGGTCTGTGGTGTTATTACTGGCAACAGAATACGTATGAACACAGGCAGCAATATTATTGCTCTTTTCATGTAATGAGCGGGGAGGGGCAGCCATGTAGCCCAGGCTGGCTTTCTACTTGTATCTCCTGCTTCGTCCTCCAGGGCTGGGATTATGAGTGTATACAGGGCACTCCACACTCAATGCCATTTCAGACACATCTGGGCTCTCAAGGACTTCCAATGTGCTGATCCCCTTTAAGAAAAATCTCCTTCCTCGAATCCATTCAGACCTAGCTTTCCCCCTGGACAGAGGGAAAAAAGCTCTCATTCCCATTTCAATGTCTCCTCCTTCAGGGAGGCGTTCTCACACTTGTTCTGTAGATATCTGTTATATAATGTCTTGTCATTGGGCCCAAGAGACTGGGGGCCCTCTACCTCCTACTCAAATCCACACTGTTATGGAACATTTCAAGAACCTCTCTGGGTCAGACCCAATTCCATGCACTCTTAGATGATGAGAGCCAGAAAAAAGAAGTTGAAAGCAAGAAGCTTCACCCCTCCTTCCTGGGTCCAGCAGGGCACATGTTTAACAAAACACCAACCACATACGTGACTGAGGTGATAGTGATGGTATAGGCCTGGATGCCCAGTGTATCTAGGTGGTTTCAGGACAGTAGCCACAGTCACTTGATGCTCCTTTGTCAGCAACCAGTCTCTATGAGAACCGTGTTTACGTCAACCATTCACCACCTGACTGACACATGCCAGGTGTTTTAGGCCTTGCTTTCTAGCTGAGGCATACTGACAAAGGCAGAGGTAAGTGGTTTAAGCCTGAGACTTAGGGCACCAAAACTCAGGAGCAGTTTGAAGGTAGATACTGCTGGTAATGGTCACAAAACGAGACGCATGACAAAAAAAAAAAAGAAAAAATTAAATGACACAGTGTTTATTTTCCTTTGTTTTGGTTCTGTTTCTTGGTGTAGTTCTGGTTGTACTGAAACTTACTCTGTAGATCAGGTTGACCTCAAACTCAGAGATCCACTGCCTCTGATTCCCAAGTGCTAGGATTAAAGGCTCTGGCATATATATATATATATATATATATATATATATATATATATATATATATATACACACACACACACACACACACACACACATATATATTTTAAGATTACTTAGGGCTGGAGAGAGGGCTCAGCTGTGTAGACAAGCTGGGCTGATTTTCCAGTACCCACAGTGTAGCTGACATCAGCCTGTGCTCTAGTTCCAGAGGATCCAACACTCTCTTTTGTCCTTTCTGGGCACTGTCGCAACATGGTACAGAGACACAATACAGGCAAAATACCATACACATTAAATAAGAATAATCACTTATTTAATTAATTACATTAATGTAAAATAATGTAATATAACGACTTAATCACTTTTGCATAGGCTTGAGTTCTCAGAGTAAGACAGTACTGCCCCCTGCTGGCTATACAGAGATGGAGGTGCCCTCAGAACAGGCATCATATTCAACACTGTTGGCGCCTTTTACTGACTGCAGGAATGTTCACAAACATCTTATTAGCAAGTGCCTCTTACCTGGGCTTTCACTCTTCTGCCCTATCTCTAATCTACACAGCTGCCACTGTGTGTGTGTTAAGCCACATCACAACCGTGCTCAAACACTGCAATGCTTCTCCAGAGTAAGGTCTAAGCCTTCAAGACAAGGCTCTGATCTCGTGTTCAGCCATTCCTCCACGACCTCAGTTCTGTCCTCTGTGAATCAAATATAAGGACATGGCCGCTCCTAGGTCTGGCTGAGGAGAAAGTTTACTGTAGATATGAAGGAGAACACAACCAGAAGTATCTAGAATGATCCAGACTGAATCTGGCCAATAGAACAGACTGGGCCATGAGAAGAACAAGAGAAGAGGAACAAATAGTGTGCAGGAAACAAGAGACCCACCAGGAGACTGCATAATGCATAATCAAAATGGCTGGATTACATAGGAAAGAGAAGCTGAGGGAAGGGAACCGAAGCTCAGGAGCTGGAGAGGTTTAGGGCAGGAGAAGGGGTGTGTCAGCCAAGACCACTCTAACAGGAACTTGTGAATATGGACTGAGAGAACCTGGAGGCTAGCACAGATCGCGATATACTAATAGGCACCAGACATAGGTTAATGGAGAAGCAATATTTCCTTTGCCAGAAATAAGACTCCTTTCAGCAAGTAGGAACTATCTTCTTAAACCCCTGAAGGAATCCTGACATTTGTCTAAATGCCAGACTTTAAGGAAAGGATTTATTTATTTATTTGGCTTTATTTCTCTGTGTATCGGAGCCCTGGAACTCCAGAGATCCGCCTGCTTCTGCCTCCTGAGCGCTGGGATTTAAGGCGTGTCGAAAAACAATTTCTTGAGACCTAACACTCTGGGCCTCCTCCTCCTCCTCTTGGCCTCGGCTACCTCTTCGCAAGCCTGAATCGCCTCCGGATAGCCACGTGTCTCACACTCTGTAGCCTCTTTCACCTTGCCCAATGTGTCCCACTGCCGGTCTTACCTGTCATGGTACCAACCCCTCCTTGCCCAGTTCTTTCAAGTCTTTCTCTTCCCACAGTGCCTGCACTCCAAAACAGAGATCTGTTTCATTCCCTAGTGCTTCTCACGGACTCTAACGAGTATCTTGAACAAATGGGGACACAAAATACAACCAAAGCAATCATTTAAAAGCCGATCCCCCTACTGCTAGAGTAAGACTGTTTCTAACTTTGCTAGATTAACAACCGTTGACTTAGCGCCCACCTCGAAGGTAGTCCGCCCAGCAAAACGGCTGGATCAGCCTTCCCGGCCACCGTCTGTATCCGGGACCTCAGCAGTACGGAGCACGGTGGCGGCTCTGAAGAACCTAAGGCCCGCCACACTTCCACACTGTGCTTGCTCCCGCTCCCGCGTCGCGCATGCGCACCTGCCGCGCGCGGTTAAGTCGTCCCTGGCGCAGAACGAAGCAGCTCACTGAATAACCGCGTTCCTGATTCTTGTACCCTGCTAGAATTCGGCACTGGTCGGAGCTCCCACGCAGCAGCCCAAGTTTGGGTCTGGAAAAATGGTGTATTTACATTTGACTCCGTTTCGCACCGCCCCAAAGACGAATAACAGGACGTGACGTCACCACGCGGCGGCCGTGACTGGAATATTCCGTAACCCGGGGGCGTGGGGGGAGAGAGAACGAGCAGCTTCTGCGCCCTCTAGTGCCCCTTCCCGGAACTGGCGTCAGACACTCTTCACGGTCATTCTACATTCATTCTCAACAGGTTATATCAAACATCTCCTCTCCTGGATTTCTTCCTTCATTCCTTCTTTCCTTCCTTTCTTTCTTTTAAAAAAAGCTTTATTTTATGCATATGGGTACACTGTAGCTGTCTCCAGACACATCAAGAGAGGACGTCAGATCCCATTACAGATGGGTGTGAGCCACCATGCAGTTGCTGGGAATTGAACTCAGGATCTCTGGAAAAGCAGTCAGTGCTCTTAACCTCTGAGCCATCTCTCCAGCCCTCCTCCTCCTCCCGCCCCCCTTTTTTTGCAGTGCCAGGTATCAAAACCATAGCCTCGTCTATGCTAAGCTACCACCAAGCTGAAGCCAAGCCTTGTTATCTCAGGAACATCTGTGTCTGGCACTAAAGACAAGATTCTCTGTCAGTATCTCTTTGTGGCTCCTAACATACACTAGAGGTTCTGTTTTGACATGGAAAGATCCAGCTGCCCCTATGGGTGTAAGTTATTTCACTTCTGCATCTAGTCACCAAGTACTTGTTCAGAATCCGTTATGCACTAGAGACTGTTCTAAGTGCTGGCAACTCAGGAGAATAAGATACGGTCCCTGTATTCGTGTGACATACCATGTATATTTAACAGTAATAATAGCAACTAATATTTACTTGTGGGCCAGGCACTGTACAGAAGATTTCATGTAAGTTATCTAATGGTATCCTCAAGCAACCTTGAGGTAGCTATTATTCCAATAGTCCCTATTTTACAGAAGGAGAATTGAGGCACAGGGAGAGACTAAATTGTTTGTCTTTGATTATGGTTACCAGTGTTATTGCCGATTATCTGCTTTGGCCAATGTGATGGTTTGTATGTGCTCCACCCAGGGAGTGGCACTACTAGAAGGTGTGGCCCTGTTGGAGTTTGTGTGTCACTGTGGGCATGGGCTTTAAGACCTTCATCCTAGCTGCCTGGAAGCTAGTCTTCCACTAGAAGCCTTCAGATGAAGATGTAGAACTCTCAGCTCTGCCTGGATGCTGCCGTGTTCCTGCCTTGATGTTAAAGGACTGAACCTCTGAACCTGTAAGCCAATCCCAATTAAATGTTGTCCTTTATAAGACTTGCCTTGGTCATGGTGTCTTTTCACAGTAGTAAAACCCTAATTAAGACAGCCAGTGATGTCCAGACTGGTCCAGATGCACCATCTTAACCCAACTGCCTTCTGAGGTGGTCTCTGGGTATGGGAACTTGCATGATAGCTCATCACCACATTGCAGTCCTTGGCACCAGTGGTCACACAGCTTGCATTTACTAAAAAGATGAGTGTTGATTTGGTTTGAGCTGGACATAGCAGTGATGGTAATGACATGCCTTGCACAACCAAGCTTGTGCTTAGGTCAGTTGAAGCCTTTTCTGTAATTGGGAAAAGAACCTAATATTTGTTGTCTCCTAAAGATCCCATTCCTGCCTTGGTCATGCTCTGGGATCATGTGGCTTCAGCTTCCTCTCCTTCCTGCTCGAGGAAACAGGGCCTGTTAGGGAATAAGGGGAGAAAGCTAACACAGACCCCAGAGAGTGGCATTTACATTCTCAAAACAAGTTTGTGTTTTGGTAGTTATAGCAGAATTTATCCGACATGCATGTGGAGTGATGGTGCCTAAGCTTGGAAGAAGCCTTTTGTCAGTGACTATTATCTGAGATTTTATGAGGCTATTTTTTCCCTGAAGGATTATCAAAATCTTTGCATAACTCAGTCCTGAGACAGGCCTGGCAAACTAGTAAGTTTCTTATGACTGAGATTTGCTTAGGCCATGGGTCTTTCTAGACAACCCCTAGATCAGATAAGTTTCTGTATGCCGAATTTGACTTGCAATCCTCTAACAATAAAAAGAACTTGAAGCTGAAGCTGGGGGAGGGCAGAGGAGGGAGGCTGGGCCAGAGAGCCATAAGGTCTAGACAAAATGGCAGGGGTGTCTGTTCAAGTCTGGATGGCTGTCTGAAGGCCTGCCCCCAAGAAAACGACTATCAGGCTTATACTATGCAGCTGTCTCTGTGTCTTTATTATTAAACCCCCAAGCAGGACCCTTAAAAGTCCCTGAAATAGGTAGTTGCCAGAACTGTGTTGGAATCTGTTCTCTGTCACCGGTCCAGGTTCTTCCCTTCTTATACAGACAGATCACCAGCAACTTCCTTGCAGAGTTGTAAGGTATCCAGGAAGCTGTAAAGGGAAAGAGTCTCTCTGAGCTAGCAAACTACTCTTGCCAGGCTGTGTGACCCAGAAAAAAATCAGACGCACATGCATTTTGAGTTTCAAAGGACCTTGGTAAAATTTTACTCCTGCACCGAAATCTTGAAAGTGGTGTCTCCTGAGCATGAATTCTGTCAGGGCTCTCTTAATAATCCAGAGTTGAGGACAAAAGAAATACTTTGGAGAAATAAATACAATGCTGGTTAATCCTTGTTTTTTTTTTTTTTTCAATGAAATGCTATTATTTTTACTAGGTACTATGACATGTCATTTCAAATGATATAAAGAGAAAAGCAAGGAAAGCCTCCCTCCCTCGCTAGCTATTTCTCTCTCCAAAGGTGGGCATGCTCTCTTTGCCTCTCCTCCTCCTCCTCCTCCTCCTCCTCCTCCTCTTCCTCCTCTTCCTCCTCCTCCTTCTTCTTCTTCTTCACATTCTCCATCTTTCCCTCCCTTCTCCCCCCTCCCTTTTTGAGACAGAGTCTTGCTATGTAATCTCTGATGGTTTTGAATTTATCATGTAGCTGAAGTCAGACTGAAATTTGTTAATTCAGCCCCTGGAATACCAAGATTATAGATTCGTGTTACCATGCCTGGCTCATGTTTGAGGGTTTTCCCCTGCTCTTCTATCCCTCCTTTTCTGTCTTCCTATCCCCGACTCCTCCCTTCCTTCCACCCCCCCCGCCCCCATTCTTTCAAGGGTCAGCAAGCTGGTCAGTAACAAGAATACCACCTGAAACCCCCTGTTTGAGTTTCTTAAGTCTCCTCCCACAAGTTCAGTGTGGGGTTTTCTCTCTTGAACATTTAAGTGTAACATCACGTTAAATCAAACCACACAAGGGGACTGGCTAGATAGCTTATCAGATAAAGGTACTGACTGACAAGCCAAGAACCTGAGTTGTATCCCTGGTACCCACATGGTAGAAGGAAAAAAGTTGTCCTCTGAGCTCCAGATGCTGTGCATTTAAAACTTTGTGAACACACGTATACACTTAGACATTAAATGGAAAAAAATCTTTCAAATGAAAAAGCACACCTGTAAGGCCATCTCAATCTTTTATAAAAGTTTCCCTGCTAAGATAATTTCAACCAAGTGTTATGAAGGTTCTTCCTAATTGTTAGAGAACGGTCATATTAAGTTAAATACCAAATTGATGTTTGGCACAAAGACAGTAGTGAAAACTAATTTTTGATCTGTTGCAACCAGTAATGAAAACTAATTTTTGATCTGTTGCAACCAGCACTTTGTCGGCGAGTGCTGCTCTTGAAGTCTCTCTCATCTTGGCAGCAGTTAGGTATCTTATAAGAAGCTGGCACGGTTCTTGTCCACTTGAGATATCTGCAGTTGGGGAGTCGGTGAAAAGTTGCCTCTTCCTGTGTGAACATGGTGCGGACCAAAGCAAACTACGTCCCAGGAGCCTACAGAAAAGTGGTGGCTTCTCAAGCCCCCAGGAAGGAGCTTGGCTCCTCCTCCTTTGTCAACAATTCTTCCTCAAGTTCGTCGAGAAAAGCTGAAAATAAGTATGCAGGAGGGAACCCAGTCTGTGTGCGCCCAACTCCCAAGTGGCAAAAAGGCATCGGGGAATTCTTCAGTCTGTCTCCTAAAGATTCTAAGAAAGAGAACCAGATTCCTGAAGAAGCAGGAAGCAGTGGCTTAGGAAAAGCAAAGAGAAAAGCGTGTCCTTTGCAACCTGATCACAGAGATGATGAAAATGAATAGAACTTACACATCTGAATAAATGTCTTCAGTTTACTTACATATTCTAGGATGTAAATTTGGTTAAATGAGTTTGTCCAATTGGCTTGTTGATGAAAAAAAATGAGGCTAGAATTTAACCCTTCAAAAGAAGCCAGCTATAAAAGTGGAGAATTTTCATAATTTGTAAATTTGAATTGCATACTTGAATTTATGTCATATGCTCCTTCTTTTATCTGTTAAGCTTCTTCCTAAAAATCAACATTACCTGATGTTCTAATTACTAATCTATTGTCTTTGCTTAGATTTTTGTACTGATGCCATTTTATGGGCGTTGATTATGGAAATAGTGCCATATAGTTATGGCATGTTTGCTTTAAAAAATTGACTTAGTCTTTTTTACATTAAAAAATTCAATATTAAAAAAAAAAAGAAGCTGGCACATGTTTAATGGACACTTTGGGTTAGGCAGGTGACAATGACTCTTGCAGCATGGTGTCCGTTTACAAAGGACCTATGATTTGCTGTCTGTGCCAAGTCAATTACCATCTGGACTTCACCATCTAGCACTTGGAGGCATGCAGGGCTTCACAGAACACTATTGTCCTGACCACTGCAGCTCACAGTCGCTCCTGTTTCTTTGCTTTTATTCTTCCTCACTCACAATAAACTTAAATTTAATTTTCTCCTATGGAGTCTTATACATCTTAGCTGTCTTGAGTCTCTCCCAAACAACACAAATAGTACATAGTTACTATCTTAGTCAGGGTGACTTCTGCTGTGATAAAAGGCCATGACCAAAAGGGAGGAAGAGATTTATAAGTCTGTCACTGAAGGAAATCAGGGTAGGGACTCAAATAGGGCAGGAACCTGGAGGCAGGAGCTGATGCAGGAGCCGTGGAGGGGTGCTGCTTACTGGCTTGCTCTCCATGTCTGGTGCAGCCTGCTTTCTTATAGAACCATTTCCTCTAGGCTCCACACAACAGTTACCTTCCAACAGCCAGGTAGGAGCCTGGCTTATTTCTCTGGCCTCTGTCTCTGGCCTGTTCCCCAAGCCCTGTCCTTCCTCTCCTCCTTTCTCTCTCTCTCTCTCTCTCTCTCTCTCTCTCTCTCTCTCTCTGTATAAAAGACACATAACTCTGGCATTTTACTTACAAGGAGTGAGCCTAGACTGGACAGGTTCTGAGCTGTTCTAACTTAGCATGCAAACTGTACACTCCTTGTTTCTGGCTGTTTGAGTCTTGCTCTGGGTACTTTGTCCCACCAGTCTGTCCTCATGGTGCACTTCTCTTGGGCACACGCTCCTGGTGTATCCTGTCTAATGGAGACCTCCTGCTCCCTCCATCTTTCTTCTCCTCCCCTTGATCTCTTCTGAGACCCTCACTCAGTCCTCTAGTCCTACCTTTCTCTCTACTGGCCAGTCACAGGCTCTAGCCTTTATTAACCAATTAACTTTAAATTGGGGAGCTAGGTTTACACAACAAAGGTGATGTACATGAGAATTCGCTCGTTTGTCTGGCAACCAGATCCTGAGGTTCCGAATTTAGCATCTGTATATGTATAGCACCAGACCAACCTCCCACAGACTTCATCTGAAGTCTGCGCCACACAGGGACTCTGGAGTAGAAAAGACTTGCAATCTTTGAGGCAGTCTCAAGGGGAGATCAAACCTTCCTTGTCTGTGGTCACTGGCTTTCAGCTGCAGCAAATAAAAATAAGGATTTACTGTATGGTGGTGCATGCCTGTCATCTGAGAACTCAGAAGGCCAAGACAAGAGCATGGAGACATTAAGGCCAGCCTGGGCTACATAGCTCACCCAGTCTTTCCTCCCTACTTCAACCTCCAAACCAAAAACCAAGCAGCAACAGCAGCAGCAGCAGCAACAGCAGCAACAACAACAACAACAACAACAACAACAACAGCAACAAATCTGTGAAGTCTGGCCTGGGATGGCTCAGTAGGAGACAACTTGAGTTCAGCTATATGCAAACCTGTGGGATTAAAAAGCAGCAGATCCCAGGAGCTTACTGGCCAGCCAGCTTGGCATAAATGTAAGGTTTGGATTGAGTGAGGCTTGTCCCAAGGGAATAATGCATACAGTGATAGGGGAGGACTCTGAATGGCTTCTTCTACCATCTAAAAATGCATGTGTGCAAACACACACACACACACACACACACACACACACACACACACACGATATCCGTGCATGCATACATGCACACAACACACAAAACAACACAAACCAGGATTACTAGTTAAATCTTGATACCCAGTTAAATCCGAGTTCCAAATAAACAATCAGGACACAAATTAAATGCTTTTATTAAAAATGTATTTACTCATCTGACATTAAACTTTTATTGGATACATTTTGTTTTACCTAGCAGCCACAAAAGGTGGAGGAAGGGTGGTTGCAGCCTGTCAGTCAGCTGAGCCAGCAGCTGTGTATAGCAAGGCTGGACCCCAAAAGTTACTAAAGGGGAGCTGGAGGGATGTGAGCAGTCTCTGCAGGCAGGGATTCTGGCAACAGCTCAGTGGATCACAATAGATTAAGCTGCCCTGACCCAGAACTGCAGGTCCAAACACCTCCAACACCTAGTGAGAGCATGGCTTGGTCTCTGCCTCTGAGCCCTCACCTCTGTATTGGCCCTTCCCCTGATACGTGCCTTCAGTCACTTTGTGTGACTGAAGAGTTCTACATCTTGATCTGCAGGCCGCAGAAGGAGTGTATGTCTCACACTGAGCATCACTTGAGCATGTATAACCTAAAAGCCCACCTCCACAGGGACATATTTCCTCCAACAAGGCCACACCTCCTAATAGTGCCATCCCCTATGGCCAAGCATTCAAACATATGAGTCTGTGGGGGCCATAGATATTTAAACCAACACAGTCCCTTACCCCACCTCCCGCCTTCCAGAGCCTCACAGGACAAGGACTCTGCCATGGAGCTCTGTCCTTAGTTAGCCCTTTAATTCTATTCTGAGACAGGATGTCACAGTTGTCGAGGCTGACCTCCAACTTGTCATCCTTGTGCATCAGCCTCTGAAGTAGCTGGAATCACGGGCTTTTGCTACTGTAACTGGTTAGACGCAGTTTATCTGGAGAACTCTGCATTCCCCTTACAGAAACCTGGGGCTCTGTGGGTTAGATCTAGAAGAGTCCCAAGGTACAGAGGTAAGAGAAGCAGGTGGTAGGGGCAACAATAATTTCCAGCATAATTTCATTTATGTTTTAAAAAACTCCACAAAGTACCTGTGTGTGTGTATGTGTGTGTGTGTATATATATATATATATATATATATATATATATATATATATCTCCCAGACATCCCCCAAAAATGACGTGGGAGGGGAGGGCAAGAAGAAGCATAGGTATCTGTTTTCTTAGCATTTAGAAAATAAAAGTGATAGTACAATTGACATCAATAATTAAAGTATTAGGACAAGCTACTGATGGTCAGGATGAGGGTGCTGTGGCACACACCCAGTTACAGGCTGCCCCTTCTCCATGCTGGAAAATTCTCTTCCGAAGTGTGTTACCCACTTCCCAACAGAAGAGCTGGAACCAGGAGAGTGGGCTCCCATTCTTTCTGACTCTGCAACTAAACATACAAAACAGAAGTGCGGTCTCCTCACCCAAACCATTGTGAAACGAAGGCTTGTTTCTGATCTCCTTAGATTTACACTGACAGCAGAAACAAGAGTGTGTCAATTTGATTATTCATGGAGTTGGGATATTGTATGATATGGACCCATGGTCCTTTTACGTGGGGGTGATTTTGAATCGAGTCACATTTAGATCTAAGAGCCTTAGTGAGGAATTACGCAACTAAGCTCACATTAATCTTGGCAGTCACCTTCTGAGAGTTGTGTTTCAGCCAATGAGAGTCATATGTCCCAGCTAGCTTTGGCCTCGGGCCACTGGGATTGTCAGAATCCTTCATTCCCATTACCTGATGGAGCTGTATGGCCCAAGGTTCTCATCACTGCCTTGGAGGTTTAGGAACCAAAGATCCTGAAACTCAGAAAGGATTGGTTCCCACTGATGATCAGAGCAACAACAGCACAGCAGTCTGATGTCTCTTCCTTTCTCAGATCAGTGATGGTGACTCAAGACCCTTATTTCCACCACAGCCAGAAGAACGACAGGCCCACATTGTGGTTGATATCAGCCTATAGAACATGGATGATACTAAACCACAAAGCCCTGGGGTGGTAGGAATCTTGAACAGTAGCCCAAGTACTGTTCCAGCCTGCTCTGCTCAGACAGTGGCAGATGATTTGAGGTTTTCACTATTTTCCCATTTCTGCTCATTACTTCCCCCATCAAAACCTCTTCTACTTTTTAAGCCCCTGAAAGCTGACCAGGATGTCTACTGTGTGGCTTCAGAGTGACACTGGAGAGATAGAAGACAGCAAAGCCATGTTTCTAGTGGCTAGGGGGAACTTCCTGTGCCAGTAGGTGGCTGATACCAGGCGAAACATAGGAAGACAGGAGACAGAAAAGAGGCCCTAACAAATACAGTAGCCTCAGAACTGTTGCCCCACCTGGCAGGTATTCCAATCCCAGTATTTTCTGAGAACGCAGAGCAGAGCAGAGCAGAGCAGAGCAGAGCAGAGCAGAGAGCAGAGAGCAGAGAGCAGAGAGCAGAGAGCAGAGAGCAGAGAGCAGAGAGCAGAGAGCAGAGCAGAGCAGAGCAGAGCAGAGCAGAGCAGAGCAGAGAAGAGAGCCGAGCCGAGCCGAGCCGAGCAGAGCAGAGAGCAGAGCAGAGAGCAGAGCAGAGCAGAGAGCAGAGCAGAGCAGAGCAGAGCAGAGCAGAGAGCAGAGCAGAGCAGAGCAGAGCAGAGCAGAGCAGAGAGCAGAGCAGAGAGCACAGAGCAGAGCAGAGAGCAGAGCAGAGCAGAGCAGAGAGCAGAGCAGAGAGCAGAGAACAGAGTAGAGAGCAGAGCAGAGAGCAGAGCAGAGAGCAGAGCAGAGAGCAGAGAGCAGAGCAGAGCAGAGAGCAGAGCAGAGAGCAGAGCAGAGCAGAGCAGAGCAGAGCAGAGCAGAGAGCAGAGAGCAGAGAGCAGAGCAGAGCAGAGAGCAGAGAGCAGAGCAGAGAGCAGAGAGCAGAGAGCAGAGAGCAGAGAGCAGAGAGCAGAGAGCAGAGAGGAGCAGGGAGGAGCAGGGAAGAGCAGGGAGGAGCAAGGAGGAGCAGGGAGCAGGGAGCAGAGCAGTGCAAGCAGCAAGTATCACTTTCCTGGGATACAGGGCCATCCCAGGAGCTCAAGTAGAACACAGACTTGAACAGGCAGCACCCTCAATCTGGCATATGTCACCCAGTACCAATGTCATTCCTGTTGTCTCCCCATCCTGGACAAGCAGCCCAGACTGATGGCAAACATTCTGACCACTGCTTGTCCTTCAGTATCTTCAGTGTTTGCCCAGAGGGCTCTATCTGCAACAACTCTGATGATCTTAACTCCAAGCAGTGGGACTGAATCTGCTGGGGCTTTCCATTTTTATCCCAGAACTTTCTGGCAGTCTTTCAGGAAGGGCTGTAATGAATGATTCCTTTCTTCTTTTCAAGATTCAGCAAAAGTAGAGAGCCCAGCAGGATCTGGTGTGGAGGCGGCTAGCTGGCAGCAACTAGCAGGCTTCTTATAATCACTGAAGCAAGAAACAGGGTGCAAGGGACCTCCCAGCATGGCAGAACCATCAGAGAACTCATATTTTTGGTTGTGAGCCTAGCCTTTAACGGCTGAGCCATCTCTCCAGCCAGTCATCAGAGAACTCTTTTATGTGTTTATCAAAAACAGCTCATATCTTTGGTTCATGACTTCTATTCCAGGTTTTCTGTTGGCAGTGGGAGGGAGTGGGGGCCATGTCCTCCTGCAGAACCTGCCTACTGTTCTGGAAAAGAACCCCCAAGACCAAGTTCTCAGTACAAAGAAGATGTATTTGCCCAGAGGTAAAAAGACAGGAGGTAGAGGAAGAAGGAGAAGGGGAAGGGGACAAGAGAGAGGGGAGACAGGGGACAAGGGAGAGACCTAAGGGAGTGTTTGTCCTGGAGTGGGACAAAGGACTGCTTCTGGATAGAGGGGAGACAGACTGACACATAGACACTGGTGCTTTATCAAGAAAAAACTGGAAAATGAGTGTTAGAATGAGGTGTTTAATTTTAATTGGGTATATTAAGTGAGCCAAAGAGGGCTTTTGATAGTTGGACTTCTATACTTTGATAGCTGGACCTTGGTAGTCAGCTCTAGGAGGAAGAAATGGCCAAACAAGAGAACAGACCTTGGGGGCCAGCCTTAGGAATGGAATCGAATGGCTTTTAGCAAGGCAGAGGGCATGGGGAGAGGGTGAGGCCTGTCAGAGCCATGCTCACAATGCTTGAGCTGGCCAGAGTCCCTGCAGTTCTTCCAGTTAGGTGAACAGCACATACCCTGCCTGAACGACAATACAGATCCTTCTCCCAGTGCCTCTGTGCTTTGGGACAGTCTGTGGTCACATGATCTTCTTGACTCCTCCTTCCAGGTCCTATGGTTATGAGTATACACATTACACCTGACCCCCAGAAGCTTCTAACCCTTACCAGGAAGAAATCCTATGTCCAGAATCAGCTGTTCTGAAACTGATCCGTAGGGCCTCTTTAGTGATTGATAGGAACCCATCTCTCACCATGGAGACACAGAGTCTCCTCCCACCCCATCCCCCCAGAGGATGGGGACTCTTGGTAAATGCAGATCAGGATGTGTAAACACCCACCCACTATCTACTTTCTTTGAGAAGGAGAATAGATTCTGTAGATTCTCTTTTCTGTTGAATTACTCCCTGTTTCACTGCTTGAGTTACTATTTTATTGTAGCTTCTGGAGGCGGAAGCTTAATTTTCTTGATTTTTCAGCCTTTCTTTTTAACGTATGCATTTATACATATACGTTTTCCTGATCACTGCATTGGCTGCATCTCACAAGCTTGAAGCCATTTTTTGTATATTTTCTAAGAACTATATAGCATACTTCTCTGATCAATTACAATAGTCACACCTTACCACAGATTTCCATTTAAACTGTAAAAAACAGAAGCAAATGAGAAGGAGCAAACTGATGACTTCTGCTTTTGAGAGATAATTTCAGTACTTTAAAAAACACATACATAGGGGGCTAGAGAGATAGCTCAGCATTTTAAAGCACTGGCTGCTCTTCCAGAGGACCCAGGTTCAAGTCCCAGCACCCACATGGCAGATTCCAGCTGTCTATATAACTCCAGTTCTAAGGGATCTGACACCCTCACATAATGCATGTGTAATAAATAAGTTTTTGAAAACCACACGTTAGGATGATGGAGTAAATGGCTCAGCAGTTACCAGCACACAGCACTCTTGCAGAGGACCCAAGTTCGGATCCCAGTACCCATATCAGGCAGCGCACTACCTCCTGTAACTGCAACTCCACTAGCCCTTGAACCCACTTGCATCTACCCCACATAAAACCAGACACCGACACATAATCACACTAAGTGTAAAATAATAAAAATACATTTTAGGGCCCGGGGAAAGGACTCAGTAAAGGGTATGCTGTGCTAGTATGAGAACCCACGTTTGGATCTTCAGTACCCACGTACAAAACTGGGCACAGCAGCATGTGCCTGAAATCCCAGTGCTGGGCAGGCAATAAGAGGATACCTGGGTTTTGCTAGCTCCAGGTTCACTGAGAGATCCCGTCTTAAAAATAAGATGGGGGTGACTGAGAAAGACAGCTGATATTAACCATCAACCTCTGGCCTCCTCACATATCCCTGCAGGTAAACACATTTTTAAGTGAAGCCTAGACTTAGTAAATTTATTTCACATTATTGTGGTGTCTTTTACACCTGTTTGGACTCATTTGTTTTCAATCACACTATTGTTCACTGAATTCACAGAATTCATTAACAAACTGGTATTTTTACTTCCAAGGGTTTTCAGTAGAACAGCAGAATAGAAAAGATGCCCATGAGCTGCTTGGTGTGGCCCTCCAGTCTGATTAGATAGAAATCTAGAACATTATTGCTTTATTAGTTCTATTTTAAAAATTATAAATCATTCCTAGGGAACCCTCCCAGTCAGGTGTTCCTCATTGTGGTCGGTCAGACGTATTGATATGTGGGTGTCCAAACTCATCAGTCTGTATGTTCTGCTGCTTGGTGTCGTCTCTTAGGGCTGAACTGAGGTGGAGCAATGCCCCCTCGTGTAGATTTCTACATTGAAAAAAAAAAGGTAGAAACAGTTTCTCTTTTCTCTTTTCAGTCAGTAGCTCAGGCTGGCCTTGAACACACTCTGTACCTGTGGCAGGCCTTGATCTTGGATCCTTCTGCCTCAGCCTCCTGTGTATCAGGCCTCAAGGCAGGAGCTTCTTCCACAGTTCGCTGCCTCTTTCCTGGTCTTGCCACTAATTCGAGGCTGCATTCACACATGGGCCTCTATGTAAAACTTGAATTAGATCTAAGTAAGAGTTTTCAATAAATGACTAAAGCTCCTGTAGAAAAAGCCACTGACCATGCAGGGGATACATCTGAAGCAACAACAATAACAACAACAAAATAGATCAAGTTTAACATGTGAGGAATGTCTTAAAGAAAAGTGTCCTGGATGACCATGGTCCAGGATGGCTGCTTAGCACTGGCTTCTCAGTGACATGAACTTGAAGACTTCTGGTAGGCTTCATGGCTAGGTGTGGTTTTGTTTTTGTTGTTCCATTCAGGTTTCTATTTTGAAAAAGGATCTTAGACAGTTCCTGTGGCCCCTGATGCTCTGTGGAACCAAGGATACTGGGATAGGCAACTGGTATCCTCAGGGACGTTGATGCTCTGACAGCATTGGGGCAGGATCCCTGAGAGTGGTTACTGTGTCAGGTTTTTGGGGATGGGAGCAGATGCTGTGTACACAATGCAGGCTGTGGCAGTGGCCTCAGTTCAGTTCAGCTTCTTGTTGTTGTCTGTGTTATGCACAGAAGCTAGAAAGTCAACAATGAGCTTGGCTGTCTTCCTTGGTCTCTCCATCACCACTGAATGGCCACAGTTTTCCAGAACCTCTACCTGGGAGTTAGTGATTGACTTGGCTAGTATGTCTGCCCCAGACACATCAAGCACCTGCAGAGAAAGAGAAAGAAAGAAACACATGCAAAGATTGAGACGCTCTGCTGCACTGTTGTAGACAGTTTCTACCACTTAGCTCTGGCAGGAGTCAGGGAGATGGGATAAATGGAAATCACCAGCATGCCTCCTGTTTGACTTTGAAACATGGTACTGGAAGTGTAACATTGCCAATGACTGTGAGGTGGAAAAGATGCAGTTCCTGTCTGCAAGGAGGTTAAGTCGGAGGGGGAGCTAGACAAATCAAGAGATGACTGTAGCAATGATATGAACTGGCTGAGACGGCAAAAGGGGGCAGAGCAAGGGAAGACATCATTCCTGAGTTCTGAGAGAGCTGAGGGAGCAGGGGAAACTTTAGAGAAAGGGGAGGAGCATGAGGGTGTGTGTGGGTTATGGCAAGGTCAGGGGTCAGGCAGGGCATGCTAAGGCAGAGGGAGGGTCTTTACTCTGGCCTTATCACCACATCTAGTGTTATACTGTATTGGGAATTATATCCAGGGCCCTGTGAATGCTACACAGCACATACCACCAACTGCGCCACATTTCCAGTCCTACTTCAGCCTCAGGACAGTGAGGTGTCCTGAGACTTGTTAAGGGGAATGATTTAAGTAGTAGGGAGGCCAGCTGTAGGAAGGTTTCACTAGAAAATTCAAGAGGTGAATGTTACAGGGGGGTGCAGGGGGGTATCGCCATGAAAGATGTCTGGGGACTCCCAGAGCTTCTGTAGAACTGATTTCACTAGAAAATTCAAGAGGTGAACGTTACAGGGGAGTACAGGGGGGTATCTCCATGAAGGATGTCTGGGGACTCTCAGAGCTTCTGTAGAACTGATACTTTTCAAACAACTCACTTTCATTTCATCTCAGTTTTTCTGCTAGCATGCCTAGTGGGTCTCCTTTGGAGGTAGGTTTGCAGTCACAGCCCTAGTGGTAAAATCATCTGCAAGTCTTCCCAGCCAAGGCCCTTTTCTCTATCCATACGGACAAAAGCAAAGATATTATGCCTGAAGCCGTTTCTGAGCTTTAACCCTTACCAACCTGAGGTTTCCAGCACCTTGAAGTGGGGTAGGCAGAAGAGAGCATGGTGGAGCACAGTGGGTCAGGGAAGGAAAGTGGACATGCAGCTGGTGAGATGGGACCACCAGACGTGGGTGAAAACCACCGCTGAGTTACTGTCCCAGGAGAAAGAAGCCCATGTACTAGGAACATAAGTGCCCAGAGAGGATGCAGGTTACAAAATGGCAGAGGCAGGTGAGAAAAAGAAGAAATTCTCAATACGGATCTACCCTGAGGGAAATCAGAAGCCACAACTCATAGGCAAGATGTCCACACAAGCTCTAGCTTGGCCCTGTCATGCTGCTTAGCTTTGCAGACCCAGCATTTCCTGTGGTCACCCATGTGGAACTGATGCATGGTACCTCATGAGATCCAGTAGAAATCATAGCATCTATTTTGTGGACAGATTATTTATATACATTCTAAAAATTTTCTCCATTCCATTTGAGACCAAGGCCAGGTGAACATGAGGCGAGCCTAGGCCTCACCTAGGATATAAAACTTAAACGAACCAAAAATACCCAGCATTGGAGATGAAAAATTCCTGAATGCAGTGTTTATAAACATAAACATTGACCCAAAGGTGGTGGAGAGAAAGAAAGCTCTTCTATGCCATGCCCTGTCACAAAGAGACAATAGGCCTAAACCAAGCAGAATTTCTTCTCTTTAACAGCCAGGCAATAGACATTTAGAGCCTGGAGCCTGATGTTTTTACTTTCTTGAGACAAGGTTTTTCTGTGTAGCTCTGGCTATCCTGGAACTCAGTCTGTAGACCAAGCTGGCCTTGAACTCCCAGAGATATGCCTGCCTCTGCCTCCATGGTACTGGGATTAAAGGCATGTGCCACTGCCTGGCACATAAACCTTCTTAAGAACCTATGATGGCCTACAGAGAGGGCTAGTTGTTCAGTAGAACTGATTACTCAACAAGATAGTAAGATGCCCACCTACCTATCCCATACAAGTGGCCATAAGATAAACTCAAGTACCTTCCCCTTCAACTGCTCTTCCCTCTCATGAGAATGAGACTTTCATTCCTTCTCAAGCACACAGTCACCCCTCTGGGGCTTGCTTGCACTTCTGAAGTAGATCTTAATATATTCTCAGTCTGCTCATGTCCTGGTAAATTCTTTCACCACCTGCCTGTGTTATTGTCCTGCCACACATAGTGCTAGTAGGAAGAGATGTGGAATGATATTAACAGTTGTTTTCTTGAAGGCCCTTCTATCCTGGTGGACTGAAAATGGAAGAGAAGTGCTTGGCCTGACTGAGGTATAGGAGCCCTTTCAGGAAGGACTGCCAGGTTCAGCCATGCTGTTTTATACTGCCCAAATCCAGGAGCTTCATCCATACAACTGACAATACACAGAGATTCCCTGTATCTGGGCATGATGGCAGCTGGCCTACTGGAGTTCAAAGAAGAGGAAGGCTGAATTCAGTCTGACACAAGTAGGGGTGCTGTGACACTGAATGCTGATGACAGGTCAGGCAAAGAGCAATTGGGCAAAAGGCCATGAAATGGCCCCTCCCCAAAGCCTCTATTATTTGGCCTCTGGCCTCAGGATGCACACAATATAAAAGGCTTCATCATATCTGTAGCACACCATAGGATGCTACACTATACAACAAAATGGACTTCAGAATCTGGCAAGAAATTCTTGATGATAGGCTGAGGCCAGTTCTCAGGGGCAAAGGACATGCGGGATAAATCACGTGTGTTTTGCTAATTGGATAAAAAGATCATTTTTGTATAAGCTGCTGCACTTGGATCTCATGGTTACCCCAGCGGCAGAAAAGACACCCTAGCTTGGAGAGGCTGGGGTACTTGCTTGGGGGTACAGGTTAAGGTAGAGATAGAACATACTTCCCAGGCCTGAGGCCGGCATTCTGGCTCTGTTGATCTTCCTGCTCTACAGAATAATGGGCTATGGCCTGTCCTTGCAGGTCCTCAAGGGAGCAACATTAAAAAGGGAGATTAAAGAAAAAAAAAAGTGGCTTTTGTTCTTTGGATTGAGTTCCTGTTGGCCATGCTTCTGGGTCTCACTTCTCTGGCTGTACTTACACAAAGCTGCTTTTGGTCCCACGGCTGCTGGGAAAAGGTGTGGCTAGAGGGAGAGTGGGGACACCCCTCCTCTCCTTGTGTTCCTTTGCTGTACACTGTGGGCCATCCTTGGCCTAGGCTCATCAGGTTTACCCTCTACATGCACTGTGAGCACCAGCTCCCTCCATCCCTCCCAACTCTCTGCCTGAGCCATTATTCATGTTCGATCTCTCCAAGTGCAGTGTGACTTTCTGCTTCTCCTCTGCCCAGATAGGACTCACAATTGTTGTGGGTCACCCTGGTGCTGTTTGTATTCTGATGTTAGTTCTGCTTCGTCAAGAGGGGCTGCCTCCAACCAAGGAATAGATCACGTGATCTCACTGAACCTTCTCCCTATGCTGACTGGTCAAATAAAGGCTAGAGCAGATGACTGGGCCGTGGAAGGGAAAGGTGGGACTGGGGGCCTTAGAGAGTGGGAGCAGAAGAGAGGGCAGAGGAAGAGGAGGTGGAAGATGGAGCAGAACCACATGGCCTGGAGAAGCCACAAGTAGCGAGGGATCTCATAGCTGGGAAATAAATTAATATAGTGATAGATCTGCCAAGTCTAGGCATACAGCCTGAGGTGTGGTTTTTTTATATGGGCTTATTGGGGTAAGAAATTACCGCGACACACAATGGCGATTTTCAACTTAGGGTCTGCCAGAGCTTGAATGTGTCCCTTATAAGTTCACGCATTGAAAACTTTCTCCTTCTGCCATCCTGAATGGATTAATGGACCACTGAGATCTTTGTCCTCAAGAGTGGATTAATATCACCATTATACGATCCTCAACCATGTTATACAACAGGAAGCCCCTCACTACGTGCTGAGCAGACGGTAACACTCTCTGCACGTGGACTTCCTAGCCTCTGAACCACTAGCTTATAAACTTCTAAGTCCTTATAAACCTCAGGCATTTTGTTACAGTAACAGAAAACAACCAGGAAAAAAAAGCCTGCTTTTAGTATCTTTTTCTCATGACATTCTTTAACAGAAGACCCCATGCAACCTTTAGAATGCATTGTTGTTCATCTGTTTTATATGCTTCTCTTTGCCTCCTCTTGCTTTAAACTTTGTGGAAATCTTTGGTAGGCATGATTCCTCAGAAGCGCTTCTGGGAATGAACTTGGTGTGTCTTCGGAGAGTCAGCTATGAGCTGAATGGTATCCCCATAAATTCTCATGTTGAAGTCCTAATGCCACTACTCGGCATTGGCCTGATTTGGAATAGTGCATTGTAAGTGTAACCAGTTAAGATGATGTCATAATGGAGCAGGGAAGCCTTACTCCAATATGGCTGGTGTCCTTAAAATGAGGGGTAGGGAGAAAGGAGGATGTGGATCGAGATATACACACATGCACAGAAGATGAAGGTAGAATCCATGGATTAAGATAGGGGATGCCAAAGATTGTTGCAAGTACCAGAAGCTAGGGGGAAACGGAGAAGAGTCTCCTTCAGAGGCCCTAGAAGGAACCAGCCCTATTTATTCCCTGACCTTGGACTTGTGGCTCCTAGAACTGAGAGATAATACATTTCTCTCAGTTGGCTGAGCCCCCCAGGCTGTGGTACATAGCTGCTGCACCCTGTGCAACAGATATAAGCCCCTATGACAAAACTTATCACATCTACACCTCATCCTGCCAAACACACACAAATAAAATGTATTTTTCAATCAATAAAGCAGCTAAGACTAATGAATTATAGTAAAGGTGTGTAAAAGTATTTTGTACTCTTTTTTTTTTTTTTTTTTTGCTTTTGTCTATTTTTAAAAATTTATTGCAGGGCAGTGGTGGCACACGCCCTTAATCCCAGCACTTGGGAGGCAGAGGCAGGTGGATTTCTGAGTTCAAGGACAGCCTGGTCTACAGAGTGATTTCCAGGACAGCCAGGGCCACAGAGAAGCCCTGTCTTTTTGTTTTGTTTTGGTTTTTTCATTTTTTTTGTTTGTTTGTTTTTGTTTTTTCAAGACAGGGTTTCTCTGTATAGCCCTGGCTGTCCTGGAACTCACTCTGTAGACCAGGCTGGCCTCGAACTCAGAAATCCGCCTGCCTCTGCCTCCCAAGTGCTGGGATTAAAGGCGTGCACCACCACCGCCCGGGGAGAAACCCTGTCTTGAAAGAAAAAATATGTGTATAGATGTTTTGCCTGTATATATGTTTGTATACCATGTACACAGCTGGCATTTGAGGAGGCTAACAGGGTGTCAGATCCCCTGGAACTGAATTTTCAGATGGTTGTGAGCAACCACGTAAGTGCTAGGAATTGAACCTGGTTTCTCTGGAAGAGCAGTCAGTGCTCTTAATTGCTGAGCCACTTCTCCAGACCCTTTGATAGTTTTTATTTTTCAAATTACACTAACTAATGTGTGTGTGCACACATGTATGTGTACTGCTGTCCCTGTATAGAGGGCAGAGGACAACTTGCAGGACTTGGTTCTATCCTTCTACCGTATGAATCCTTATAATAAAACCCACATTGCCAGGCTTGGCAGTGAGTACCGTTGCCTGCTGAGGCATCTCACCAGCCCTTTGTTCTGTTTTTGTGACAGGGTCTGGCTATGTAGTCCATGCTGGCTTTGAACTTATGACCATCCTGTCTCAAGTCTTCCACATGTAAACTTTTCTACTACTTTGAAATTATTTAAAAATAAACCTTCTTTTAAAAGGATACATAGATCTATATAAGCAGATGTGAAACGATTTCTAAGATACAAGGCATAAATTCTTCATGCAAAACATTATGTTTAGTAAGTGTATATATCAATCCTAGACCTCTGGAGATACAAGAAGAAGTCCAAGGTTATCTTTGGCTACATAGTGAATTTAAGGCCAGGCCAGCTGGGCTACCTAAGAGTCTGTCTCAAAATAAAAAACCCTCTACAAACGTATCTATCTGTGCTGTACATATATACGCTTGCAAACTGGAGTCAGGGCAGGTAAACAGTAGCTGCTTTTTCCGCTTTGTTTTACGGTGCAGATTGAATAAAGAGCTGACACACATACCACTTGAGTGTCCCTGAGTGATGGTCCCTGCTGTTGCTGTTTCTGTAAACAATGATTCCCTGTGACACAGCCATGCCATATTTTTATGTATCATCTATGATACTTTACACACAGAGCAGAACTGAGTGAATGTGACAGAGACCATGGAGAGCAAAGCTACAATTATTTATTATTTTGCTCTTTACAGAAAGTTTCCCAACTTCTGGCTTAAGAAAATTCCAGAAATCTTGCAAGGTAGTAAAGGAAACAGGAACTAAGATTTGGAAGTAAAGGACACAAATTTACACGATTAATTTTTGGGGTATGTTTTTTTTTTTTGGTACCGTGTGACAAAATGGCTTTTGGTAATTTTGATTTAAACAGGGCCTGTATTGCTAAGCTGGCTGCTATTTCCTAGATACATGGGACACTGCTTCACCTTCTCATGCAGCAGAATATAGGTCCATGTCCCTGCACCTGACAGATAGATTAGGGTTGGGAGAATGGCTTAAGGGAAAGAGGTTGCTTAGCATGTATGAGGCCCAGTACTGCACACTGGTAGACTGCAGTTCCAGGATTCAGGATGTGCAGACAAGGGGATCTCAGGGACAAGGCCAGCTTGGGCTACACAGTAAAAGAAACTCCATCTCCATAAACAAACAAATTCCCTTTCATGTTCAAAATCAAACATCACTCCTTTTAGCTCACAGAACAGTGGCAGACATTGGCACCCAACACAAGAAGCCCACCAGGGAGGCTTGCTTTAAAGATTACCACTTGCTTTTCTTCAACAGGGGCCTATGACATACCTGGTCTTGTTTTCCCCAAATGATCTGTGTTGGGACCTTGATCTTGTCCATGTTCTCATGCAGAGAGTATCTGGATTTCTCATTGACGATTTCCAAAAACACTTTTCAGAAAAGAAACACATAGTGAGTGTATGTATGCAGGTTCTACACAGAGGTGTCCCCGTAGTCAGAGCTTCTTCAAGCCCAAGCCACCACCTCCACTCTTGAGGGGCCCAGAAAACATTCTGAGTACAGAGGTTTACAAATTATAAGGCAGCCAGCCACTAAGCTACAACCGGGAGTGGGGGTACTTACATTTCCGGTAGAAGCTGTTATGAGGGATGCGAACATCGACAAGACCTTGAAGGATCTGAGGATGAAAGATCAAACTTAGAAAACAAGAGAAGTCTCACTTCCTCCAGCTTTTTATAGCTCTGGGGCAGCACAGGGCAGAAAGCTCAGAATGTTTCCACACTGTCTAGGGCTGGGGTTATGAATCCCCAGAATGTAGAATATAACTGGGAGGCTTTACAGAAACAAACTAGGGGGTTCTAGAGAGATAGCTCCATAGTCAACAGCACTTGCAGGTCTTACTGAGAACCTGGGTTCAATTCCCAGCAACAATAAGAAGGCTCACAACTATCTGAAACTCTAGTTCCAAGGGCCCTGATATGCTTTTCTAGCCTCTGTAGGCGCTCCATGCGTGTGGTGCACAGATACACAGGTAATACACCTTCCACATTCAACAATAATAATAAAAAAATTAGGAACAAACTTGGGAAATGCTGCAAAGTCAGAGGTCTGCACATTATGTTAAGACACCTCTAATTGCTAGGTATCTTGAGAAACTATCAGTTTAGTTGAAGACAAAAATCTGAATAAACAAAGTATCAGGTCAGCCGGGTGGTGGTGGTGCGCGCCTTTAATCCCAGCACTTGGGAGGCAGAGGCAGGCGGATTTCTGAGTTCGAGGCCAGCCTGGTCTTCAGAGTGAGTTCCAGGACAGCCAGAACTACACAAAGAAACCCTGTCTCGAGAAACCAAAAAAACCCAAAAAACAAAAAACAAAAAACCCCAACCAACCAACCAACCAACCAAACAAAACAAAACAAAACAAAAAACCAAAGTATCAGGCCATTAGTCAATGATATGCAAAAATAAGACTGAACCATCAGGATTGCTGATCCTGTAGACACTGAAGGAGCTGGGGACATAGCTCAGTGGGTGGAGAGCTGGCCTGGAGTGTGCCAAGCCTTCATCATCCCCAGCACCACATAAAACCTGGTGAGGTACAGCAGGTCTGAAATCCAAATACTATGGAGGCAGAGGGAGGATGATTATGGGTTTAAATTCATCTACAATAACCCAGTCAGTCCAAGGCTAGCCTGTGAGACATGAAAAGACCTTGAAAGATGAAGAGGAGAAGAAATAAACTATTAAGAAAACTCTGGGAAGACTTTGATAGTTCCATTGCCTTTGCTTTCCTTGCTGAAGGTTGTAGCAAATATAGACAGGCCAGATCTCCAAGCCCTGGGCTACAAACCCAAACAGGTGGCTTGTGGCCATTTGTTCCTTGTCTCAGGACTTCAAGGCAGAGCCCAGGTAGCTGCCCCAAAGGTAGCCATCACCCTTCTACTCCATGGGGGAACAGGTCTAGATCCTTTCGGCAAACCTTCTCAGGAGTCTTAGGCTGACTAAGTTGAGAAGAGTAGTGGTAGGGTCCTCAAAAGACTGTGTACTAAATGCTTGGTCTTAGGTCTTGGGTGTCACTGGAAGGAAGACTCTAGGAGGTAGGCCTACATGGAGGAAGTAGGTCATTGGTGATACACTTCTGAGTGATACATTGGGACCCTGGCTTGATCCCTGCCTGCTTCCTGACCACCATGAGATGAGCAGCTCTGGTCTATTACATGCTTCCTGCCACGATGTATTGACTCACTCTAGGCTTAAAGTGAAGGGACCAAGAGACAATGGGATGAACCCCTGAACCCACGGTGAGATTATGTATTTTCCCACAGTGGCGGAAAGCTAATGTATGGACCATGTTTGCTTTGGACTGGATCAGTTCTCTAATGCATGACTATTATCTGAGAGGTTTTGAAGGGAGAAGCCCAGGGGGAAGGGTGATGATTGTTTATTTAACAGCACTGTGCTCTGAGACAGACATTTTATTATTTCTCCTGTCCATCCAGTATCCATGCATCTACCCATCTGTCTCCAGCTTTGCTTTATTGATTGATCAATTCCTCTTTCCCCGAATCATGTATTTATGAGTTCAATTTGCTAATCCATCCACTCTCCATCCCTGTATTATCCAGCCAGTATCCCACCCACCCACCCATTCTGTAGCCTTAAATCATATAAGCACACACATGCATCAACTCATATCTATCTATCCTGTACCTACATACCCACCATCTCTGACACTGTGGCCTCCTATAATATCCACCATCCATCCAACCTTGTAAGTAGGACCTTCTTTGTGAAAGTGCACTACTAAAATCTGGAGAGAGACAGACCCTGATCTTACAGAGCATACAGCAGGAGACACATGTGAACAAACTCAACCACAAGATGGCCTAATGGGCTCAGTGGTAGGTGGGCCTACCCTCCTGGGAAAGAAAGGCTTCTGAAGCCAACAGTATTTCCTCTCAGTGTTTTCCTATCCCTGACAACGAAAAGCATGGAGTCTCCTTTGGTCACAACATTCTAAACACGTTGTAATGGGAAGAGAACAGTGACACTTTCTGACTAAAAAGGTATCGAGGACAAAGTGCACCACAGAAACAGATTTGGATGCTTCCCAGATATAGGCTGCACTTACTGAGTCATAGTCACGAAGTCTGAAGAGCGTCCATTCTCACAGCCTAGGAGGATCCCATCCACCCAGAGTCAGGGTTCCTTGCCTCCAACACAGGAGATAACCTAGTCCATGGGCCCCAAGCTATAGACTTTCCTCCCCACACCTCTTCCTCAATGATCTCAATCAGACTTATGACCTTCAACTGTGTCCTCTGCCGATAGTTCCTGCTTTGCCTTCAGGCCAGATTTCCATTTACATCACTTACGTGTCCAGTTGCCTACTGGACACATCCCTTTGGAGGCTTCAAATGCAATCTGAACTTCATACATCCAAAGTGGAACTCTCCATACATGTTGTGAACCTTAACTTCCTCCTCCTAATAAGTCTTGTCCATCTTTCCTCACAACACAGCTCAGCCCTCATCTCAAGGGTTCCTACCCCGGTCTGTACCCATCATCTCTAAGCCAAAGAATATCCTAAGTAGTCCTGTTTCCATTTGTGTTCCCCAACAGTCTTTCAGTGGCTCCCCCACTATGCTTAGAAAAAACACATAGATTCATTTCTGTAAACTATAGAGACCTACAACATCTGGGAGCGGGTCTCAGGAGACCATGAGGTCACATTGTGTTCATACTCAATGATGCTCAGTGTCATTGCCTTTCACCTATGATTCTCTTAAGCATACTATGTAACATGAGGTAATAGCATCTCTGGTGGCAAATGCACATGTTTGTGTTAAAATTTTTTGAGTTTCATATCAACAAATATAACTCTCATAGATGAAAAGCCCTTTGGGTTCATCCAAAAAAATTGTTTTTAATGTACATGTCTTCATTTCACCTCTAAAATTCATTTCAATTTGTAAAGTTTTGTCTCTTAATCGCCACCTCCTGGATTGGACTATATCTGTCCAGGGAAATTCCCTGTGTTATGTACTTAGCACAGTGCTCAGCACACTGTCTGACATACCACAGGCAAGCTACATATTGAAAAACTGGAGTCAGACAGATGCAAGAGGATGTGTGTGTCTGGGTAGGGGTGCAGGGAGGGCAAGGCAGTGGCACTGAGACACTATACCTGCTGGGGCACCTTAAAGCGGACATAGGAGCAGAGCTGGAGCATCTCACTCATCTCTTCTGGGGTGGATGGGATCAAGGGAATCTTCTGAATGGCAGCTGAATCTTCCAGCTCTTTGAGCCGTTGTACAAACCGATTGTCAGTTGAATACTGCAGGCCTGGGATACAAAACAGAAGAGCTTGATGATACACCTACCTTCTTACCAGAGAATATCCAATGATAAACCCAGGTTAATGTGTTAGGAGTCATTCACCAGGAGATCCCTTTTTCACTGGTACTGGCACCATTGCTCAAAGTAAACATCATATTTTGAGAAACAGAGAGAGTTAAGTACGATGGTACATAGATGCCTCCAGAAGCAGAGACAGGAGAATCACAAGTTCAAGGATAGCATGGGCTACATAATAAATTCTAAGCTAGTTTGGATTAAAACAACATTGTGCTTTAGGACCAATTGCAGAGTAACCTGAAATTCGAGACTCCGGCTGTCACCTAGCGTCTTGAGTCAGAATCTTCATTTCAATGAGCTGCAAGGGGATGAGCACGGAGGGGGAAGCAGCAGGCACCAGAAGGAAGCATAAGATGGAAAGAAAGCACAGGGCTGACGTCCCACCCGGAAGATGAATCGCCTTCGCTAGGGGCCGCCCCTGCAGTCCTCAAACTCTACCACTACAAGAGCAACTGATTTCAGAGAAAAGGGAGAAGACACCCTGGGGACTTGTCTTTGAGTTCAATGTCCTTAACAGGCCTGCAAATGATCAACTTTCATGGTAGCTGAAGGGTTGGTTTCTTTTCTTTGTTTTTGTCATTGGTATTGTCTTTTTTTAAAATAAAGTTTATTGTTTTTAAATTATCTGTATTTCATGTATATTGCATGTATGTCTGTGTGAAGGTGTTGGATCCCCTGGACCTGGAATTAGAGACAGTTGTGAGCTGCCACATGGGTACTTGGAATTGAACCCAGGTCCTCTCAAAGAGCAGCCAGTGCTCTTAACCTCAGAGCCATCTCTCTAGCCCCTAACCCCTAGCTGAAGAGGTTTAAAAAAAACCATATATATATATATATATATATATATATATATATATATATATATATATGTATGTATGTATGTATGTGTATGTGTGTGTACATACACACTCTGCCTGTATGTATACCTACACGCCAGAAGAGGGCATCAGATCTCTTTATAGATGGTTATGAGCCACCTTGTGGTTGCTGGGAATTAAACTGACCTCTGGAAGAGCAGGTAGTATTCTAACCATTGAGCTTTCTCAACACCCCGCTGAAAAGTTTTAAAGGTCAATTTACTTTAGCTTCAGTAAGAGTTGCGAGTGTCCAGCTGATGGCAAGGTTCCAGCGCATCATATAAGGCAATGCTTCTCAACATGTGGATCATGAACTTTCTGGAACTCAGGAAGCTGAGGCAGGAGGATAACAAGTTCAAGGCTAATTTGGACTAAATAGACATACTCTGTCAAACAAACAAATAAAATCTACTTTACTATGTGTAAATAATACCCTATTATCAAAGACAGAAAAGGATGGGGAGCAAGCTGGAGAGAAAAATTACTATTTATCCATCATGTACTATCGATCTAAATTTAAAGACTTATGGGAGACAAATAAACTAAAAACTCCAATTTGAGGTAGCCATTTCTGGAGTTACAGATCAAATTGTTGTAAGGTGTGTGTGTGTGCGCGCGCGCGTTTGAATATGTAAAAATATACACATACAAATTGTAAGCGGAGAAGCTAAAGTCCACTGATTTTTTTTATAAAGCTCTCATCATGTGACTATTCAGGAAAAAGAAGGAGACTAGTGTGAGGTGGACATAGGGGTTTGGGATGACTATGGTCAAAGTTCATGACACCTTGGATAAAAATGTTGCTATAAACTCAGCACTCTGCACAATAGGCACATACTGATAAAAATCATGAAAAAAATCTTAAAGTCTTTGGCTTTTGCTCATTCTTTTGAATGAGAGCAGAATGGTACCTTCATCTCACAGGGTTAAGTGAGAATTAAATCTATAAAGACATGTTAGCTCTTGAGGATCAATAGATGCTGGAAGCTGGCGTAAGCATCGCAGTCATGACTATCGGGTGCTGCTTAGCACCGTGCACATGTCCACTGCCTACTTCCAGCTCTCTGTTGTAAAGGTCTGGTTTTCTGCTATGTGTTGTAATGCTAAATACTGGCCCCCAGGCCTGGTTGCCCGCAGAGATGAGAGAATCAGTAGGTAGACATAAGTGATGCTATGTAACCTTGACCCCAAGTTATCCCCGATTGGTGAATAAAGATGCCTACAGCCTATAGATGGACAGAATTGAGATAGGCAGGGTTTGGGTTCCCAGGCTTGGGGGTCTAGGGAGAGACCAAGAGGGGAGAGAGAAGGTAGACAGAAGAAGAAGATGCCATGGGGTAAGGAATCATAAGAACTGGCCATATGGGCTGGCCAATCAGAGTAAAGAAGCCCTCATGGAACATGGCAAGTTATAATTTGGGGTTATTGATAGGGAGATAAAAACTAATAGCTTAGAGGGTAGATATCTGCCCAGCTCTAGTGTTGATTAAGGCTTATTATAAATATAAAAGTTGCACATCTTTTATTTAGGAACTGAATGATAAAGGCCGAGTAGAAATCTCAATCTGAGATTAATTAATTTCCACAACACTCTGTGGTACAGGACTGGCTCCTAGCATCACAGTCATGAGAACTGGGTGGCACTCAGCACAGTGTGCATGTCCACTGCCTACCTCAGCTCTCTGTGGAAGGCTGGCTTCATAGGGCAAGTCAATTTGGCTATGGTTCTCACCATACGACTGTTACCTGGTCAGAGTTAACATCTAGCTTTGCCTCCCTCTGAAGTCTATCTATTAGAAGGACAGCTTTTTAAAAGTAGTAACAGAAGAAACTGTGCAGATGTTTCTTTAAATTCAAGTCACTGGTAAGGTCACCCTGGTCACGTAACTCACCAGCAGGACACACGAGAGACAGGCTGCAGACATCGGACGGGTAGTAAGCAGCATATACTCCTGCCACGTGGCCACCCATGGAGGTGCCTATAAGGTGAAAGGGCTTTTTGTTCAGCTTAAGGCATTCTACAAACTAGGAAGAGAAATGAAAAGGAGGTGTGATTACAGCTGGGATGTCAGCATGGACTGCAGAGCAGAGACCCCCCTCCCCCAGTATGCTCGGACCCTCCACTGGGTCTGACACTGGCTATTAGACCCATCACCTAGTTGAACCCTGTGACATATATGCACTTTCCTTTATATGGCACACGTGACTGTTGGGTCATTTATAAATATAAATTAAACAATGAGGCTTCCCTTAATAAGTGATAAACTGTTCTGTGAAGGGTCAAGGCATCAATGTTATTTTTTTCTCTGTGGATCAGCTGGTTCTCAACTCAGCTACTGTGTCACAAAAGCTGCCAGAGGCAATATGTAAGCAAGCAAACATAGCTGTGCATCAGGAAAATTTAGTTTACAAAAGTAGGTGCTGGCCATGGGGCCATAATTTGATGACTCCTGCTTATTTTGAAGCCCGATCTGGCTAGACATCTGTCCAGTCAGCCATATATATGTCAGGGATATATATCTACACATATATCCCTCACTGGAAAAATATTTGTTGGGTACTTGTTATGCAGAAGTAACCATTTTTAGCTGCTGAGAATGCAGCAAAGAGCCAGACAATAAGCTCTCATGAAAATATTTAGTTTAGGGCTGGAGAGATGGCTCAGTGGTTAAGGAACACTGGCTGCCCTTCCAGAGGTCCTCAGTTCAATTCCCAGCAACTACATGATGGCTCACAACCATCTGCAATGAGATTCCATATGTATGTGTGTGTGTGTGTATATATATATATATAGTTTAACAGTGGAGGTAGAAATTATCAAGTAAATATCCTTATTTGGAAAAACATCTATATGGACCTGAAGCTTACAAGCTACTCTTTTAAGAAAGGGCCCAAGGGCTCATGAGTGGTAATAACTGTAGGAGGGAGCCAGAGATGGAAACTAAAATACAAAAACATGAAAGTCTCCCAGCCTAACCACACAGAAGCAGAAAAACAGGCCTCCACAGGGAGACAGTTCATGGCTCTTCAGAGGGCTGGGAAACTGCCCAGATTACGTTTCTTCATGTACAAATGGGCAGCTAGTACAGAAGGGCAGAGGCTAGACCTCAGTGGGTAGAGTGCTTGCTTAGCATGCACAGATTCCTGGGCTTGATTCCCAGCACCACACAAAACATGCCTGGTAGCACAGTCTGTAATCATCGCACTTGGAAGGTAGGGGCAGGAGGATCAGAAGGTCAAGATAAGCTTTCGTCTACATGACACCCTTTTTCAAAAATACAAAACCAAAAGGTTCAATAGGCTTAAAGGAAAAGCATCTGTAATAAGCTCAGGCCCTCCTCAAATGACCAGAGATGTGCCTAGGCTGCCATTTTGTTTGCAATTACTTGGAGGCAGAATGTACTAGGGACTGGCCATGAGCAACTCTTGCCTGCTTTCCATGTGCTGGGAAATTATTTGGTACTTTGGATGGAGGGTCCTGCTTACCTGATGTATCCTTTTAACTTGCCCAACTATGGACAGGTCATCCAGGGAAGAGCGGGTAGTACCTTCATGTCCAGGCATGTCCACACAGATCAAGTGCAGGTTCTTTGGAAGGAACTGAAAACCAAGACCCTGACAGTCAGTATACCATCTACAAAAACTTCAAAAAAGTGCCTGCCCATGTCTGGGGAGGTGGTCCCCACCTACCCCGTGACCCTGACAGCCACTGAGATTGTTTCTGAGCCTCCATGTATTTTATATGATACTTACATGAATAATTATAGACAGCAGCCTCATAGGGAAGAGAGGAGCCCAAGACTGTCGCACAGATGCAAAGAGGAACAGTGGAAGACTAGAAGGGATGCCAAATGGAATGTGGCTTACATCTGCGACTTAATTTTTTTTTTAATTTACCACTACGTTCTCTCCTTCCACCTGCTGTGGCTCCCAGGGATCGAACTCAGCTCATTAAGCTTGCGTGAAAGGCACTTTTCCCTCCAAGCCCTCTCAATAGCCCAACATCTTAAATCTTCTTAACACTGTTAGCTCAGTACTGCTTCCTCTCCTTCCTCCAGCCATGGGGCTGTTGTCTTGGAACCAGAAGAGATGGTTCTCAGAGCCCTGGCCAGCTCCAGTGCTTTCACCCAACAGCACCAGGCTAGTCTCCACTAACTTTTTCTTTCTCCATCAGAGTCTAATTCTTAAGATAATTATTTTTCTTTCCGCTCTGATTAGAAGATGCACCACCAACTTTAGCCAGGAATCTGAGAAACATCAGTTATCAGAGATGTTTACTGAAGAGAGGACAAAGAGGATTCATTAAGGCTTAAAGATGGCTGTCCTTATGGCAACACAGGTGACTCAATGATATGTGCAGTTTTCTAGGGACACTTTGGATCCCTCAGATACTGTCCCCCTTGAAGTAGGAATCCAGAATGCTGTGCTCTCAAGACAAGTGCCAGCCTCGGCCTCCCAAACAGCTGGCCACTCTCCAAAGGACAGCCAGAGGCCACACAAGTCAACTGAGCAAAAAGTGACTTGGAAAGGGATTCTGAAAAGCTGCTAGATCTAGACCATTTCTCTAAGTGATTAAGGAAAAGAAAAAAGAGCAAACAACAGAAGGCAGAGGGGGTTGAGGAAAGACAGGAAAAGGAGAGAGGAAATGTAGAATGGCCCTGTGGAAAAAGCCCAGCCTCAGACATCATGGCAGTTCTGAGATGGAGCTGTGTCAGCTCACCCTTACCCATGCCTAAAAATATCCCCACAGTGAGAAGATTCCAGAGACACAGGTTTGTTTGTTTGTTTGTTTGTTTAACACTACTCAATCAATTCTGTACACAAGAAAGGGTCTGAATAATATACATTGTTAATTTTAAGACTGAACTTGGGCTGTGTTCCCAGCCCTCTCCTTTTAAGGCAGTGTACCTTGACCACGCTGAGCCACATATCCTTGTGTGCAGAGAATCCATGGAGCATAAGGATGGATGGCTTATGTCCTGGCCTGCCCCTGAAGGAGTAACAGAACTGATAGTCTTCATGGTGTGCGTAGCGGACTTGCATTCCCAATGTCCTCCGCCAATACCTAGGGTGAAGAAAGGCAAGACACAGGTGGCATACTCAGGGGACATGGCTTTGGGAGGGACACTGGTCCTCTCTAGAGATCCTACTTAGAGGTGAGACAGACGCTTTCCCAGTTCTTGACCTTCACCCTCGAGGAGCACTAAAAAGAGAAGTATGTCACACATGTATTTGGAAAGAAGGGGACTAGCAGGGTGTGTGTGTGTGTGTGGTGTAACAATGTACGGATAGCAGAGAACAGGATCAATATACATTACACACACAGATGGAAAGGTCATCATAAGACTCGTTATGGTGTACAACTAATATTTGATAATAAAGGAAAAATTAGAAGTGATTAAAAACCCCAAGCACCTGAATGAAAAACAAAAGCAAACAAACAAATCAGCACAGCACACACAATGACCTTTTGTTAGACAGCTCTTGAGGCTCAGACTGACTTACTGCTCAGGACTGGCACAAACTGAGCCCTCTGGCTTCCTTCCCCACACGGCAGAAGTTGAGGGCTCAGCTTCTGTTGGTTACATAAGCCTTGGTGAGGCTGCAGTTTGGACTCAAATCCATTTCAATATGAAATTACCATTGAAACAAATTAAACTTTCAGCATAAAAAAATCTCTTCAAAAAAATGAAGATAATTGACTCATCCAGATATCTTCTTTGTAATAGACTCTATACTATAGCAGCTGCCAAGTCTTGCAAAAGCAAGTCATCAAAAGCGTATTAATATTGTGTATGATACTGAGGGGGAGGAGAAGTTTAAGCATATATTCATGCTTACTCATATCTACAGACAGCAATCATGGGTACATAGCCAAGGCACTGTCAAGTGCTGGGTTGAAGATAAAGAGTGAGGTGAGAAGCAGGGAGCAGACGGGACAGGGGGTAATAACTGGATTTCTTTCAATCCTTTTGCAATGACTGCATTAAAGCAGTAATAAAATTGCATCAAACCATTAAAACAGTAACAAAATTGGCTAGCCTGAGGCTTTTCACAGGGAAAAGTAAGCCATTACTTAGTACTCTAAGTAATGTCTGTGTACTATGAGTTTGTATGTTCAACCCGACTATGTGACCTTGAACATATATTTCTTCATTGACGATAAGGGGGGAAATATTGCATTGCACCAAGACTATGACCAAGATTAAATGTGACATTTGATTATTGGAAGTGTTTATTATTGTTATTATTATGTGCCTGCCTTGTGTATGGACATGTGTCCATTAGCGTCTGAACGTGTGAATGCATATGTGTGTGTAGCACTTTCAATGCACTGGCTGCAGCTGTGGCTGCCCTGTGGGCTACCAGAGGCGTGTGCTGGGAACTGAACTCTGGTCTTCTGGAAGAAGTGGAAGCAGTCTTAACCACTGAGCAATCTCTTCAGCCCCAATCCACACAAATTTTGTCTAAGACCCAGCACATGGTGATATTTGATAAATACTAATTAGCATTATATTTTTAAAAGTATCTTCCCAAATATGTCATCTGCTACAATTAAAGGGAAAAATTAGAGGCAATACTTGCAACAAATGTAACCACAGATTGCTGTCATCTCTGCTTCTTTAGGGACAAACCCAGAGCTCAACACAGGCTAAGTAAGCACTGTACCATTGAGCTACACCCTCAGCTGGGACTGATATCCTCATAAAAAGCTTACACATGAATATAAACCATGCTAAAAACATAACAGTGGGCAAAATAAATGAAAGAATAACTTAGGACATAGGAGAGATTAATTAATGTAGAACACAGAAAACACAGCAAAGTTCACTAATAATTAAGATATTAATATGGAATAAAGTACATCCTTTTTACACCACTGGACTCTTTGGTCCCTTGCTAGCCATCCTAAAAAAAAAAACTCAAGAAGCAAGAACTGGTAAAAGAAATTTGATTGATTTAGTTTCGGCCAGAACTTGGGAGAGAAAAATTCCCAGCCTCTCTCTACCTGCCCTTATACAACACAATATACAGGACGGCTGAAACAAAGCCAGTACTAACGCATGCATAGCCTTAGCTACAAGTTAAGTTGTCCAAACTCTGAGATAAGTCTTTCCTAGGAGTCAGTTCCTCCTTTGGTACCAGGGTCTGTCTGGTCTACCCTCACTGCCATACCAGCATAGACTTTCCTGATGAAAGACTAATTTTTAAATTTTATATATATATATATATATATATCTGTGTGTGTGTGTGTATGTGTATGTATATATACGTGTGTGTGCGCGTGTGCATTTAGAGACAGGGTTTCTCTATGTAGTCCTGGTTGGCTTTGAATTTACAGAGAACTTCCTGCCTCTGCCTCCCGAGGGCTGGGATTAAAGGCGTACGCCACCACTACCTGGCTATCAGGTTAGTTTTTGGTTTTGACATATATGCACCACATGCATGCTGGTTGCTCTCAGAGGGAAGAAAAGGGAATCAGATCATCTGGAGCTGGAGTTACAGATGGTATAAACCACTGTGTGGAAGCTGGAAACTGAACCTGAGTCCTTTGGAAGAGCAGCCAGTGCTCTCAACTGCTGCGCCAGCTCTCCGGAACCTTGTTTTTGTTTCTACCTTTACTTGTACTTGTTTCTGATAAACAGGCTAACAGTATCTCATTGTGCTTTGTTTTTAGTTCAGATTTGAACACTTGAGTTCTACCCTCTTGCTCAGCCTCCCAACTACAGATTCACTTGGTTCTGAGTGTCCCTATGCTCAATGACCCAGAATACTGTTTCATTTCATGCTAATGGGCCACTGGATACCATCTCTGTAAAGTGTGTTTTCTGTTCATCTTTTTGGTTATATGCTCTTTCTTTAGACTTACAGGAGGAATTTTTTATATATGCTGGGTGTTAAGTTCTTTATGAACAGAGTTACTGCAAATACATACCCCTTGGCTTGCATTTTTACTCCCTAATAGTATTCCTTTGGGGAGAAGGTATGCTAAGAATTTAGCACAGTGTCTGGTGCATGTGGGGAACACTCACTGTTGAGCTACATGCCAGTCTGGTCTTTTTGGTTAACAATACTTCTTCATTTAACATGATACAATAATAATAATAATAATAATTATTATTTTCGTTTTTTTTTTTCGAGACAGGGTTTCTCTGTGTAGCCCTGGCTGTCCTGGAACTAACTCTGTAGACCAGGCTGACCTCGAACTCAGAAATCTGCCTGTCTCTGCCTCCCAAGGGCTGGGATTAAAGGCATGCGTCCCCACCGCCCGGCTAACTTGATACAATTAAACTGAACACTTTTTATGGCTAGAAGTTTTTAATGCCATGCTTCTGCGTACCTTGGATGTTAAGAAAATACATTGGGCGTTTTTAAAAGAATAATTTGTTGATATCACATAGATATCGTATCACATAGACCTTCAATCTACCAGGCTTTGATTTTTGTGCAGAATATGAACTTGCAGAAGAAGGGTTGTGTTAGCTTTTCTATCACAAGATAACACAGACGTAGAGGAATTTAAAGCCACCCTTCATTAGGTCACCTGTGCAGGTGACATGAACTTGGCTAGGCACCTCACTCAGGATTTCAGAATGTTGACTTCAAGAGCTCAGCCAGATGGCTCTCATTAGGCTCTAAGCTCACTCAGTTTGTTGGCAGAACTCTGTTCTTCAGGGGTACAGGATGGACATCCTTGTGTCTTTGCTGGCTGTCAGTTGAGAACTCTCTGCCTCCAACTCACCTGCACTCCTTCTTGGATGCCCCCCTCCAGTTCAAATAAACAACAGCACCAAGCCATGATGGAGACTTGATCTCTCTGCTTTTAAGGGCTGAGGTGATTAGAGTCGTGTGGATGACATCCCTGCCTTAGAATCAGCTGCATAGTGCATACACTGACTGCAATTTAGCATGACCACGAAATGAATATGCTGTCATAATCACAGGTCTCTGGGGTGGGAGCATCTTTGAGGAGCAGAATTTAATAATTCTGTCCACCAAAAAGGTCAAAATTACCCTCCCCACCCCAAATCTAGATCTCTTGTTAATAACAGTGCAGTTTCTGTGTCATTGTGAACCTCTCCCCACCCTTCCCCCTCCCCAATCTGGATATCTTGTTAACACAGTGCACTCTCCATATCGCCTGTGAATCTATTTCTGGGGACTTCTAATCCACTGCTCTTTTTGACCTCTGGGCCAGTTTCACACTGACTTGCCTTTCATAACCTCATAATTAGTCTTTTTTTTTTTTTTTTTCTTTTTTTTTCTTATTTTTTTTGGTTTTTCGAGACAGGGTTTCTCTGTGTAGCCCTGGCTGTCCTGGAACTCACTCTGTAGACCAGGCTGGCCTCGAACTCAGAAATCCACCTGCCTCTGCCTCCCAAGTGCTGGGATTAAATAATTAGTCTTGATAGCTAGTAATATAAATAAATCATCTAGGTTCATTCTTCAAGACTGTCTTGCTTAGCTGGCTCCTTCCTTTTCTTTATTAAGAATCCACTTAGATGGACTGGAGAGAACCCTCAGCAGCTATGAGCACTGGATGCTCTTGTAAAGGTCTTAGGTTTGGTCTCCAGAGCCCACACGGCAGCTCATAACCATCCATTAACTCCAGTTCCAGGGCATCTGACTCCCTCTTCTGCTCTCCATGGGCATCAGGTGCACACGTGATAACACACATAAATGCAGATAAATACTCAGACACATAAGATAAAAACAAATATCTTTTTTTTTTTTAAAAAAAAAAAGAGTGCATTTATTACATTAAAGTAGAAGAGAGACTGGTTGGGGAAAAGAAGGTACTGGCAGGAGTGGGAGGGACAAGAGAGGGCGACAAGGGGTGAATGCAATCAGAATACATTACAGATATGTCAGATCTGTCATAGCGAAGCTCATCCTAAGTGTTATAGATGACACATGCTAATAAAAATTAAAACTGTAGACAAAACACCTTAATTTCCGTTCACCCTGCCCCTCGTGGAAAAATGGGTCAGTTCTAATCTAGAGTGCTTCATTAGTCTCGTCTGTAAAATGAGGCTAATGCTATTTTTTGCCAACTTGAAAGATCATATAAAAATCAAACATTTCTAAACTTATAAAAGAATCTACTTGCCCTAATTCACTTTCTATCACTGTGGTAGAGATCCATGACCAAAAGCAATTTGGAAAGCAGAGGGTTTATTTGTCTTACATAGCCTGGTCACAATCCTTCGAGGGAAGCCAAGGTAAGAACTCAAGGCTGGAATCCGGAGGCATGAACTAAAGCAGCAGCCGTGAAGAACCACTGCTTACTGGCCTGTTCAGTCTGTTTTTTTTATATAACCCAGGGGTGGCACCACCCACATTGTGCTGAACCTTCCCACATCAATCCTTAGTCAAGAAAATGCCAATTTAATGGAGGCATTTTCTCAACTAAAGCTTCTTCTTCATGGATGACCCTAGTCTATGTCAAGCTGACCAAAACCTAACCACCTCATTGCTCATCAAATGTTGTTAGAAAAACCTACTGGGATTTAACTAGCCACTTAATTTTGGGGCCACTGTACAAAAATAAGACATCTCTACAAAAAGAAAATCTTTCAGCCCACAAATATGGTATATCCTATCAAATTAGGTATCATCAACTACCTCTCATGAATACTTTTTATTATTTCTATGTAGAATGTTTTTACATTCTTTTAAAAAGGGGATTAAGGGGAATATCACCTTTAATATTTATATTTTTAATTTATTATTGTTATTATTTGTGTGTGCACATGCTACCATGAGAATATCAAGGTCAGAGGACAACTTTCGGGCATCAGTTCTCTGCTTCCATTCTGGTTTCCAGGGATCCAACTCAGCTTATCAGCCTTGTGTGACAAAGACCTTTATCCACTGAGCCATCTTCTTTGCGCCCCTGTTATTCTTTAGATTTATTATCGGGTATTTAAGAGTTATTGACACCAAAGTAAGTAGTAACACTTAACTTTTTTAATTCTAATTTGTCTCTGTATGTGGGCATGCCATTGATTTTTGGTTATTGATTTTTTTTTAAGAGTCACATATTTACTTTATATATATCAATATTTTGCTTGCATGTATGTGCACCATGTATGTGCCTGTTGGATCCCCTGGAACTGTTGTTATGGATAGTTGGGAACCATTATGGGGGTGCTGGGAATTTAACCCAGAACCTTTACAAGAACAACAAGTGCTCTTAACCAATGAGCTGTCTCTCTAGCCCTTGTTATTGATCTTGTATTCAGCAATGTATCCAAATTCACTTCTGGTGTGTATATGCACATGTGTACATGTATGTAGATGCATGTACTTATGTGTATATGCTTGTGAAGACCAGAGGTTGACACCAGATTTCTTTCTCAATTGCTTTTCCTCCATATTTTTCAAGAAACATAATCTCTCACTGAATCCAACTCTCACCAATTTGGCTAGAATACTGGCTAGCAGCCCCAGGGATCCTCCCATCTCTGCTTCTCCAACACTAGGATTCCAGATGTGTGCTGCTTCACCCAGATTTTCTCATGGGTGCTGGAGATTGGAACTCAGGTCCTTATTATCATGTGGTAAGCACTATACCAACTGAACCATCTTCCTTCCCACCTGGACCCCAAACTTCCCTATTATTTTTAATTATCTATAGATTCTCCCAGACTTCCTATGTACATAATCCTGTCATCTGCAAACAGGATTTATATCTTTGTTTTTAATTCTCATTCTTTTTTTTATTTGTATAACCAAATGATTTGATATGGTTGCTAACCTCAATTTCATGATCAAGCTTTCTATAGGAAACTTAGAAAATCTCAGTCTTTTCCATGGTAAGACCAGTCTTGTTATTTCTACTCTGCAGTGGAAACCAGAAACAGCCCATCACACAGCACGGCCACAGCGCCACAGCTGTGCCCTCTGCTGACTCATGGGGAAACATTTGGCACTTCTGCAGGAGCTCATGACACTGTCAGATGGGTTGGCCATGCCCCAGGAATACTCAGACCCAGAGAGAGCTGCCAAGAAAACTAGCTATGGCCTACAGAGGACATCAGTCTCTAGTCCTTGAACTGGGCAGATCCTAGAGGGAGTCAGAATGCCCAATGGTTTCAAGCCCTTCTGCCCAAACAGCAGGGCAGCTGGGATGTGTGTGCCACGGGGCAACTTCTAGCATCTGTTGCTCCTATTTGTGTGACCATACTGAAAAGTCACCTGAGTGCCCAGCCAGGATGGCAACTCCACTGGTGATCATGACAGGCAGCCAAGCAGACGAAGGCCTTTGGAACAGCGTGGGAAAACTGTTCATCCTATGACAGCACTGTGCAAATGCCACTTGCAGTGGGGAGATTAGGAGGAAACAGGCTGTGCTTTTCAATGCAGTAGAGGAAGCTACTTATGGGATTTCTGACAGCTCTCTGGGACAGCATCAGAAGCTGTTACTAAAATCTCAATCCCTCATGTCACCGTGCCATCTGGTGTGATCCGAAAAGTATTCCAGGATTTTCATCCTCTTCAACTAGCTGAGTTTTCTTTTTGGCCTAGGAATCTGAGTTCATACAATAATGAGCACTGTGTCTGTTGCTGGCCACTACTTAGGGCTCAGTGACAGGCACAGTCAGACTTTAAGATACCATTCAGACACACTGACCACCAACAAAGGGCTAATGGCTCTGCTCAATGGGGTCTCTGACTTTCGGTGGTATCTTTTGCTGATTAAACTGAACTGTTTGCTTTGCAGCACTGTTACAAAAGAAGAGCCAAAGATGGGAACAACCCATGTTTGTCAACAGCTGAGAGATAATCAAAATGTGGTATAATCACACTATCTTTGTTATTTTGCTTCTATAACAAAAAAAAACTTGAAGACTGGGTAATTTGAAAAGGAAAGAGGTTTATTCAGGTTAATGGTTCAAGAGCAGTGGTTCTCTACCTGGGGGTCAAATGACCCTTTCACAGGGGTTCCATATCACATATCCTACATATCAGATATTTACATTATGATTTAAAATAGTAGGCCAAATTACAGCTATAAAGTAGCAAAAAAAAAATTATGATTGGGGTCACCACACCACAAGGAACTGTATTAAAGGGTTGCAGCACTAGAAAGGTTGAGAACTGATGTTCTAGAAACTGGGAAGTCCCAGCTATGGTATGACTTCTGTTTGGCTTTTGGTCAAGGTTTTCTGTTGCTTCAACTCATGACAGAAAGCCAAAGGGCAAGTGGACACACACTAAAAAAAAACAAGTATGAGATGCTGCCTTGACTTACAATAACCAACTCCCATGTCCCATGGCTCCAATCTCAGCAGAACAACATTGATCTCTCTAAATGATCTAATGCCCTCTTGCAGATCCTTTTAACACTGTTCCACTGGGATTGAACCTTCAACAGGAGCTTGGGTCATGCAAACCCTCTTAAAACCTAGCAGGTACAATGAAAAATCATTCTACCATATTAACGAAACAAGTACTGACACCCGAGATAGTGCACATGAAACTTGGTGGGACAAGCCTGTAATCCCAGCACTGGGAAGGCTGAGGCAGGAGGATCGCATATTTACTTAGTGTGAACTTTGGGGAGATGGAAAAGATCTAGAATGACATAGTAGTCATGACAGTACAAAACTACAAACACAACATAACCACTCAACTGTATACACTTTCACATGGTGAATTTTATGTCAACTAGAACTTGGTAAAACAGTAAAATACTTGCTGAGAAGGTCTTTTTCCCCCCTCTGAAAAAGAAAAAAGTATGTATTAAAACTACTCTGATATCCTGATTCTGAAAATGTGTTCTTTGGGAGTCCTGGGAACTTGGGGGTGGGGAACCTAACATGCACTGAGACTGGTTCTCACCCATTGGGTGAAATCACACATAAGCATGAAGCCATATCTATGTTATAGTTTACATATGCAAACTGCATTCTCTGTTTCAAGCTCATTCGTTTAACACGATGGCATCTGTGTGTGGAGGTGCATAGGCCTTGGCAGGGTTGTGAGGTGGAGACATGGCTCTGATCTCTCTAGGTCCAGGACCACGCAGGAGTCTTGGTGATGCAGCAAGGATGGTGGCATTTAGGCAGCTAGAGGTCTAATTTGTCAATGCAGAGGTGGGTCATAGGTGACCCTCCCAAGGAGTGACAGCTTCACCCACACAGAAAAGGCAGAGAGAATGAAAGACCATAAACCGTTTTGTCCTATTTGCTGCTTTCCAAGGCTTGGAGCCTGAGCAGCCGGTGGAAAATTCCACGAGCTAGTGAAACAAAAGGGAGCCAGAAAGGAGGGCAGATAGAGGGCATCCGCCTCCTGGCGCCCTTCTCCACGTGAGAGGTTCCCTCTAACTGGCCAGATAAATCTCCTGAGGCTTATGTACAGTATGGACAAGAACCTGGTCTATTTCATATTCATTTCAACATGAAGCAGAAGAAGGTGGGCTTATTTCATAAATGGACAGTGGCACAGAAAACTCAACAAAGCATAGCACTGTCTTTTCAAGTGCTAACTTTTTAAAAGCAAGGAATACAGGTCAGTGCTAGAGGCCCTGCCTGAATGCATGGGCTGTGGGTTCAATCCTGATAGACAACAATACCTAGGCTAAAATTTAGTATGACTATTTAAGGTAACTGTAGTGAGAATTCTGGAATTTTGGTTTCTCTAAAAAGCACAGAGATGTTATAAGAATAAGAAAATGTTTTAACCTCAGGTGTGGGGAAATGGAGCTGTTTCAGATTGTCCAGAGCAACTGACTATGCTTTGCTTTGTGCCCTAGCAGAGGCATGGTGTTGCCAGCTGCAGATAGTTTCTGCAATTGTGTGACTTTTGAAATTCTGGGAATTTTTCAGAGGATATATAAATACTAGAACCTAGGTAGGTGGGGTTGGTGGTTGGTGGTCATTTAGTGAGGGTTGGTTGTGATTTGTTAGCAGTTGTGCTCAAAGAAAAAAGCAAAAGGAAAGAAATTAGATTCAGCACTCTCCTCTCTTTCTCTCTCTCTCCTTCTTTCTCTCCTATCTAGTGATAGGGGATGAAACTGTGGAAAAAGAGCGGGAAAAGAAGAATCCACAGAGTAGTAAAGCTAGCTACAGGTAACTATGTTGATTTTTACTTTTTTACATAGTTTTCATGGCAAGTTTTCCATGTTTCAGTAGAAGTGTTTATATCACTTTTTAAATAAACAGATTTAAAAGCCAAGTGTGGTGACTCATTCCTGTAATTCCAGCACTTGGGCAGCAGAAACAGGAGCGTCCGAGTTCAAAATCATGCTCAGCCACACAGGAAGTTCTAGACCAGCTGGGGCTACAATGAGACACCATTTCAAAACATAACAGTAAAACTCAACAATTCCACCAACTGTCCTCTGACCTCCACAAAAAAAAAAGCTTCCAAAAAACCTCCCCATAATAATAAATGAATAATTTTAAAAAGACAATCAAAGCATAGATTTATGTTCTTAAAGAAAAATCTGTTCTTTTCTGGAAGAAAAGTACAGATTGTCCTGAGACAGGGCAGGAATGAGGGTGGTAAGACATGTCTGAATGGCAGTCATTCCAAAGTTTTATTTGTCTCTCTCACCACAATAATTAACAATTCAAGAGCAAGTCTGGGTTTTCTGAGACATTCCTGTAATCCCAGGATCTGGAAGGCAGAGGAGAGAGATCAGACTCCTCTTCACAGTAAGTCTGAGGCAAGCCTGAGTTATGAGATCTCATCTCCAAATAACTGTAGTGGGGCATGCCTTCAATCCCAGCTCTTCCAAGGCAGAGGCATGCAGATTCTGAATTTGAGGCCAGCCTGTTCTATACAGAACTCTAGGCTAGACACAACTACATACTGAGACCCTGTGCCAAAACCCAAACAAGACAGTAAAACACCCAACAGTTCCAAAATACATTTTGAAAATTGTCTGCCATATGTGCTGTTGCCACTGCGGGGTCCCAGTGCTTCTGATTCATATCTCAGTGACATCACTGCACCTGGTGGGTAGGAATGCAAAGCCTTCCCATAGAGCCTTGGGAGTCTGAGTGACCCTCAGGGCAAACATGCTGTCAGAAACTTGAAACAGTCTATCTGCTTTGAAACAGCTGCCAGTTCAAGAACATATTCAAAACTCAAAAAGAGAAGCTGGAGAGATGGCTCAGTGGTTAGCGGCACTCACTGCTGTCTCAGAGGACTCTGAACATGGACATTTATAAGTATCTACAATTGCAATTTCAGGGCACCCAACGCCCTTTTCTGGCTTCTGTGAGTGGTAGGCATATACATGGTGCACAGACATACTCACAAGCAAACACCCATGCAGATAAAATTATTATTTAAAAAAAAAACATTAAAATGATTTCTAAATAAGATGTGTGTCCTTCATCTTTTCTTTGTTTAAAATATTTCATGACAAGATGACAAGCAACAATATCTAGGACAAAGTGCGGATGGCAATACTGTTACACTTTATAAACCTCAATCATCCAGCTGACTTACCAATAATAGATTCTTATCAGCGCTGAAGGCCACAGGAGGAAGGAAGCGACAAATGCCAGGATTGGAATGGCCAGGGTCCCACCGGCAATCACAAACATGTTAACCACATCGAGATCCATCCTGATCCTTGAGGCTTGTTGACACCTGCAGAGGCTGAGGAGAGGGAGAGACTATTGAAACCATCGCAGGGGAAAAGAGGAAGAATCAGAAAGGAAAGGATCCCGAGTTAGGAGACAGGTGCCTGAAAAACAAAGCATAGCAGGGAGACAACATGACCGGGCAGACTTAGGAAGACCTTTCAAAAAGTGAAAACCAACACTCCAGGATACACCGCAGGATGATGGGAGAAATCAGAGCATCTAATGGGTACTACATAGTAGTAGTACACACAGTGCTACCTCTGTTCTTGAGCATTCAACCAAAGTAGCTGTCGACGATGTAAGATAGCATGCCTGTAAGCCTGCTCAGGTTTTGAGGTGTGTGTGCGTGTGCATGTGTGTGTGTGTGGCGGGGGAGTTGGAAGTGGGGAGGGGTGGTAGTTTGGCCAGGTTCTGTATAGACTGGTATCTACTACTCACTTCTAAAAGTTTAGGAGAAAGTAATGTATATAGAAAGATAAGTATGATGTCTTATCCCTTCAAGTTTTCTATAGATTTGAAATCTTTTATTCTTATGAATTGATTGAGACTGGGCTCACTAGGTAACCCTGGCTGGCTTGAATCTCATTATGTAGTCCAGGCAGGCCTGGAAGGGCTGGAGAGATGTCTCAGTGGTTAGGGGCACTTGCTGGCTTGGGCTCTCAGTACACACGATGGGGCTGACAACCATCTGTAACTCTGGTTCCAGAGGATCTGATGCCTTCCTCTACCTTCCTCAGGCACCAGGCATGGACTTGTGTACACACATACGTGCAGGCAAGACACCTCTGTACTTAAAATAAAATTTAAAAATATAACTACACAGGAGAGGAGTTATACCCATTTCGCAGATGAAGCACTGCATCATAGAAGACAGAGCCCTGGTCTGCTCATGCAACTGTCCTCTTAGTAGCTTAGTCACCAGAAGCAGTTTTCCCAGCATGCTTCAATCACTGGCCTGCTGGGCAAGAATATATGTTCTTTCTTAGTGCCTGGAACAGCACAAGGCAAACACAAAGTACAAACAGACTAAAGAAAAGCAAGGTTACAAGATGGGATTAATCCTGTGTAACACGTTTTAGGGAAAAAAAAATCATTCCCTACAATGCTACAAGAGACTGAATTTTCCCTGGAAAATAATTACAAAACCCCTTGGAGGAGTCCCCTATTAAATTAAAGGTACAGGAGCTGGGGAAAGACTTGTAGCTCAGAACAGATGTGTATAAATCTGCAGGCTGCAGGTCCTGGGTCTCACGTGAACTGATGGCAACCAGAACTTAGCTTTAAGATAACTTTCTCATATCACAGGATGCCCTTAGAACGTGCCAAGAGCCACTGTGATTCAGACTCCTGAGCTGGGGAGTTAATTACACAATGTCCCTTCAGTCTAGAAATTAGAACATTTGATGCCCAAGGTCATGTTCATCACGAGTTCTGACACTGGTGATGGCAAGCAAACATAGAGAGAAAAAACTTTCCTCTCCTGGTGTCTGCTGTGGATTATCACACTTGAGGGAAATTTTTACCAGGATCCATCTTCGGAGAAGAAGGAACTCTTGTGTGACTGGATCAACAAGGTTTAGGCTTCCCCAGAGAACTCACACACTCTCCCTGACAAGGTAAAACAAAGCCAGGCCCTAACTGAGTAAGCTATACTTTGTGCCTGCCATGGTTTCCAATGGTTCTCAACCTGTGGGTCACAACCCCTTTCATAGGGGTCACTTATCAGATATCCTGCATAGCAGGTGTTTATATTATGATCCTTAATAGTAGCAAAATTACAGTTATAAAGTATCAACAATATAATTTTATGGCTGGGGTCACCACCACATGAGGAACTGTATTAAAGGGTCACAGCATTAGGAAGGTTGAGAACCACTGATTTAGACAAAGAACAGATAATATTTCCCATCTTTGCAATATCCTTTACCTACACAGGATGCCTAGATTTCTTTTGGGAGGTGGCTCCCCTACCTTGCTGATTCTTAATAAAAGACTTCCTTGGGCTTGGAGGTACACTAAAGACAGAAAAGACAAAACCTCAAGAACAAGGACTACCAATCACCCAAAATCAAGGTGTCACCTGGAACTTTCCAGACTACAGCCCCATGCACAGGACAGTGCTCGGTGGCTTAAGTTAGACTTCAGCGGCACACAGCTTTGAGTAATGTTAATACTCACTAAGCAACTTATCTCTGCCAGTCAAGCTCTGTCAAGGCCAGAGAGCAGCTCTGAGGACAACAAGTTAAATGGATCTCTGCGCCTGGGACTCCTGCAAGTATTTAGTTAGCGAGTAACACTGTCCCCATCATTTAACAGTGTATATGTGTGTGTGTAGGTGCCTGTCTTTTTTTTTTAAATAACAGTTTGTTTTTATGTGTGCTGGTGTCTGCCTATATGTATGTCTGTGTGAGCATGTCAGATCTTGGAGTTACAGTTGTGAACTGCCATGTGGGCACTGGGAATTGAACCTGGGTCTTTTGGCAGAACAGCCAGTGCCTGAACTGCTGAACTCTAGTCTGCCAATCACTTATTTTAACAGACTCTGTGTGTGTGTGTGTGTGTGTGTGTGTGTGTGTGTGTGTGTAGCATGTGAGTGTGTCATGAGGCAGAGGCATGCCACAACATACATGTGGACGTCGGTTCTCTCCTTCCACTGTGTGGGTTCAAGAGCTCAAGTTTCCATAATCATATGTGGCAATAAAGCATCTTTACCCACGGACTCATACTCTTAATGATACTTTTAAATTATTCTAGGGATGTATCTTAATTTTAAGAATAAATTTAAGAAAAAAAGATAGTAATTTAAGAAAAAACAGTAGAGTCAGGGATACCGGTTGATGGCAATGTGTTTGTCTACCACGTGCAGTCCTGGGGTTTGATCCCTGGTGCTGCAAGAAACAAAAGAAGATGCTAACTGGGTGGTGTGTGGCTCTGAGGTTGTGGCATGCAAGCTGCTACATAGAAGGGTGAAGTCTCGGAATGGTGGGGTGCTGGACCTAAGGCTGAAGTCATGGGACAGAGGGGCACTGGACATCGGGGCATTCCCGCCCCCGGCTCTTCTACACATCTGCTCTGAGACCCCACCCTCCTCACCTCGTCTGCCCTTCCCTAATCTGCTAATTTAACATTTCCAGAGTTATGCCAGGCAATTAAAGAATAGGACCTAGCTAGTTCTCCCATAAATCTCATGTCCTTTTACAGTTCCCCAGAAGCATTTAAATGGCATCTGACAGGCTCTTGCTACCCGATAATCTTTGTTGTTTGCTAGCCTTTTTACTAATCTATGGTATAAAGTAGGGCCCCAGGAACACCGCAGCGCAGAGTGAAGGGAGGTGACCATTCTCAATGCACAGGGCAGGACATGGTTATGGCTCTGCTTCAATATATGCCTGTTTTGGTTTTGTTTGACTTTCAATGTAATCAGCTAATTGGGGATTTATTCTCTGTACAAAACAAAAAAAGAAAATAGAGGGAGGAGGAGGAGGAAGAAGAAGAGTTGGTCACTCTTGTCATCAGCATGGAGGGTCATGCCCTAGAACAGAGCCCACACTCAGCCTCTGCTGCCACACATTAACACACAAGCTGTATGTTCAGAGTCTTTATCATTATAAATAAGAATGGAGAGGAACTGGATAGAGGTCAGACAAGAAATCCAGCAGACAGGAGATCCAGATAAACCCTGCATGAGGGAAGTCAAGTGTAGTCTGGGATTAGAAATCAGGCATGGCATTTCAGGACGCTAATGTCCCCGGCTTTGAATGCTTAGGATCTTGAGCAATGACACACTTCAGGCTATAATGCAACATGTAAGAGTAAACAGGATATAGAAACACTTTCACTAACTCCTGCCTTCTGGGCACGTCCAACCTGCCCCACGAGTCCCAGGATATTCTCAGCTACAGCCCACACATTTATAGTAATAGTGTCAAAAAGGCTGGATACCCTGACATCTGCCTGGAGTCCATCAAATCTGACAAACTAAAGTCTTGGTCTGTCTATAAAAGACAATGTCTGTAAAAGATGTCTTTACAACCATAGACAGTAACTGTGGCCGGTTATGGTATGGTAACAAGCACAGCCAAAGACCTAAAAGAGCAGTCTTCATGCAGTCTAACTTCCCTGTGTCAACCCCATGCACTGATTAACATCTCTTCCCACGCTTTCTCTCATACCATGATGAGATGGGAAACATGCCTATCATAGGCTCCTGGTTGTTTTGTTAGACCTGGGGACATGGCTGGTGGTAGAACAGGTTCTATTCCCACTGTGGGGAGACTGTTACAGTTAAAACACTATAAAGAAAAGAATATAGGAAAAGAAAAACACTGTGTTCTTAAAATCTGAGTGCAGAGTCCCCACTGACCAATAATGTTGCATCTCCACAGACTCCTGAACTAGTTCCTGAAAAGAGAAACCGGTTCTTAAAAGTATCCCTGAAGAGCTACAGCCACGACAGCCCTGGGTTGCCCTCCTTCACCTTCTCTGCAGGCATCTTGTCTCCTCAACTCCAGCCGAGCTCATTCCTCCTCTGGAATTTGTAGCTCCAACAGTCTTGCTGCTAGAGTGAGCCATGGCTGACCATCCCTGGCTGCACCTCAATGTTCTCTTCATTTTCTCCCGGATAATCCTGGAGGCCTTCTGCACTCCTCTGTTCTCCCATAACACACTTCTGATTCTTCCCTCATGGCCATTCTCTACCACCCTCTCTTACAGGAAATTATAAATATCAACATACTCGACAGGATTTCCTTCTAGATTCTTCCAGTGCCTGCTTGACTACCCCATGACACTAAGCTATACCTCCGATACAGCTCTTCCTGTTTCTCCTGACTTGCTAGTTTCTGCTGACAGTTCCCCCATCCATCCAGCTTCCTCAATGCCAGCATACCCTCCATTCTTATTTGTTTAACACATCAGAAACATAATGGTGAAAAGACACTAGCATTCAGGCCAACTTGTCTGAGTCTATGGAAACCAGCCATCTAAGTTTAAATAACTTCTGGGGATACAGTTCTGTGGCAAAGTGCTCGTTTAGCAGGCATGAATTCCTACATTCAATGTTCAGTACCATAAATTTAAATAATTTACTAGTTTAGTAAAATCCAAAGTTTACTTCTCAATTACAATAACTATCTTCAAACACTCAATAGCCACGAGTAGACAGGCACACCTACACAGGAACACACAGCATTGGGAGTCACACTCTGAAGGCCCCTTACAAGCAACTGAATAGGCCAATTTGGTTCAGTATTTATCGGGACCATTGATAGGAAGCAATCCATATCGGATGCAGAACTGTGCAAGTCAGATCTGCTCCCTTGGCTGTACACTGGAACCAGGCCCTCCTTCTCCTGATGTTGTTATAACACATCAGGCATCTTTCCAATACCAGCTCCTGGAAGACGCATCTCAGTTCATGGCAAGGATCCAGCTGTGCAGTCTAACACCCACCAGATAAAACAAGAGCCACGCCATATGGTCCTAACTCAACCTCCTACTACTGACTCACCCCATGTCTGCTTGTACCCCAACAAACCAGACCCATGCCTGCCCACACTGCCTCCTGCTTTGTTCCCTCTGTTCTCCTAGCTAACTGATAAATTCCTCCCTGCCTCTAGGGCTGGTTCCAGTGACACATTCCCCAGTATAATACTGTCACTCCCTGTGGCCTTGCCTTCTTAGACACTATCAGAGATCCTGGAAGGTCTTTGGCAACTTTAGGGGCTTTTAGACTGTATCCTGGAGTTCTGGACACCATTCCCCCAAGAACTTAGCCACTCAGTACTGGTGGCCCACACAGGTTGGACAGGAGCTCAGATGGCCCAGCCTTGAGAAGGTCGCTCCTGTTTTAGATACTCTAATATATTAAAAAGTCACACTTACTAGTCAAGGAGCAGACTCTTTCCCAACGTTGCTGGCTTTGGCAGAAGCTGAAAATGAGTTTCTGTGATCACAGGAAGTAAAATAACAAAGCATTAAAGCATCATAAGGAATATAGTATGTTTGGATATGTTGACAGCCAGCCGGATCTGGCTGTGGTAGAGCAGAGAGCTCTCTTGGTACAGGGAGAATGTGCACATCCTGCCTCTCGCTTTATAGTCCTCCTGTAGCTCAGGCCACCTCCCTAACTAGGTAAAAGTGCACGGAGGGCAGGGCATCAAGATAACTGCTTGGGCCTGGGAGGGCTAAAAGGGTCTAAGGTGAAAGCGATGATAGGTCAGGCACATGGGTTGATCACCAGCATGAAGAGGCACAGAAGGGACCAGGAAGACATGGGGCACAAAGCTTAATGGATAACCTCACATAAAGATGTAGAGTTGTCCTTCCTTGTCTGGACTAGGGATCACCTAAATGCTACATTCTAAAAGGAATGAAAAAGAGAGAGATAACCATGGGTGACGGAGGTAATCCAGCTACAGGAGTGGCCAGAGAACAGAGGCCTAAATGCTCACAAACAGGACTTAGAGGAACAAAGGGGGCTGGCAGAAGCTCCACAGCAACATGTGAGGAGATGGGAAGGAAAGTTAGGCCACAGGACCCAGAAAAATACCAGGCAAGATAGTAGTAAACATGAGAAACAAACCAGGAAAGGTCTAAAAGAAATTACAATAACTCTGAAAACTTCTCCCATGGAGTAGGCCATTCTAAGACACACACACACCTCCAGTGTATAACGAAACCCCACTAAAACACTATATCAGTACTACGAGAGTAGTAGGTTGACTGCATAAAATCACTTTTTAAAGTCCACTTGCAGAGAGAGAGAGAGCGAGCACATAAACAAGGCCAAAAATCTGCCAACAGGCATCTTGCAGCAGACAACTTCCTTAGAGCATGAAAAGCCCCTGCAGGCCTTGAACCAATAGGAAAGTAAGTAAGTGACCTGGAGAACTCTCCAGGGAAGAAACAGAAACAGCTTTTTTTTTTCTTTTTTTTTTTTTTATTGGATGTTTTATTTACATTTCATATGTTGTCCCCTTACCCCATCCCCCACCCACCCAGGAACCCCCAATCCCCTCACCCCTCCTCCTTCTTCTCTGTGGATATAACCTCTATCTACCCCCCCCCACTCCCCAGAAACAGCTCTTAAACCCCTGAAAAGATGCTTAGCCTCATTTACAATGAGATGCAAGTAAACTAAGGGGTTGGGTTGAGGCTCTCACCTGTCATCAGCAAAACCACTTTCACTCAGTAAAAATGCATCATAGACCACGTAGTGAGGCTGTGTGGACACAGATGCTCTCAAGTCCTTTACCAGCATACATACCCATCAACAAACTCCATGGGATAGCAATTTATCAAAACCTGGGAATGTAAAATGTACCTTCCCGTGACCTAACAACGGCCTTTTTCGTTTATGAACTTACCTTTATTTTCTATCAATATATGTATCTTTATACAAAGTTATTTATCACAACATTCTAAAACACAAGACTGGAAGGAACCAAAATGTCCACTTCCATGGGTTCTGGTAAGTAAGTGCTGACATAGCTTTAAATTTTTTTAGATTATACAAAGCCATTAAATACAAGTTAAAATTATTGAACATTAAAATAAAATAAAGGGGAACACAACCAGGCATTGTGGTGCATGGCTTTAATCCCAGTACTTAAAGCAGAGGCGGGTGGATCTCCGTTAGAAGCCAGCCTGGTCTACACAGTGATTTCCAAGCCAGCAGTGGTACCTACTGAGATCTTGTCTTTTTTGTTTTTTCCTTTTAAGAATTATATTTATTTGGGGCTGGAGAGATGCTTGGTGCTTAATAGCACTGGCTGCTTTGCAGAGGACCTGGGATCAGTTCCTAGCACCCATATGGGGGCTGAAACTGTAACTCAAGTTCCATTGGATCTGATACCCTCTGCTGCCCTCCACAGGCAGCAAGTACATACATGGTTCACATACATACATGCAGACAAAACTCTCATACACATACAAATAAATACATTTTAAAATAATGAAGCAGTTTCATTTGTCCCAATGGGTAGTGAACAATAAGGTACATAGTTAATTTTAAAAAGAAAGAAAGAAAACAAAGTACAGCAGCCAGGCATGGTGATACACATCTATAATTCCATCACTCAGAAAGCTGAAGTGGTAAGATTTGGGAGTTCAAGTCTAGTCTGAGCTATATAGCAAGACTCAGTCTAAGAAAGACAGACAGACAGACAGACAGACAGATTGGCAGGCAGGCAAGAAAAAAACAAAACAGATAGTAGGTAAAATAAGACTTCTGCATTGAAAAGACAATAAGAGAAAACACACACAATATGCTTTTCATGTACATAAAGCAGTTCTGGAGATAATGGCCAGCTCTGCGAAGGGAAACCGGGGTGGGGAGGAAGTTGAGATGAGAGTGAGAGATTTCTAATGGGTACTCGCTTGTGCTTTCTGAACTGGTACCATGCACCTGAATAAATAATTCTCCCATTTCCTCACAAATACAATACAAGCTCCTCAAAGGCAAGGCGCTCTCCTGAACTGTCTGCTTCAGTAGCTACCAGATATACATGACTATTCCAATTCATGTTAATTAGAATTAAAATGTAAGGGCCAGGGAGACGGCTCAGTCACTGAAGTGCATGGCACACAAGTATGGATACCTGAGTTTGGATCTCTCGCACCTAAAGGAAGGAAAGGGAGCACGCCCTTGCAAACCTAGTGCAGGGAGGCAGGAGGAAGGGATAGAAAAAGACCCCTGACAGTGACCTCATCTAGTCCACACACACAAACACACACACACACACACTCAGACACACACATTAAAAATTGGTTCCTTGGCTGCACTACCCATGCGTCATATGCACAGGAGCTACATGTGGCTTGTGACTACCATACTGGATGGTGAAAATCCAGACTATTTTCATTATCACTAAAGGTTCTATTGGCGTAATGATCCATGAGGAAAAGAGAGAGCAATCAAATTCCAGTACTGTTAGGATGAAAATCTATCCCACACAGAAGCACATAACCTGAAGGCCCACATTATGGCACTACTCAGAGTCCTGGGAGGCGGGGTCCTGACCTGTGTGACAGCACAGAGGTTAAGTGCACACTTGCAAGAACTTTGGTCTTTAAGGTCCAAGTTCCAGCACTCTAAGATAGACACTGGTAAGGACTTTCCACCCTGCATCTACACAGCCTCGGTTAAGCTATAATTTCCTGTCTCCTTTGTGGTTCAGAAAAGGGCTGATGAGAAGGCTCATAAAACACTTGCAACTGATTGCCCTAGGGATTCTTGTCCAAGAAGCAGTGGACACACAGCTGCTCCCCGATTCTGCTGCCCTAGTGACACTGTCGACAAGACAGCTCAGCATGCTGGGCTGTGCCAGTGGGCAGAAGATCAGAAAGAACCAGGAAGACTTGCCACTTAACCCTGGAGATGCAACAGGTAGAGGGAGGACTAGTTAAGAGAGATTAACCAGGAACTTAGCTGGACGAAGGAGGCTTGTGTCTCTGTGGCACAGCTTTCAAAGCTCTTCCTGTCTAAGAAGCAGGGCCCAGCACATGCAAAACATCAGACTCTTGAGCCAAGATGTAAGCTGTGATGGTCTAAGATCACTAACTCCTTGAAATCATGTTTGAAGTAAGACACCACCACTGACATCCAAACCAGTCTCTCCATCTGTTTAAAACAAAATCCCTAAGCCATTTAGCCAGCTCCTTACATGGCCCTCAGCCCCAGTGCCTGAGAGAACACACAAGCTTTTATCCTCCCTCAAGGTAAAGAAAGGGCCAGAGAAAACATCATACCAGCAACTATTTTCTATGGGAGTAAAAGGTACTCAAAATAACCCCACATGTGCTATAGTAGAGGCCTGGAATGGAAACTGAGCACCCCCAAAACACTCTTCTGTCCTCCAAATCAGCTCTCAAAGAACTGGAAGTTTAAAGAGGTTTATCTTCAGCCAAGAGGGTATAGCCAGCCAACAGTATTTCTGATGATAGAACAGAGAAAAAGAGCCCTGTCAAAATAAACAGTGTCAAGGTTGGCGGGAGGGGTCACAAAGTCTAGCTGGACCTTGGTGAGCTGGTCTCTACCCTCTTTCTAACCAAAATCTCCTCCCCGGAAGTCTCAGCAACCTAAAAAACAATGAACACTAAAAAAAAAAAAAAAAGGAACATAAAACTTGGTGGTACATGCCCAGAACCCCATAGCATCCAGAAGGATGAAGAGGGAGGATCACGTTCAAGGTCAGCCTGAGCTTCAAAAAAGAGATCCTTGTTAAGAAAGGAAGGAAGGGGGGAGTAAGTGAGTGAGTGAGAGAGGGAGGCAAGGAAGGAAAGAAAAGAGAAAGAAAGGAAAAGAGAGAGGAAGAAAGAGAAAGGCAAGAGAAAAAGAAAGAAAGAAGGAAGGAAAGAGAAAAAAGATAGAAAGACAGAAAGACAGACACAAGATAAAATCACACTCAAAATTTCACAGTTGGTGGATAATATTGGAAAATACTACATTAAGAACCAGGTTCAGAAAGACAATAAATACCAAAGACCACACAGTCTTTCTCGTATACAGATCCTAGCTTCTAGGTCTTGTACATGTGTATTTGTTAAGGGATGTGTGTGGGGATCCATTATGAAACTACAGAGGGAAGGGAGGAAAGGGCAGAAGGCAGAGGAACAGAGCACATGTGATCCAAAGGTGAAAAGAGGAATACTGTAGGTGAAAGGGCACAACCCTGAGGGAGATAAGGCAGAAATGGAAATCAATCTAAACAGATGATGTCTGAAAACACCAATGATACCTGTTACTTGTATGCTGATTAAAAACATCAAGATGCAGTGAACAGGGGTTCACCACTGGGAACCTATACATTCCTTCATAGTAAACTCCTCCTGCATTCTATAAAGTGGGCATGACCATGCCCACATGTCATCACAGCCAGGAAAGTAGAAAACGCAATGTCATCTTCAACTACATCGTAAATTTGAGGCCAGCCTGGGATACTTGAGACCCTGTCCCAAACAAACACACATATGGAGTAACAAACACTAAACAAAATTTGTACTTTAATTACAACCTTGTGCTAATTCCCAGGACAAAGAATAACGTTTCTTATACTGTTAGTAGCATGAAGAGCCTACCCATTTAACATCTGGTTACCATAGCAATAAAGAGGCTCTCCCACCCACCCCCCAAAGAAACTCCTACTTTTATTTCTCAAGGGTCCCTCAATCCTCTCATTTTCCAGTCTCTGTCCCCTGAGGGGTACTCAGCCCTTCTCTTTAATTCTTGACACATCTTGCAGCTCAGACCTTGTCTACCACCTCAACACATCAGCCAGGAGGCTCTCAAACAACCCCTGATTTCATGAAATCCTGCATCTCTCTGTTAAGAGTAGTGATCGTACAGTCCCCCCATCTGTGCAATATCTACAAACATCTATGGCCCGGAAGACACTGAAGAACAAAGAACAAACCAGAGATGCTCCTGGAGCTTGCCTGGCCTCCAGGGTGGAAACCAGCAGGAGGACTGATAGACTGGAACCCAACACCGCATGGTTGTGAATCCATTAATGAGGACTTTCTTGGTATGAGAACTTTTAGCTCCCATCTCCAAGCTGGACCCTTTGGGGGATTGAGAAATGAGACCAACTAATGTCCTGGTCCTCTGGAGGCTTCTGCACTGGCTTTCTCTTCTTCTCCACTGACACCTCTCTACCAACAGATCACTTTACACACCTGACTCCTTTACGGCTCTTACTAGTAGAACAAGAGAGTAAGAACCTCAGCCAGGGATTCCTCGGCACCCCCGGATCATCTCACTCACCTTCCTTCCCCGAAAGCTTTTGAATGAGTCATATCATACCATTGACTTGTCATGAGCACTTAAGATCCACTGTGCCTTGCCCGTGGTGAGCACTTGGTAAAATCCAAACAGTCTTCTAGAAAGTCAAAATACAACCAGCTCTCAGACCAAGAAGAAAAAAGCTGCTGCAGCCACCATACAGCCTCTTGTGGAGGAATTACGAGTCCATAGAGTTGCCAGCCAGTGTCAGCTCTGTTCCTATAACTACTGACACAACGAACATTCCTGTCAGAACAGTCTGCTAGAGGGTACAGGTCAGGGGGGCAGCTGAGACCCACAGGGTCACACTGCTTTCTTCTCCTCTGCTCTCTGGTTCACAAGGGCCTTCAGGATCAGGTACAAGACTACCAGGAGCTTGGTATCTGTCATCCCTTGGGAGTCCTCTTTTTTCTATCACTAACCACCTGCCCAGTACCACTTTCCTAGACTAGTCTACAAGCCTTGGTCACATCAGTTCCTTTCATGTCTCTAGGCTTAGACACACATGGTCCTTCTTGCCTTTTAAACCCTGGTCCATCTACAGGACGTGTCTGTGAGTACTGGACTCCCTGACTGCTCTTGCTCCCCAACAGCCAGGTTTGCACTTCATAACCTGGGTTCAAATTTCTGCGGTCACGGACCAGCTTTGAATTTAGCATCGTTGGACCTTACTGTGGAGATAACATGACTCAAGAGAAGGTCCAGAGAGGTAACAGAACAATACTGGAAGCTCCCTCTGCACAGCAAGAAAAGATCAGCCTGCTGTTCCAGCAGTCAGGAAGTCCTGCCATATACCACACCTTTACCTCTGCCATGTCCTGCCCTACCCTGCCCTGCTCAAGGACTGTTCAGCTGCTTAAGCTATACGGAGAGGGTCTGTGCTGCTGTCCTCGTACTCAGGTGTTTGCTTGCTTACTGTCCAGTCCTCAAGTGTACAAAACCTAGACTCTACATGACAAGGCAAACCTCGTAGGCTGACAGCCAAAGCTTCTGGAAAACTCTCAGGCAAAGGCTACTGCTATTCTAGGTAGTTACTTAACAAGAGAGGCATCCCAGCCTGCAGCAGTTAGGGATCTCAGCCCACCCCTTCCAGCACTGTCCCTCCTCTGCAGTACCAGACATCTAGCCACAACAGCCCATTCAGCCACAGGAGCGACAACTACCTGACCCACAGGACTCCTGACAGCCCCCTGCTCGTCCATGAACAGACAACCACACCCAAGGTCAAGAAGCACTTTCAAGTCATGAAAAGCATGTCCATGTCAGGTTTCTCAGCAATTGACAATGGGCACCAGATGAGTGATGTTGGCTGTCCTGACTTCAACATCCCTGGACTTCACCTATCCATGCCACTCACAAACTATGATAAGCAGAAAGGTCTTAAAACAAAACAAATTGACATCTTCCGAGGGACAAATTTATCCTGGCTGCCCATCTCATCACCATGGAAACTCAGTGAGGAACTTGGAATTATGCACGAAAGTTACCGGGGAATGATGTCTTCCATTGTCAAGAGTTCTAAATTTACAGTGTTCAGACTCTTTAAAGCATGGCTCCGAATCAGAATCTCCCTCAGAGTCAGCTGGCTCAGGAGTGGATCCTTGGCACACTACTGTTTCTAAAACCCTTGCTGTTTGGCTGGCTGGTTCTTCCATTTAACTCAAGCTGGCCTCAAGCTCGCCATGCATACCCAAGGATGGCTTGGAACTGCTCATCCTGCCTTCACCAAAGAGCTTCACGCATGCTAAGTAAACACTTTAGCAACTGAACCCCATCTCCTGCCCAAACAGGATGTATGGTCACAGAGTGCCTGCCCCCCACAGTGGGTAGTCTAAATACGCAGAATCTTACAAAAGCTACCCCGGAGCCTGGCCCATATGTGACTCTAAGTGTGCAGAAAATGAGGCAGTGGAAAAAGCCAGGGCTACAGCCAAAACAAGTGTAAGATGATTTCTGATGCTCTTTCCTCATAATGACACACCCTCTGTGCGTTCTTTGTCAATTTGTATTCCAACTAAATGCAATTTCAGAGAAATTAAAAAGTAACACATTTTCCACTGGCCTTGCAGTACAAGCTTGTAATCCTAGCTGCAACAGAGTTGCAACTAGGACGGGAGATTCACCAAGGCCATGCCTGCCAGCAAAGGAAACATTCAAGGCCAGCTTCAGCCAGCCAGCTTTTCAAATTGAATAAGAAAAACTGATGGTGATGGTGGTGGTAGGGGTAGAGTGTGAGTGTGTGTGTGTGTGTGTGGTGTGTGGTGTGTGTGTGTTGATGAAATCATTCAGTAGGAAAGTGCCTGACACTGGGTGGTAGGTGTGTGTGTGTGTATGACTGACACTGGGTGGTAGGGGTGTGTGTGTGTGTGTGTGTGTGTGTGTGTATGTGTGACTGACACTGGCTGTTAGGGGTCTCTGTGTGTGTGTTGATGAAATCATTCAGTAGGAAAGTACCTGACACTGGGTGGTAGGGGTAATGTGTGTGTGTGTGTGTGTGTGTGTGTGCGCGCTGATGAAATCATTCAGTAGAGAAGTGCCTGACACTGACAACCTGAGCTCAATCCCTGGGACCTAGAAGATGGAAGAAGGGAACCAACTCTTCATGTGTGTGCCATGGTGTAGATGTAGAGATATGCACAAATAAACACGTAATTAACTTTTAATTTAAAAAAAGGGTGGATGTGTACACTCAATAATAGAGCACTTGCCTAACATGTACAAGGCCCTAGGTTAAGCACCCACACCCCTACACCCTGGGGGGGAAATACAACTTGTAGAACTTGCTTCTTGGCATATTGCAAACACTTAATTTTAAAGGTGATATCTCTGCCCTTCTTTATGAAGTCACAGCACAGTAACTGATCTAGTCACCAAAACATCCAAAAACTTGTAAAGAATATTCTCTCAGCTGCTTAGGTTTTTTTTTTCCCCTCACAAACCCAAAGATGATCCTTGGTTCTAACATCTTCCCCCAAGACAGACCTGTGTCAGCAACACATCCTGCAAACCAAGGCAATCTCTAAGACCGGTTTCCTCCTTGCATGAAACTGCGTGAGTATTTCCAGCCGCACCATCTCTATGTCCACACTCACTCTCCATATGCAGATCCCCACAGAGCTCATGGCCTACCAGCTTAAAGAGCTCAAGAAAGGGAAAGCCAATCTGCCCTCAATGCAAACACAGGATGGATTACAGTTTGCAAAACTTCAGAGGCTTGAGTTAAAAAAAAAAATGCTTGACCTAAAGTTGCTTTCAAGTAGAGGATGTGAGTCGCTTATTTGTAATTAAATATAGCTCCTGTAATCTCAAGGAGTGGTTAACAATCTCTTCCTAACATGGTGACCCCACACACCAGGCTCCTCTAATGTAGAAGCAGTTACTAAAAGCTCAGAGGGTAGGTAACTTGCTCAGGGCCATAGCAACAGAGTGGAGATGTGGGCCCAAGTCTGTCATTGTGGAGGAAATCTTTTATGTATGAACAAAAGCAATTATACTACCATATGGTAGGAACCTTTCTCCTTGTGATCCTGCTGGGCTGCAGTGAAGGAATTTAAGTGTTACAGGGTTCAGAAACCATGAACCTACTATTACTTTGCAAACCAATCTACCTGTTGTCTTCCATGGAGGGAGGGGTGTTGGTGTGTGTGTCTGTGTGTCTGTCTGTCTGTCTGTCTGTCCTGGAGAGCACTAAAGAATCTCTGATGATCAGAGAACCATAATTGGCTTACTTAGCTATGTCAGGGATTAAACCCAGGGCCTATCATATCCTAGGCAAGCTCTCTAACACTCCCTTACTCCCCAGCCCATAAAGGCAAATTTTAGAAAAATTAACTGGTACCAAGAACACAGGTGCCATATTTCCATTCTCTATATTATAAGAGCATGTATTAATAAGATGTTAGACATAGGGGCTGAACCTGGCTCAACAGTTAAGAGCACTGGCTGCTCTTGCAAAGAACCCAAGTTCACTTCCCAGCACCTACATGATGGCTCACAAACATCTATAACTCCAGTTCTAAGGGATCTTACACCTTCATCTGACTTCCATAGGTACCAGATATGCACATACTATACAGATATACATGCAGACAAACCACCCATATACATTAATAAAAATTAAAAAAAAAAAAAGGAAGTCCTTAAAACTAGGTTAAAAAGTCAGTGGCTCAGAGACTCAAAGGTCAAACGCAGTGTGCCTTGGGAAGGGACATTTCTGGAAGTCTCAAATCAGTACCTTAAGAACTGTATCAAACAGACACTCACCTTGTGGTGCTATCAGGGTAGTAACTCAAGTGACAATCTTTAAGTGGCTTAGGACAGAGACAGGGAGTCAGTACTTACTTTATGTTAGCCATTAAAATTACACTCAATCTTTCACTACCAGCTAGAGACAGCTAGCCACGAGGGATTTCTGAGCAGGGAGTGAAGAAATGGTTGTCTTCAAGGTCCCAGTTGGAGCAGGACTTCCCTACTTTGTTTGTTAACCACCTAGCACCTAGCTCAAAATACGTATCCCCTGCACACACAGACGATTGATCATGCCCCACTGCATGGATGTGGCCTCTCCCCAGGTCTCTGGACATGGGAATCAATCATGTGCTGTCCTGTAGCTAGCATTTCACAATCTGCTTTTCTAAGGTGATCAGAAAGCCCCAGGGATGATAAAACTTGTTCTGACTGTCAAAGTGGTTAGACCAGCATCCTTACTCCGCCAAAAGCTGGCAAGTGCAACTAAGGTACCAGCAGCTAAAAGGAGGCAGGTTTGATATTAGTGGAAAGAGAGAAATCTTAGGGGAAGTACAGGTCATGGTAGGGGAGATGACAGGAGACTAGGTCATTTAGGAGTGATAGGCTTGGAGAAGCGACTTGCCCCTCCCATCATGAGTTTTGGGCGCCACCTCTGGTCTCCCTGGGAACACTTTTTTTTTTGTAGTTGTTGTTTTTTGTTTTTAAAGAAAAGGAAGCGTCACAAGTGCCCTTCTTTAACATTTCAAGTGCCACGTGCAAGGGAGGAAACTAGAGGCTGGTGGTCTTTGTCCAAGTCCAGAAAAAGAAAGCATTTCCTCCCGTTAAAGCGTGGTCTTTTAGAGTCGATCCAACTGAGCTTGTCAATTACCTAGCCAGGAGACCACCTCTTAGCAAGGTCGATATGCCTGAAGACTGGTAAGTTAATGGTAGGAATAATCACCTTAATGAGATGAGTACATATCAACCCCAGAAGCAGCTGCTTACACGTCTTCACTGCTGAGTCTACCTGCTTTTCTGAGCTCTCTTTCAAAAAGCTCATTTCCCCTTCCCCCTTTCCACTTCGTCTTCGGACCCTAAGCACGCTCGCCCTGACATTCTGAACACTCACTCCCTGACATTCGGAACTCCTTCCACACAGCCGCTTGCAGACTTCCCATTCCTCAGCCTGTTTTGACCCTATCTCAAAGGACACGAACTTCCTCTTCATCTACCACCAGCCACAGAGATTTACATCTTGCCTGCCTAGTTTTCTCTCAAACTCCAAAAGCAAGGTCTTCGAGCTTTGACATGTTTTCTTAAATCAATGAAACTACGAATCCTCAAAAGGGTAGCGAGATTCCCTGGGTCAAGGAGAGCGAGTTGTAGCCCTACTCCAGGGTGGTGTAGGAAGCAGGGGGTTGGGAGAAGCGCGGGGCTAAATCCATCCTGGCACTTGGAGAAAGGCACCGCGGCAGCTGCAAACGCAGAGGATCCGGAGGAGGAAGAGAAATAGGATGCAGGTTCCGCTGCGTCCTCGCTCCATTCCTGGGCTTAAGGAGGCTGGCCGGCTGCCAGTGGGGAGACCCGGCTTCGGGACCGCTCGGGCCTTTCCCCGCACCTTGAGAGCGGGAAGATGGAATAGGAAGGCAGGTTTGTATCTCGGACTCATCTGCATTCACCCTTGCGATGCTAGGATGAAGAAGGGACTGGTCTCGAAAAGTGGGGGTAGGTGGTCAGGTCGTGGGAATGGGAGGCTGCCATCCCTCTCCTAAGAGCTTAGCCACCTTCGCCTTTCCTTCCACCTGGCTCACCAAACCTACCTCAGAGGCTGGAGTCCTGCTGCCCGATCGCTGCCTTCTGCTCCCAGGTCCTCCGCACCTGCGCACTCTCGCTCTCGGCGATAGGCTTGGCTTGACTCCTTAAAGGCGCAACGCACTCGCTCGCGCCCTCCGACAGAAAAACCAGCCCAGCCCGCATCAGGCGGTGTCTCAGCTGCCGGGATTTGTTTGGGGGACGCTCCGCATCCCCGGTTCAAAGCGTCAAACCCGGAAGTACAGTCAGTAGCTCTCCCCTGCAGCGGGTCTCGGCACGAGCGCCCATTGGCCAAGCCGAATCATCCCTCCCACAAAGAGTGTTCAAGGGCGGGCATTAGGGAGCAGGCATTGCCACTCCGCCAGGCAAAGACAGAGTTCACGGGAACTGCTTCGTTTACTGAGCATCTACTGTGTGTATGGCACTACTGTGTCTCGCACCAAAAAGATTCAAGCAGGGTCTTGGCCCTGAGGGCTTAAGGGCTCTTGGGAAATCTAAAGCAAATGCAAAATCTCAATCCTATTGGAGACAGGGTCCAGAACCGTCTAAAGGTGGAGACGTAGGAGCTAGGGCTTGGTGCTGCAGGAAGACCTGTGCTTTGAGTGTATAGGGTATAGTCCCCTTTTGCCGAGCTCTATGCAGCCAGTGGGTGCACAGTACATTTATTAAGAGAGAAGTACACAGTACACAGTATATTTATTAAGAGAATGACTAAGTGTTTTGACAGGAGAAGCTTGCAGCACAGTGTGAGCCTAAAGGGATTTAAGGGGGACTTCCTGAAATGAGATCTCAGCTGAGACTTGGGAACAGGAAGACCAGCCAGCCCTCACTGTCCTTTGCTTGGTCTTACAAAGGAAGAAATGACAATATACTTTTCCAAAAGTTTTCTATCCCTCACCCCCTAACCCCATTACCATCCTCAACCCTACCGTCTAGATCAGTAGCTAAGGCTTGCCTTAAATTTCCCAAGAGTCCTAAGCTCTCAGGGTCAAGATCTCGCTTGAATCTTTTTGTTGGGTGCGGACTCAGTAGTGACAGACACACAGTAGGTGCTGAGTAAACGAAACAGTGCCCATGAACCGTGGCTTCACCTGGCAAAGAGGCAATGCCTGCTTCCTAGTGCACACCCCTGAGCACTCTGTGCAAGGATGATTTGGCTTGACCTCTGAGAACTCAACAAATGCCTTAGGTTCATGCTTGTTGGAGAAGGACTTTGGACTTTGGACCTCTTTGCATCCTTTGTAAAGCAGCCACCCAGCTCTGGACTAAGCTGAGCAGGCCTTAGATTCTAAGAGTGAACAAGAAGCCCCGGAGAGTCCAGGTGGAGGTCTCTAAAGCCACTGGTGCAAAGGCCTATCTGCAAAGCTTTTTTAGATCAAGCTTCTGGAATTTATCCCAAAATCTAGGACAAGGTTCTTGGCTCAGGCTGGCTTATCTTCATGCCAGTTGTTGGCTAGCTAATCACTGGGGCCCGAATGGCTAAAACTGACTCACTGCAGGGAATCTTTCCAGAGCCTGCTTAACAAACCAACAGTAGAAAGCTTCGTGTCTTAAGCAAATCTCTGTTGCTTCCTTCCTCCTCCCTGAGTCACATTTGCCCCTTTTCAACCCACCTGTTCACCAATAGCCTCAGGACAGAGAGGCAAGGAACCAAACAAACCCTGCTTCCCCTCCGGACACTTACTGTGGCCCTGCAGATTTGGACCAAACAGATGCTCAGGGACGATTTCAGGATTTAATGAAGGAATGACATCAATGAACTATGATCATCATAGAAGACCCAGCCCGGAAGCCACTCATAACCTTTACTGTGTGTGCTTGAAAGCAGTTGTTTTTGAAGTATCTTAAATTTCCCTCTTCAGTACTTTAAAAATAGGTTGGGATATAGGTCAGTGACAGAGTGACTGTCTTCAGTGATATAAAACTGAGGACTGACAGGTTTGGTGGCACATGCCTTTAATCTCAGCTCTAGAGAAATGGTGGCAGGTAGCTCTCTATGAGTTCCAGGCCAACCAGGGCTATATAGTGGGAAGAAGAAGAAGAAGAAGAAGAAGAAGAAGAAGAAGAGGAGGAGGAGGAGGAGGAGGAGGAGGAAGAGGAGGAGGAGGAAGAAGAAGAAGAAGAAGAAGAAGAAGAAGAAGAAGAAGAAGAAGAAGA